>NC_137975.1:69037435-69614935 GCF_963924665.1 Micromys minutus | reverse complement strand
TAAATCTAGAGGCAAATCATGAAGGGGAAAGAGAAGCCCCACCTCCATCTGCCCAGATGATTACAAAGATCATCTCCCACCCGCTAGCATGCTCTTCCCACCCAGGGGTTCTCGATTTTAGTTCTGTTGGCTCCTTTGGTTATGAAAATGGGACCGTGTAATAGTCCCCTCAGATGACTCAATCAGTAATCATGGACCTCCCATGTAGAGTCATTGATAACAGTGTCTGATGCCACTAGTCTAATTCGAACTGGACCACAACCAGCTCGATTAGTGCCAACAACATCAACATCACAGTAGCATTTCACAACTGCAAAGACTGCACAGATACCAGCAACCCAGAAACCGAAACTTTAGCGATTAAAACAGATTTTGTATTCTCCTAGGACCTGCTCCAAATCCCATCGAGAAAAGCTCCCCAAGAAGAGAGGCTAACAAGAGAACATATGACGGATACTCAGGCCCATGAGGCCTGCTCAGCTCTGAGGGCTATGATTGGGAAGAGCAAAACTAGAGTAGTAAAAATATTAAAATAAAACTAATCACCCAGATTAGAACAAAAAAAGAAGTGAATTCATTTCATGGTTGTAAAAGTATTCACATGCAATGATTTTTTTATAGTTTTATAATTTTGTATTGTTTTATAAATTATTTATATAGTGTTGTAATGCTTCTTATATTGATTTTTTTACTGATGAATTTTTTGCTACAAGGCAAAAAAAAAAAAAAAAAAAAGAAAAAGAAAAAAAAAGATGCCTGAACAGATTCTTAGGAATATAAACTGTACTTGGGAACACATAAGCCTTCAGGACCACACCTACTGCTTCATTTTATTAGATATTTATTATTTCCTATGGTAAACAACTTCATATGCCAATAACATCTAAGTGTCTTTTATGTTTCCATAAACTGAAGGTTAAGGTTGCCGCCAACAAAAAGTAAAAGCCACTATGGGCAAATGTGATTGTATTTCAAGCTTCTGTGTCGTTCTTACCCTTTTAAAATTGTCATCTCCATTTTCTTCATTATTGATGAGACATGACAGCCGATATTGTATTTTACACTTGCTCGTGGGGGTTGTTTTCTCTCTCAACCAAAAAGATATTTTGAATAATTAAAAGTTTCACTTGCCTTTGCAAGTTTTGGACTCTTTCTGTCGTGAACACAAGGTTACACACAACACAATAAAAAAGACAACAGAGAACAAAAAAAAAAAAAAAAAAAAAAAAAAACAAGAAACAAAAAAGAATGGAGAACAAAGAGCTGGGGGAGGCAGAACAAAGCAAGTGGAGGCATATCAAAGAACTCAAGCTGTAACCAAAAAGAAATCCAATTGCCTTTGCTCTCTTCTCTTCGCTGGACCAAAGCTCAGTACGCTTAGGAATATGCACATTGTGTAGATACAGCTAAATGTTGCTGACAATCTTGCAATACTAAACTGTTCCTATTTTAAGAAAAACAAATCACAAACTGCTCATCAATGTTTTACCTCAGCACTCTACGTGTACCCAGTTAATGACCAAGCATAAGAACGGAGAAAAAGGAAACTGATTTTCATTTCCGTGTCTGACTGTAGAATCTGTTTGGATAATGTTTTGTAATGAGCTTTTTGTCACGTGACTTGCTTGTCTTCAACTTGAAATTCTGTGAGGCACATTGGCTTATTTGTTGTTGAAAAGTAGGTTTTTTTTTCCTGTTTTGTTTTATTTTTTTAAAAATAAGTTTTAGTTTTGATTTATTATTTCATCCTCTGTGCTGTGATCTAGACTGGTCACCAGGGTCACTTAAGGAGGCGCTGCAAAAGAATCTGCTTCTCCGTGCCTGGGGCAGGCAGCAGGAGAGAGGGCAGGAAAACAGACTGGGTTGTTCTGGGGGAAAAAAAATCATGCCCACAAGACATTGTCATGATAGACTCGTGACCAAGAAGCCAAACTGGATATTGAAAAGCTCCTTACTTGTTCTAACATTGAAACCAAAGCTGACTTATCTGCACAGGTTGCTTAATGTTTAAAAATAAAATAAAAATAAACTGTACTTAACCTAGAGCAATATCTGTATGGTCCGTAAAGCTGCACTTTGTGTATTTCTTAACAGCTTCAGATCTGTCACTTTTAATTTGTACCATGAAAAATAAAGACTTGTTTGACATGAGCTTCTCAGCTAAGTATGTCTTGCGCTCAGGTGTGTCACTCAAATTGTAAGCATTTATTTAAAGTGTGCATTACAACCCTATAGGTTGAGAAGAGAAAATGTCATATCCATTGCGGTGTTTTTGTTGCACACTACAGAAATCCCACTCAACCATAAATGATGAGGCACCACGTCTCAGAACTTAATGGGAAGCCATCTTGTACACGTCAAACACAGTTGGTTCAGTCTTTTCACCTGCCTGGCTCACTTGGCTTTATTCTCAAATCTGATTCTCTAATGCCCCCCCATAGGTGTTGAATTATGCTCCTTCCTGTAGCCCAAGCAACTGTACTGGGGCAAGTAAAAAAGTCTCCAGGCTCACTCTTGTCTAGGTAGGACATCGTGCCCCACAATGACAGGATGCCCAGAATGGAGGAGGAATTCCCCCCAAGAATCAGAAGATGGAAGCTGAGGCATGGCGATGCAGAGATAGAGCTGGTAACCACCACGGTCAGCTACATTACCCAGCTCAGAGCTGTCAAGAGAGCTGTCCAGAGACCAGTCTCTGCTGCTCCAAGTGATATCACGTATGAGGTACACATTTACACATCTAGTTCATTAATTCCGTTAGGCAGTTCACTAACTTCAAAGGAACATAGAAGCAGTCTTTTTTCTTTGTTTTGTTGTAATGCCAGTTAAACCCATAATATCTCATCTCCATATATTTGGAGGACCTTCAGCAAATATTTAAGATCTGTACATCAGCCTGAGGGCCTGAATGCTCATGCAGCATAAGGGACCAAGAAGCAAGAAGACTTTAAAAGGAACAAGTGCTGGTACCCCAGCCCTCACTATTAGGAGAAAGAAAACAGAAAGATGAAATACATACATACATATATACATACATACATACATACATGCATGCATACATACATACCCATCCAGAGCGATTTCAAATTTTCTTTCCATATAAAGGACTCTAAGCATAGTTTGTGATGCTAGAGCACATAGGTTCTTTAAAAATACAGTCATCACCTGAATTCAATCATCCTGCTCCACAAATATCTTCTAAGGGCTTTGTGTGCCAAAATATTTTATATGATAAAGAATCAGAAATAGAACTTTTCAAAATAAAAAAGAACCCAATAGTTCTTTTGGAATCAAAATTAGCCTTATGTTTCTGGAATTAAAGTTAGCCTATGTTTCTCCTACTACAGTAAACGAAAAGTGAAAAACAAATCTCATAGTTAAGATGGTGATAGGCTCACTTGAAATTCAAGAAGACACAGATAAGTATGAATACATTCAGCTTAGAGGATGGTCACCTTGTCATGAGATTTTAATGGCCACACAGACACAATATATCCAGTGGCAAGAGCAGAAAAAATGAGCTTGGTGACAATCTATGGCAGGGGAACGCGTAGAAGCTTTGGGTCACAACAATGTAAATACATTAAAATTTCCTCTAATGCAAAATGGCTCCATCTCCTCATCTGTAGCCCTGCCTTTTGCGAAAAATCCATGTGGTTCATTTACTGTGCTCTGAAGAAATTCATGGCCAAAGAAAATGGGTGACCCCTGAGGGGGGATTTTAATATATTGGGTAAAAATCTTTTGTAAAAACATGAATTTCCATGATTTCTCAAAGAGGATCATGAACCTAATTCATCTTCTTTTCGGTGGCCTGCACTTTGCTTTATCTCTGTTAATGAATTGTAAAAGGCAGAAACTGGAACCACCTCCAATCCCTGTACACACAGGAACACACGCATGTCCAGAATGGGAAGAAGCAGAAGGAAGCCATGGTGGTTTGCCTGCCAAGTGTTCTTTATCCTGAACTTTCTAATAGTCAGTCGGAGAATGGTGCCTAAACCATTAGGAGGAGCAATACTGAAACAGTCAGGAGAACTAAAGGATCAACACCAGAGGAGAGCAAACTGGACTTATGAGGTGGAATTTTAAAGAAACAACCACAGGCAGAGGCAGGGGGGTGATAGGAAGAAAGAGGCCAATGGAAAAGACAACGCACAATCTACAAAGGTGAACAGAATTACAGATCAGGCTTGTAAACAACTACCACAGCAGCGCCACAGCCTCTGAAGAGGGCAGTTTAGCCTGCTAAACTAAACCCTTGCATCTTTCTTATCCTTGGCCCTGAACACTCACAAGGGGGCTGCATCAGAGTCCCTGTTGTTAGAAACTTAACATTCTTAGAGCCGAAACGCCCTCATTTTGATCTGGTCTACTGTTCACTACTGTGCCCAGTTAACCACATGTCCCGTTCATTAGTATTTCTCTATATTTATGAGTATATCCACGGTCTTCCTCCTTCAAAATGTGTATATTCAAGTCCTCATTCCCAGCTGTTCTCCAAATGTACGATTTTTTTTAAAGCATAGGAAGGAAAAAATGAGTCATCTTCATAATGTGTTGTATAGCCTCAGTTTATCAATATCTCAATAATGAGGAAGGCTGAGTTGGATGAAGCATTCAGTCCCCTAAGTGGGCGCATCTACTGGCCCTCTGGACATATTGATTAGCTGATCGATTTGTAAGATTTATAGAAACATACTCGCTGCCAAAGTCTCTGGACACCTCTAAGACAGTAACATTAAGCAACACAGAGATGTGGATTTTCCCTGTCCCAAAGGCTTCCTCTTGCCTTTCAGGAGTTTTAAATGCACATTAAAGATGGCCTCTATGCTGCACACTGAAGATTATCTAACAGAGCTTTACCCAGGGACCAAAACGTAATAGTTCATAATGTCACAAGCCTGCACAAAACCTCCTCTCTCCAGTGTTCAGAAACGGATGGAATTTTAATCCTGGAGAGGACTTTAAAAGCCACTGCTGATGCTACCAAGAGCTGTTGGTGTGCAGTCTCTCATTGATCCAAGCAAAGTTAGAAAACAGGAGAGACGGCAGAGTAAGTCTTCCTAAAACAGAAGCTTAGTTAAAGAACAAGTCAATATTCTGAGTTATGTCCTTTCTATTTGAGGGGCATTAAATATGATTTATTTTATAAAATTATGGTGGCAGTCATTTTAAATAATATTTTCAATTAACAAAGTAGAAAGTGACAAGATAATTATGTGTGTGTGTGTGTGTATGTGTGTGTGTGTTGGTTAGTAAAATTCAAAATCTACAAATCACTGACTTTTGAGAACACTGAGGTTCAGAAAGACCAAGTGACCCACTAAGCCGCTTCTCCAGAGTGGAGAAAGTGTCTCTTATCTGACACGACTCTGCGCTGCCTCTTCCAGACTCCTGAGGTTCTGAGAAGACCATCTCAGCCCTCCACAGCATATATTCCTTATATCTTAAAACTTTAAAATGATTGTCTATTTGTGGAATCTCTTCCCATGGTTGAGGTCTCGATAGAACACAAAGACCAACTCCTAGAAAGGCAAAGCTAGGCATTACTTTGCGGTCCTTTCCCTGAGAACTCTGGGTTCTTAAGTCGGAAGCAGGCAGCTCAGATGCACTCCCCTGGGACTGTGACCTTGAGGGTCCCAGGTCCAGAAGGGATTCTGATGGCAGCAGAACTGAGAGCCACAGCAGGAATAAAGAGAGACCATCAGTGCAGAGGCGCATCCCAAACAAGGCCCTTCCTTAGTGCCCTGGCTATGCTGTTGACTTCCAGCCCTCTTGACTCCTACCTTTCCCAGCCTGGTTCTACATGCTTCCCACTGATTCGCTTTCAGTGCGCTTGTCTAGGATTCTGCTGTTTATAGCCAACAGCCTTGATTGCAACCCTCTCCCAATTAGCACTGAGCAGCTTCAGGATGTCTTCACCAAACTACTCTGAAAAACAAGCTGCTTTGTTTCCCCAGTCCCTCTTGTAAGACTGTCATTTTTAGAAAACAAGATATAGAAAACTCGGCTATGTTTGGATTTCTGGAGTAAATAACTTACATACTGTATAACAATATTAACAGTGTACTGAACAAGACTGTTTCTTTCTGAACATTTAACTGTGGTCTACTCAGAAAACTACTGATGAGCCAAATAGTTCTACCACATCTGATTAGAGTTCATCTCATACCTTACACAGCTCACCACACAAGTATAACACTGCCTGGTGGGCTCCATTTTCTTTAAAAAAAGAGAGATATATAAAAATATTTGTTCTTCAAATTATTTTTTATTTTTTTAAATTATAGTATGAATTACATCATTTCCTCCTCCCCTTTCATCTCTCCAAACTCCCCCATATAACCCTCCCTTGCTCTCTTTTAAATGAATGACTTCTTTATTAACTGTAGATACATATGTGGTGATAATATTACTTAATTGTGTGTTTTCATGGCTGACCATTTGATATTGAATAGCCAATTGGTATGTTCTTTCCTAGTTAAAAAAGTCAGAACAACAACAAAATCTCTCATTCTCGGCATTCTTTAGTTCTTATTGGTTCTTATGAGCTTTCTCCTGCTCGTGGACTTTACCTCCAGAGATTCTAAATTAATTGTTCAGTAACAGCAACATATGCTACCCAACCTCTATCTTAGCAATGTTATTAAAATGTAACCAGGGTTTGAGACCCACTAGGCTAGGCCCATAGACTTTGTTGAGCCTACTTTAAACACACAATATCGATCAAGGAATCTTTAGGTAAACCTCACCAGCTAGACCTAATTATCTTCAAGCACGTGCATATTGGTTCCAGGCATCTCAATCCCAAAGTCACTTGGATAGACTAAAAAACGAGGTTCAGGTAAGGGATCACTTCACTGTGATTATTTCAGGTCACCAACTAGAAAATGTTTCCAATAAGAGTTATTAATAGTCCAATGGTGACTTCAGATTGCATAGTCTTGGTTCAGGAGCCAATTTAGTGTTAGTTCTTCCCTCATCAGTGCAAGTCTTCCTCAGAGTGGGAGTCTTCAGTCAGGATATCCCATGCTCGCTTCTCCCCCAAAGTCATATTGTTGTGCCCAGATTGCAAAAACCCCAAAGAGAACAACAATCTCAGAAGGATGCTGTTGGCAAGACTGCAGTCTTCATGGAAAACTACCAAAGGCAAAGAAGAAAAAGAACCACAAAAATAAACAAGATTTAAAAGTTCTGAACAAAGCTCGTGAAGAGTGGCGAAGGACTCCAAGCACCCAGTGGAGCAAGAGCAAGTTCATGCTGCAGGAAACCCAAACCTGGTGCTCAGCTTGTCATACCTAAAGCAAAGTGTGTATTTCATCAAACCACAGGCACAGTACCCATCGTCCCACCACTGTTTGAAGAGACAAACGTAAACAAGAGAAATCCTGTCCCAATTCAGGTAGAAAGAGGGAGCGGGTACCCAAGGTTGTCCTCTGACCTCTGCAGGCTCACCATGACATGTGTGTGATCCCACTCAACACACACACACACACACACACACACACATGCACAGAAGAAAAATATAAACACAGAGGGTCGCCCTCTCCAACTAAGAAAAGCTACTGACTGAAAGCACAATACTTTCGCATTTTATTGTTCGTTTGTGTTTTATTATTTCATGTTTTTAAATATTCTATTGTTTATGTAAAATATGTATTAGTATGCCACATCAGAGTAGCTATTGTCAAAAAAGAAACAAAGAAAGAAGAAAAGACAGAAAAAAAAAAGAAATGAAGAAAGGAAGGGGAAAAAGAAGGGATAAGAAAAAAAACCAAATGACAATTTTCAGTAAGGATATAGGAACAAAGAAACACTTGTTTATTGCTGACACTCTAGAAGTCACCATGAGAGTTGCTAAGGTGGCTTAGCAGTTAAGAGTACAGTCTACTCATCCAGAGGTCCTGAGTTTAATTCTGAAAAACCACGCGTTGTCTCACAACCATCTACAGTTGGATCTGATGCCATCTTCTGTCATGTAGGCAAACATGCAAATAGAGTGCTCATATACATAAATAATTTTTAAAATCAACATTAAGGTTTTAAGCTGAAGTTAGAACTACCATATATCCCAGCTCCTAATTATACCTCTCCTGCATGAATATCCAAAAGATTCTCTATCTTATAGTAAAGATAATTTGTCCATTTGAATTGCTGTTTCTTAAGGAAATGGGATCAGTTAGTTGGTCCAACAACATGTGGAAGGGGAGGTTCTGCCTTGTTCCCCAATTGGTTCTTGACTTGTCAATAAAGAAGGCTGGGAGCCAATTGCTGGACAGAAGGTACAAGTGGGACTTCTGGGTCCCAAGAGGAAAAGGAGATGCAGGGAAAGAGAGGGAGCCTTTTCTGCCATGTTTTGGAGGAAAGAAGATGCTGCAATCATGTAAGGTCTCGGGGCAGCTAGGGCCTGTGGCCTCCACTACAGGCAGACAGTCAGTGAGGTTGGCAGGGGATAGCTGTGAGGAGAAAAGGAGGTAAGAAATAACAGTGGCATGCCTTTCCAGAAAGAGATTTCTGTGCCTAGCAATTGTGCCTAGCCTGCAAGTTCTAAACTACTAAAGCTGTCTGTGTGCTCTTTATCCTCAGATTCCAGGGTCTCAGGAGTGGGTAGGCCATGTGCCTCTCCTGGAGCAAAGGTGGATAGAAAGAGAGGCCAGGTTGGGGCTGGCAGCAGCAAATCCAGAGCCAAGCCAGAGCAAAGGTGGTTAGGAAAGGAGACCATGTTGGGGTTGATTGGGATCAATCCTGGTGCTAAGCTGGATGGGACTAAAGGGAGCCAAGAGGGACCAAGACATGGCAGCTCCTGGGCATGGCAGTAGCATGTTTTTAAAACTACAAGCAACAAACCAGTGACTGGATAATGAAACTATGTTACATATACACAGTGGAATTTATTCAGCATTAAAACAAATTATATTTTCAGGCAAAGGAATGAAACCAGAAACTATATTAAAATAGGTAACCCAAACTCAGAAAGATAAATTCAATATGTTCTATGTCATATGAGGATCCTGGTTTCAAATTTTTATATATTTGTAAGTGTGGGGAGAACTCAGAAAGGGGGAAAGAGGCTTCAAGTAAAGCAATGAGTATATGTTATATGAAAATAAAAAGTAGCTCTTGGGGGCAAAATGATATAAACCAGGAGAGAGAGAAAAGGACTGAGGAAAGCAAGGAGATCACAGAAACTTATGTATAAAAAGTGTCACAAGGAAATGCACTACTTTGTATGCTAGTCAAAAAGTAAGCTTTTAATTTAAAAAAAAAATTACAAAAAGTGCCTACAGGTATATATGCTTAACAGTTGGTTCCCAGGCAATGGTACTGTTGAGAGATAATAAAGTCACTAAGAAGTAGGGCCCATGGAAGAAAGTTAGGCAAGAGGAAGAGCCTTTGAAGGAACTAGTAGAGTATTGGCCTCTTCTCATCTCTCCACTCTCCACTCTCTGGCTGCCACGTTTGAATAGCCTTGCTCTACTGTGATGTTATTCCTCACCCTCAGGCCCAAACCAACACCTCTAAATTCAAAATTCACTACCCAAAGTATTCATTCTACGTCTATCTTCAGTATTTTGTCACAGTAAAGAAAACCAGACACAAGAAAGGACAAAGAGAAAAGATCCAGAAGCCAGGAACTTACACTATGGAAATGGAAAAACTTTTCTTTTAAGACCCATAAAAGATAATTCTGTGAAGCCTTCAGAATAATGAGGATCACAAACAAACAAAAAACAAACAAACAAACAAACAAAAACCTCCGAATTGAGTGAGGGTGAATCCAATACAAGTTCTGTTAAGCCATTGTTAAAGACATTTGAATAGCTAAGATATATCAACAAAAGACCAGGTAGGAGTATGGTAAACAGAAAAGAGTAAATATTTTTTTTAAGCCTTCCAAGCTTCCTGACCTAAACAACTAGACTTTGAGAAGAATTTGCCTGGAAGTAAGAATGCAAAGAAGCTTTCCTAGCAGCTGTTCCATGCAGCTCTTGGCTACCCATAATTCCAGCTCCGGGACATCTGCTCACGCACAGTGACAAGTTTGCTTGGTAGTGATCTGGACTAGGCTGTGCACATGATGGTTTTGAAGATCACCTCGAACCCCTGTGGGCCTTGCTGATGTGGCTCTTACCTATGTAGCCCAACCATCCTTCCTTGATTTTTCATCATCTGGTCTACTCTAGCAACCATCTACAGAACTCTTCTTACTCCCTAACCTCTAACTCTTCACTCAAGTAGTCTTTCCATGTGGGGCTCCTGCTCCTTTCTCCTGATGAAATCCTCCTTGTTTCTCAGGTCTTCATGTAGCTATAATTTACTCTAGCCCCTCCAGTCTGCTCTTCAAGACAAGTTTAGGTGCTCCTTTCTGTCTCTACACTGTCACAGAGTTAACACTCTATACTATATATTTACCTACTTCTACAACCAAGTTCCTCAAGGGCATTTTCTCCAGTGCTCATGACTGCACCTACCAGACACTGTCATTCATCAAAAAATGCCTACAAAATTAATATCTCTCTTAACTTCTCAGACTCTCTCTCCTCTATTCCCATACAGGAAGGCTTATAAATTAATTGAATTAAACATTTTTACAAGTGTTTCCAACCCACTTGTACTCTATATGCTTCCCCACATAAATGCTATATTTGTCCAGCCCTGCTCATGTTCAACCCTGATTGGGTTTGGCTGTTCCTCTTCTTCTGGGGCTGCCCAGGCACTGGTGCTAAATAAATTCTTATTGCATGTGTGTTCTAGGGCACTTGCATGTGTTTAGAGCACTTGGTCTAGTGACCTATCTTCCTTATAAGTTGAAACAAAGATCAAAGTAACAAAGAGCTGACCATTTGAAAGGATAAACAAGTCTGATAAAACCTTGACCCGAATCACCCAGGGGGAAAAAAGTTATTGAAATGGGAGACACAGAATAAACAAGTAGGGTTTCTTCATGGGGTTGTTCAGGGTCAAGACAAACTCATACTCCGGAATGTTGACAATCTTAAAAGATATTTCTCAATTCACAAAACACACACAGCTTTGATAAAAGAGGTGGGCTATCAAACATGCCCACTACCTGTTACCTTCCCCCTGTCCCACCACAGGTATGATGATAAATTTGGGGATTTACAGCACACGTGAAGAGAATAATATAGGGACAAAATGGTAAGAGCAATACAATCTTTCCAAATAAGGGCATCTCAGGACCAGTGAATTGAATGACAGACCCTCTCTACCAGATAGACAATGTAATGGGGAGCAATGTTCCTCAAACTGCTTCACCAAAGAGAGAAGAATAGATCATTCCAAACGTAGTTTATAAATTCGGTATTACCATGATCACAAACCCATAACAATACACAAAGACACATACAAATATACACCACACACATGCAACAATACCCTTGATAAACCTATACATATGTATCTCCAATACCAGATTTTCTGGTAGTTCACTCAAAGTTCAAAATAACATGACAGAACTGATGCTTCATGGACATGAGAAGCTCAGCAGACAAACAGGATAATCCCATACAAGCTGATCATCAGCAAGCTTATAAGAAGGGATCGAGGGGAGAAGGTCATGCCCAGCCATGAAGAATGAAATTCCCAAAGGGAAGAACAACTATCAACTAACCAAACCCACCAACCAATGAGCACACATGGAGAGACCCATGGCTCCAGTTGCACATGTAGCAGAGGATGGCATTCTCTGGCACCAATGGGAGGAGAGGCCTTTGGTCCAGTGAAGGCATGCTTTCCCAGTGTAGGGGAATGCCAAGGTGCTGAGGTGGAAGAGGGTGGTTGGGAGAGGGAGCATCTTCATTGAAGCAAGGGGAGGGGGAGGGGGAGTGGGAGTGGGAGGAAAGGGCATAACATTTGAAATGTAAATACAGAGAATGTTGATTAAAAAAAGAATGAAACTTTGTCATTTTATGAAATATACATGGGCATAGGGACTGTCTGCAATGTGCCAGTTACAAAGATATGGTGAGTTTAACTAGCATCATGGATGGGTAGGTGGAACATTAATAAAAATGGGAGAACTTTTAGGAACATAACAGTGGCTGCATCAGTGTGACAGAGCAAAGGAACACAAATTCAGTTCACTATATTCATGAATTAAAGTATCACAGGACACCAGAGAATACCTACAGCTAATAAACAACTTCAGCAAAGTGGTTGGATATATAAAATTAACTCAAGCAAATCAGTAGCCTTCCTCTATTCAAAGGATAAACAGGCTGAGAAAGAAATTAGGAAAATGACACACTTCACAATAGTCACAAATAATATGAAATACCTTGGTGTAACCCTAACCAAGGAAGTGAAAAAATCTGTA
Source organism: Micromys minutus (assembly GCF_963924665.1). Taxonomy (NCBI): domain Eukaryota; kingdom Metazoa; phylum Chordata; class Mammalia; order Rodentia; family Muridae; genus Micromys; species Micromys minutus. Next base: position 69,602,595 of record NC_137975.1, on the reverse strand, counting down.
TGACAAGAACTATAAGTCTCTGAAGAAGGAAATTGAAGAAGCTCTCAGAAGATGGAAAGATCTCCCATGCTAATGTACCGGCATGATTAATATAGTAAAAATGGTCATCTTGCCAAAAACAATCTACAAATTCAATGCAATCCCCATCAAAATTCCAACTCAATTCTTCATAGAGTTAGAAAGATCAATTTGCAAATTTATTTGGAATAGCAGAAAACCCAGGATAACGAAAACTATTATCAACAATAAAAACTTCTGGGGAATCAGCATCCCTGACCTCAAGCTGTATTACAAAGCAATAGTGACAAAAACTTTATGGAATTGGTGAGAGACAGGCAGATCAATGGAATAAATTTGAAGATCCAAAAATGAACCCACACATCTATGGTCACTTGATTTTTGACAACAGTGCTAAACCTATCAAGTGGAAAAAAGCATTTTCAACTAATAGTAGTGGTTCAACTGGCAATCAAAGTAGAAGAATGCAAATCAACCTATTCTTATCTCCTTGTACACAGTTCAAGTCTGATGGAATCAAGGAGCTCCACATAAATCATGTACACAGAAACTAATAGAAGAGATAGTGGGGGGAAACTTAGAACACGTAGTTACAGGAGAAATTATCCTGAACAGAACACCAATGGTTTATGCTCTAAGATCAAGAATTGACAAATGGGAACTCATAAAATTGCAAAGCTTCTGTAAGGCAAAAGACACTGTTAATAGGACAAAACAGCAACCAACAGATTGGGGAAAAGATCTTTACCAATCCAGCATCCAATAGAATATTTAATATATACAAAGAACTCAAGAAGTTAGATTCCAGAGAATCAAATAATCCTATTAAAAATGGGGTATAGAACTAAACAAAGAATTCTCAACTGAGGAATACCTAATGGCTGAGAAGTACCTAAAGAAATGTTCAACATCTTTAGTTATCAGGGAAATGCAAATCAAAACAACCCCGAGATTCTACCTTACACTAGTCAAAATAACTAAGGTCAAAAATTTGGGTGGCAGCAAATGTTGGTGAGATTGCAAGCTGGTACGACCACTCTGGAAACCAGTCTGGCAGTTCCTCAGAAAAATGTGGACATAGTACAACATGAGGACCCAGCTATACCACTCCTGGGCATATACCCAAAAGATGCTCCAACATATAACAAGAACACATGCTCCACTATGTTCATAGCCACCTTATTTATAATAGCCAGAAGCTGAAAAGAACCCAGATGTCCTTCCACAGAGGAATGGATACAGAAAATGTGGTACATTTACACAATAAAGTACTACTCAGCTATTAAAAACAATGACTTCATGAAATTCTTAGGTAAATGGAAGAAACTAGAAAATATCCTGAGTGAGATAGCCCAATCACAAAAAAATACATATGGTATGCACTCACTGATAAGTGGTTATTAGCCCAAAAGCATGGAATACCCAAGATACATTTCACAAACCGTATAAAGCTCAAGAAGAAGGAAGAACAAAATGTGGATGCTTCAGTCCTTCTTAGAAGGGGAAACAAAATATTCATGGGAGGAAGTACAGGGACAAAGAGTGGAGCAGAAACTGATGAAAAAGCCATCACAAAACTGTCCCACCTGGGGATCTACTCCATATGCAGCCACCAGACCCAATCACTATTGCTGATGCCAAGAAATGCTTGCTGACAGGAGCCTGATATGTAAGTCTTCTGAGAGGCTCTGCCAGAGCCTTACTGGTACAGATGAGGATGCTTGCAGCTAACCATGGAAGTGAGAACATAGAGATCCCAATGGAGAAGTTAGAGAAAGGACAGAAGGAACTGAAGGGGTTTGGAAACTCATAGGAAGAACAATATCAACCAACCAGACCCCCCCCCAAAGCTTCCAGGGACTAAGCCACCAACCAAAGAGGGACCTATGGCTTCAGTCAAATATGTAACAGAGGATGGCATCAATAGAAGAAGAAGCCCTTGGTCCTGTGAAGGCTTGTTTCCCCAGTGTAGGGGAATGCCAGGGTGGTGAGGTGGGTGTTGGTGGGTGGGAGGAGAAGCATCCCCATAGAAGCAGGGGCTGGGGGTATAGAAGTGGAAACGGGAAAGGGGGATCACATTTGAAACGTAAATACATAAAACATTCAATAAAAAATGCCAACAAAAAGTGTCACAGGGAACTCCCCACATTTAAAAAAAATGTTTTTTAAGAAAACAATTATGAAAAAAGAACACAAGCAGAAATCCATGCCTCAAACAAACAAAGAACACAAAATCCAAACCAATAAAGAGGAAGTCTCCCAAAGCCAAGAGATTTGGAAAGTGCAAGTTGATCAAGATCAGGCCTGGTGTCTAATACTCTCCATCTAACAAGAGTTCCTTTGTGGTATCGAGACTAACCCCAGCCCACTACAGTGCCTTATAGGAACTGATCTATCACCTCTCACAAAGGTTCTTTTGTGATGTCACAGCAAGGAATGGACTAATAACATGAGATAACCCAGAGTTGTTTCTGTATCCAGATCCAGGCACTGCATAACTTTTGTCATAGCCATGAGACAATCTCCACCAAGATGCAGCTGAAGGGACAAAGGCTATCTCTCCTCCAAGGCTCTCGAAGAGCGCTGAGCTATGGTAGAGGAGAAGCTGATGACTTTAAAGGATGGGTTGGAAGTAGTTGGCTACATGACTTTGGCAGGCCCCTACTGCATCCCTTTATCTAATTCTGCCTGGTGCTTTCCACAAAGTTGGACCTTATGCCCTCCCCAAACAGCATCCCCTACTAAAGAACAAGCATTCAGACACATGAGAAGGTATGAGACCACTCACATCAGACCTTGACAGGGACATTTTGACTTTTAATAATAACAGTAACTTCCATAATAACAAGGAAAACAGACTTCATGAACTCTGTGGTGACCTGGGCTCGAGACATAGTTGAGAACTAGTTAAGAGTGTGAACCCACACTCTGCTTCAATAGCCTTTCCACTAGGAACCTGAAGTTGTCTAATAACTCATTACTACAGACATCATCTATACACCACTCATGATGTTCAATCCCTTTGTCTTAAACTCACATGGATGGTCAGCCAAAGGACGGTAGCTCTCCATGATACAACAGTACTGTAATAAAATGGCTGTCCTTCGCTGACATAGCATGTTCTATGTTTAGGGAAGGAGGGATGTGACCATTCAGGAAGATAGTTAACAGGTTAGGCAAATTTTTATTATATCAAGCTTAGGAATATAATTGTACAGGTTATACAGTCAAAGTGCACACCGTGATGAACTTCCTTGTTTTTTATACCTTATGTATACCAAGAAAGCATTTAAAATCATAAAAAAATAAATTTAAGAATGTCTAAGAATCACGCTTATTTAAATATAACTATAGGTGCTAATAAAAAAGAAAATAAAGTAAAATTAATCTAAAAGACAATTAAGAAATAAAAATCAAAACAAAGAAGTAAACTCACCCTTTGGAGGTTAAACCAGATCAACAATGTCTTTTTCCAAGAGATCAACAATATCAAAGTCTACAAGAACCAATGTTTAAGTCCCACCGTTCTGCAGCAAACAGCTTCTCTGCTGTGGGAATCGTGAGAAGACCCAGGCCCCGTCAGTGCCTGGAAAGAGTGAGCTGTACAACTCCTCACAATGATTCCAGTGAGGTCATAGAAAGAAATAAACCAACCAGAAAAGGATTTTTTTCACTCTCTGTCTCCCAATACTGCCATATTTTTCTCATTGCCAAATCTCTGAGAAGAAGCAACATATAGTTTTGCTTTGGCTCAGGGAAGCCATGGCTGGAGACTTGAGAGATGATGGGTCTGAAGCAGCTGCTTGCATGGCTTTGGCAGGTCACAATACCTCTAATGACCCAATTCTTCTTGCTAGGTTTCACCACCCGGGGGTTTCACAACCTCCCAAACCTTCTGCTAGAGAACAAGAATTCAGACATGAGAGATGCTATGAAACCTCTCCCATTCAATGCTTAAGGAAGACATTTTGACTTTAACAAGAGCAGCAGTGGCAAGAAAGGACTCTTATTGGCTAGATAGAAAGTGAACACACAAGCTTCTCCAGGGAATTTTCTCCCTGACCCTCATACTCTCTAATGAATAGTCACTGCAGATCTCATGATACTCAATTTCTTTTTCTTAAACTCATATTTATAGGCATCAAAAACCTGGTAGCTACTGTGCTAGGAAGCGTTTGTGAACCCCAAAAGACCACCAAGGAGCCTTTTCCAATGCAATAAAATTAGGGTCTTCTTATTACAAGCTGAAACCTGGACTCTCCTCCATCCTTAACACAGCAGGACAGGAAGGTGGAGCAGCCTTGAGCCCTCAGCAGGACAAGGTTATATAGGAAATGGGAGCAAGTAAGGGGGTGTCCAGCCTGGTAAGCATCTAATAGAATGACTATTGTAAGCTGACAGGTGGGCATTTTGAAGCAAGAGCATGAACAGTCACAAACGACCTGAAAGTACATGTGAAACAATCAGACTAATCTCTGATTAACTTGCTAGGAAGTAAGGAGTAACTCTGGAGTACAGACTCTTGGGGTCAGTTGCAGGTCAAATTCTCAGTTTTTGTCTTTTATTCATTTAGGACGGAGTAGATTTGGCCTCTCAGTAGCCAGTCTGTGACACTGTGATGCCATGACAAAATGTGCTGTCCCTTAAGATCCCCAAGGGCATGTTTTATCTCATGAGTGTCTTGGTAGCTGGGAATACGCTTGACAAGATAGGGTAATTTCTAACCACAGGGAAAGGCTGGTGAAGTAGCAAAGAAGATGGATATGATCCAAGAGCATTGCTTACATAAATTCTTTATTCATCCCAGCTATCATATACTAACAAAGTTTAAAGGTAAAGGAATAAACCAATGTGCAAAATGTCAAAGATAAATAGCTAATAATAGAAAAATTGGCTGATAGTAGAAATAAACTGAATCTCATGCACAAACTAAATCCAAGGCAATAAATAGTAAATCAAAATCCAGGCACAGAAACCAGCCCACAAGAAAACCAACTCACATTGTTCAGGCCAGTGGGAGTCACAGATGTTCAGTTCCAAAGATGAACAATAAAAAAAAATAAATAAAACTCTCAGAACAAAATCTGAGTCCAGCTGTTCTGCAGCCAAGCAACAGCATCTCTTCAGCACACAGACAGGACACAGGGCCAACCAGCGCCTTATATAGATGGGTCACTGTCATTGTTCACAATGACTCCTTGTGAGGTCTCAGGAGCCACAGGCCAATCACAGCTAGCCAAAACCCATTATCAATACTTAGCTCTTTTTATGGCTTCTCCCAGATCCATACCTTTAAACTATTTTAAAAAGACAGAGGTAATCTGGGGTCAGGCTTTTGGAAGATCACACACATGTTGGTGGGCTCACCTGCTGGCACTGACACAGGGGTTAAGGCTGTTTTCACTTCATTGACAATCTCCTAGGCCTCCTAAGCACCCATTGCCTCCAGCCAGGCCACACATACAAGGGCCCTCCGACTTCTCAAAATAGTGCTGCCTAAGGGGACAAAAGGTTCAAACACTTGAGGTGGTGCACTACCGATTACAATCAACTCTAGAAAAAGACCCTTTACTATTAATAGTAATAATCAATAACAATGAAAACAATGATAGACTTAGGAAGCTTTGTGCTTCCCTGGGCTAGGGATGTGGGTGTTCCTGCTAGGATGAGAAGGTATCCTGGGACTTGGGAGCCCAGAAACCACTCATTTCTGAAGTGGAAGGGCATCCTGAGACATGGGAGCCCAGAAAGAGCACAGCTCTAAGAGGGAACCTCAGTAGTGGGGTTGCAGCTCCAGGGGAAGGTATTTCCAGATGAGCTGAAGAGCTCAAGGGCCTCATCCCCACTCCACTGTTTAGCTTCTTTCCTTCTTTGCTTCATTGCTTCTTGGCTTCTTCCAATGAGAGAATCACACTAGACAGCAAAACTAATAAAAGAGATTTACTGGGGGGAGAAATCTAGGGATGGCTCCTTCTACTCCTGGGAGAAGACAACAGAGAACTGAGCAGACAGGTTATTTTATGGTGGGTGAGAGGAAGTGAGGCTTTTGAGGGCAGAGATTTTCCAAGTGAGGACTTGTGGAATTTCAAGTCCTGAGCTTGGGGAACTGAGGGATTGGTGAGTTTTCATGTTCAGGGATTGGTGGATTTTCATGCCCAGGGATTGGTGGGATTTTGTGGGAAGCTGAGAGATTGGGTGGTTTTCCTGTTCAAGGATTGGCAGCTTTTTGTTAAGATTTTTTTTACCTAAAATTAGCAAAATCTGGAAAAGGGCTAGAAATAAACCTTGTGACCTTTACAGAGGCTAGAAACACTGTTATGACACTTAGAGAGGTCTTGGGGAGGGGTCCTAGGTGCTGGAGTGCCTCAGGAGGGACCTGGTCACTTTCCTTCCTTAGGGGTTTACAAAGTTTACAAATATACAAGGTTGACAAAAAGGTTCTATGAGTAGGGAAGGCTCTCCCTGTGCTTCAGTGGAAGTGAATGGCCAACAATGGTGTCTTAGTTAGGGTTTCTATTCCTGCACAAAACATCATGACCAAGAAGCAAGTTAGGAAGGAAAGGGTTTATTCTGCTTACACTTCCACACTGCTGTTCATCACCAGTGGAAGTCAGGACTGGAATTCAAGCAGGTCAGGAAGCAGGAGCTGATGCAGAGGCCACGTTCCTTACTGGCTTGCTTTCCCTGGCTTGCTCAGCCTGCTTTCTTATAGAACCCAGGTCTACCAGCCCAGGGATGGCACCACCCACAATGAACTGGTCCCTCCCCCTGATCACTAGTTGAGAAAATGCCTTACAGCTGGATCTCATGGAGGCATTTCCTCAACTGAGGCTCCTTTCTCTGTGATAACTCCAGCTTGTGTCAAGTTGATACAAACCAACCAGTACAAATGGACACTGGTTTTTATTAAGAGGTAATGTAAGGTTCTTTAATGGCCTTGTGACATGGGCTTTTACATTCTCTGCAACAGCTGGCTTTTGCAGACCTCATCATCTCTGTACTAAGGGTGTTCAATTCCTTTAACTTTAAACTTAGACCGGGAAAAGACCACAGAGTTGATTCAAATTTTAACTAAATGACTTTATTAATTACGCTAGCAGGCCATCAGTCTTAGAGCCATAACAAAGATATGTCCTTCAAAAGAGGTTAGAAGAAAGGTGTTTAAAGGTGGATACCACAATTATCTCATTTGTGTAGAATGTGTAGATGGGTAAGAAACTTTTAACTCCCCTCGCTTCCTGTATCTCAGAGCAGTTTTACAGTTCTGGGAAGGGGACCAGTAGTCAGAGTTGCTAGGAGCTTACCTTTAAGAAATTTAGAATGGGTGCCTCAAACAAAATGGAGTTTTTCTAAGTCATCACAGTAGTTGGAGGTGCCAGCGCCTCTTGGTATAGCTGCCAAGAAGAACTGTAGACCTGGTGTGAAAGCAACCCAAGAGAGAGAAGTCTGTTGCAGTCAACAAAGCTGACAGGAGCTGGAGATCTGAGGACCGCTTGGACATCAGACATGGAGATGCAGAGTTTGGAGATTGTCCTGCTGGTTTTCCGTTTTACTTTGGTCCTGTATTTCCTCACTAGGCTCCTTTTCTTCTCTTTTGGAATGGCACTATAGATTCTGTATCACTGTGTGTTGGAAGTGTGTGGTCATCTTTTAGATTTTGATTTTACATCCTTGAATCTTAGAAAAGATTTTGGAGTCTTAAATGGTGTTGAAACTGTGATAGATTACAGGAACTTTAGAATTTGCACTGAATACATATTTGCATTATGAGATAGCCACAAGCCTATAGGAAGCAGAGAGTGGAATGTGGTGGTTTCAGTAAGAATAGAGCCCATAGCCTCATATATTTGAATGCTTAAGTCACCAGGCACTATTTGAAGGGATTACAAGATCTAGACAGCACAGTCTTGTTGGAGGAACTGTGTCACTGGGGATGAGCTTTGAGGTTTCAAAAGCCCATGCCAGAGCCAATAGGATGTAACTGAGATACTGCTCCAGCATCTGTGAGCACACTACCATGCTTCCTGTGTTGATAATGAACTAAGCCTATGAAACCGGACCTTCCCAATTAAATGCTTCCTTTCATAAGAATTTGTCTGGTCTCTTCCCAGTAACAGAACACAATTTTCAACATTGAAGTCTGAGCTAACATCTCTTATTGATGAAAAAAAAAAATCTAAGTATGTATCTGAGAATCAGATAATATCACCTTCTGCCCAGCCTGAGGCTAATGATGCTGTAAATCTAACACCTGCAGATGCAAAGTTCCTCACTTACTGTAGCTGCCCACAGAGGGTCCCACTTACATACTTTGGAACTAACTATATTTTAATTACTTTTCTTATGGATGACGCATCAAAAATATCTGAAAAAAGCAACATAAGCAGGAGTCATTTTGGTTCACACTGAGGGCTCAGTCTGTAACACCGGGTCCAGACACACCGAGGGCTCAGTCTGTAACACCGGGTCCAGACACACTGAGGGCTCAATCAGTCTGTAACACCGGGGTCCAGACACACTGAGGGCTCAGTCAGTCTGTAACACCGGGGTCCAGACACACTGAGGGCTCAGTCAGTCTGTAACACCGGGGTCCAGACACACTGAGGGCTCAGTCAGTCTGTAACACCGGGGTCCAGACACACTGAGGGCTCAGTCAGTCTGTAACACCAGGGTCCAGACACACTGAGGGCTCAGTCAGTCTGTAACACCAGGGTCCAGACACACTGAGGGCTCAGTCTGTAACACCGGGGTCCAGAGCTGACTGCTGCTAAGGTTTAGAACCTGCACCAGACCTTGCCCTCACACGGGTATCACCAGAATCCTGCTGAGACACCAACAGATTTCCAGGTAGCAGGGTTTTTACCTGCAGGACTTGGTTTTACATAAAAAAAAAAAAAAAAAAAAAAAAAAAAAAAAAAAAAAAAAAAAAAAAAAACATTGCTAGTTGCACAGTTCCATCCTCAGCCCTTCCCAGAATCCTATGGAATCAAGGATAAGAAGGGAGCCTGGCTTAGCCGTGTTGTCCCCTCTTCCTCTCTTCTGAATTCCCACTATGCTGTCTCCGGTGCCGGGCCTTCACTCTCCTCAGAGCTGTGCTGCTATCTATCTGTCTATCTGTCCGTCCATCCCTGGTGTTAATACCTCTTTTTTTAAAATTCTAACTGCCCCCCCTAAAATCCATTTAAGTGAACTCCTTGAGTCTGCATCTGAGACCTTTCATAGGTTATCATGGCGTGGGAGGCCTACTGGCAGTGGGTGCTTTTTCACTTTGTGTTTGTAGTCAGAGGAAGCAGAGAGCAGCGAATGCTAGTACTTAACTTGGGCTTTCTCTGTTTCATTTCTTTCGATTGTTCAGTCCAGGATTCCAGCCCATGGGATGACGCCACCGTACATTAGCATACATCTTCATCCTTCAGTTAAGCCAAGCTAAAAATTTCTCCACAGTGCATCCAGATCCCATCAAGTAGAAAATATTGAGTGCATCAATCTACAACTTTTATTCTGCGATGGTAAAAAAGCAAGTCCTTGCTTCCACGGACAACCCACCATTAGGAGCAATTTGTCTACAACACGAAGGGTGTGTGTGTGTGTGTGTGTGTGTGTGTGTGTGTGTGTGTCTGTAACTATTTGTGTTTCTGGGCATCAAGATGCCCCAGTGTATCTTGACAGAGAGCTGGCCCCGCCTCTTGCCAGCTGCAACCCTAGGGACAGCAGGACCTGCAAATCTCCCAAGAAGCACAGTAGAGTAGAGCTGACCCTGGTGATAGGGGTGACAGGTGAGTCAACCCCAGGGCATGAGAACAGAAAAGCTTGTTCTGCCCCTTGCCAGCTGTGACACTAGATAAGCTAGTCCTGTCAGTGCTGGAGAGCACACCACAGTGGTGTGGGTGCCAGAGAACTGGACAGCTGACCAGCTTAGCTACCACCAAGACCCAGATCCAGGGCTTTGAGTTGGCCTACCCCAACATCCACCCTATTTATAAACAACTGGAGCATGTGAAGGGGCCATCCCTACAGATCCAAAGCTATAGGATCCATGACACTGGGCCATAACAGAATATCCAAGAGGAGTCCCAGTGAGGATCCAGTATAAACAGAATAGCAGAAGCCAGAGGCCTCAAACCAAGCCAAGGACTCATTGCAATGAACATTTGTAAGTAAAGAAGTGTGGACAAAAGGACAAAAGGGTGCTGTGGGACACACTGTGACACACCACAACTTCCATAATAATTTCTTCTTCTTCTTCTTCTTCCTCTTCTCCCTCCTTCTTCTTTCTCCTCCTCCTCCTCCTCCTCCTCCTCCTCCTCGTCCTCCTCCTCCTCCTCCTCCTATTCTTCTTCTTCTTCTTCTTCTTCTTCTTCTTCTTCTTCTTCTTCTTCTTCTTCTTCTTCTTCTTCTTCTTCTTCTTCTTCTTCTTCTTCTTCTTCCTCTTCTCCCTCCTTCTTCTTTCTCCCCCTCCTCCTCCTCCTCCTCCTCCTCCTCCTCCTCCTTTTCTTTTGCTGCAGGTTTCAAGAGCAGAGGATAGGTACGAAGAGAATGGGAGGTGAGTGGGATTGAGGTGCATGATGTGAAATTCACAAGGAATCAAAAGAAAGTTAAATAAAACGAGTCCCCAGTGGGAAACTGTGTCATCTTTGTTCCTCCTGACAGATAAAAGACCCTGAAAACTGTTATGGACTCACAAATCACATAATGCAAGCTCTTTTTAAAAAAAAAAAAATATTTTATTGGATATTCTCTGTATTTACATTTCAAGTGTTATCCCTCCAACCCGATCCTCCCTCCCCCTCCACTGTTTTCATGAAGGTGCTCCCTCTCCCAACCACCCTCTCCACCTCAGTGCCTTGGCATTACCCTAAACTGGGAAAAGGAGCCTTCACTGGACCACTGATGCCAGACAATGCTATCCTCTGCTACATATGCAACTGGAGCCATGGGTCTCTATAATGCAAGTTTTATAGCTGTGATTTAAGAGAAAGAAAACCTGACAAGTACAGCTTAAGGGAAGAGTGTAGTCCACCATGGTGGTAAAGTCAAGGCAGCAGGAGCTGAAAGCAGCTGGTAACATGACTCCATAATCAGGAAACTGAGAGGTGAACTGAAGAAGCGACATAGATTATATATGCACTTGTGGGCAAACATGAGATAGAATGGGAAGGAATATGTTGTATAAACACACTTGTTATAGGTATTAGTCTCTGCATCCATGGGGTTAAACTAATCAGCAATGAAGTCCCAGGAGAGGCTGTCGCCAACAGGCATGAACTGACCATGCCCATAGACAAAAATGGGAGGAGAATGTAGGAGGAAAGGACAGCTTCAGGCTTCATTGTTATTTTGAATCAGAAAACTACAAACTTACCTAAGATGTAGATACTTTCTAACTGATGGAATCAGGTCCACCAAGACCACATTCCTTTGGACCACTTGGGAAAATGACCAGAAAATATTCTAAGGTCCCTTTACATGACCACCTTGATTCCTGTTTAAGTAAGTGATTTCTGAGAAGTGTGCAGGCTGCACAGGGCACAATTCCCCACTCCTTTGTTTCCCACCTAGGAGCAATCTTTAAAACTGATGAAAAAGTCCTAACAAGAAACATACTAGGAAGGAGGTCCTAGACTACAGTTGAGGGAGCCAAGGCAGCATGCCATGAGCTATCTCACAGAACATGTAGCTTTAACCAAATGTGGGTCTCTTCTCTTTTGGTTTGGTTTGGTTTTTTACATGTACTTATGAACTCATGGTATGACATACATGTGGAAGCCAGAAAATAACTTACAGAAGTCAGTTCTCTACTTCCATGTTGGTCCCAGGGATTGAACTTAGGTCATTAGGCTTGCCAGCAAGAACCATCAAAGTTGGGCTCCAACCCTCAAAATGACAGTCTGGGATCAGTTTGGAATCTGACCAACTAAACAGATGGATTGCCAGCAGATAAACAGAAACCCAAGTCAACATTCCTCAGAAACTTGTCAAGTGAGTTTCTATGTGTTGGAAAGAGCCATTTCTTACCTTTTCTACTCCTGTGTGAACCTAGAGTCCAGCCTGTTAGATGCTATGCAGAAAGTAGGTTTGCACAAAAAACTCAGATGAATTTTTCCTTCAGATGAGCTTTCTAGGAAAAGGAGAAGCTATGCTCCCTATTGTAAGGGGAAGTTCTGATGTTAACATACTGTTCCCCAGTTGGTTCTTGATTTGTCAGTAAAGAAGGCTGCTTCCCCTGCCCTGTTCATGGTCAACCCTGACTCAGTTGAGACATCCCTGTTCTTCCTGAACTTCTAAGTACTGGTACTGAATAAATTTATATGAACGCTACTAAATATTTACCATCTGAATCAGTCTTTAGTCTCTATGAACAAATGGGTAGAGTTCAAAAAGTTTGTATGTTCGTCTGGTATATTACGTCTTGCACTCTCTAGACAGTTATAAAAATTGTTTAAATTTTCTTTTTACAAAATAAAATTGCAGTGCAAAACTCACCTTTAGTTGTTTAGCTGGGTGCTGTCATAGTCCATTTGTCTATATGTTGGAGTTTAGAACACCCACTAAGGAAGCAATGGAATCTACAGAGCTCTTAAAAAAATAAACAAAAAAAAAAAAAAAAAAAAAAAAAAAAAAAAAAAAACTCTTGTAAAGCAATGGTGATACTAAACATAGAGAAGAAGCGTTATGATCCTGAGAAGATTTTGGACATGCCTAAGCCAGTCCTTTATGCTTGTCTGTGTACAAGAGAGGGAAGGGTGGGTAAACACTGGTAGAGCTGTTTCTCTTCATACTGAAGGTCATCAAATCTAGATAACACAGTAGTGCTACACCACTGACAGTACACTCGGGGGAGGGGGCCTGCAGGAAGTGGCAAGAAGAAGTGAATTTCAGAAGAAATTAATTGTAGAAGGTCAAAAAAGACCATGTAGTGGAGCTATGGCAGCAACAATGGTACCCTGTGCCGTGATGGGGAGATTGACAGAAGAGGTAACACAATTTATGGAGTGTCCCTGAGTAGACAAAAGACACTGGAGACTCCTGAAATGCTAGAAGGATTTTTGAAGGGGTGGTGGACCAAGTGTAAAAGGAGATGCTGAGCTAGCATCATCTGGCTTATACTTTTCTTCATCTTCATCTTGCCTCTAGACATTAGTTCGTTCGTATTCCACTTCACCGAGAAAATAAAGACCATGAAATATGTTCTCCAGATTTCATTACTCATCTTCAGCCTCTGTTGGTTTTTGTTCTTTTGCTTTAATGGAGACAGAGTCTCCATTTCCCTCCTGAGTGATTGGGTTACAAGCATATACCACCACACCTGGCACTATATTTTGGGATAAATTCTTGACCTGTGTCACTGTCCTAGGAATGGTCGCATAGCTCCCACGAACTATATTAGTGTCCTAATGAAACAGGCACCAGGAAGTGTTGGCCCTATTCTATTTCTGTGCCTTTCACTACAGGAACATGCAACAATAGGGCCCATATAAGAACTGAAGAGCAGCCCTTAATAGACACTGAATCTGCTGCTACCTTAAACTTGAATGTGACTCATCTCAGATTAGTGAAAAGTAAGTTTGTCTTTTATCAACTTTCTAGGCATGGGTGTTTGTTGTGGAAGCCCAAACAGACCAATCGGTAAAGGACTCCATGTAGATGATGAGCATAGATTGAAGAACTGGCTCAGCACAGAGCCTATCAGAAATGAGTTTAATCCAGACTATGTCTGTGTGAGAGCTGTCCTTGGTTGTCAACTGGACTATACCTGAAATTAACTAAAACCCAAAAAGGGAGACCACACCTATGAGGAATTTTCCCTTAATTTGAAGTGGAAAATCTAATTCTAATCTGAATCTTTGAAGTACAAAAACACACCTTTTTTTAAGGCATTTGGACCTTTACTGATAGTTAAATCAGTTGTAACAAGATCATCAACGCAGTGACATACAGTTAGGTATTTTCCTTTTTTTTTTTTTTTTTTTTTGAATTTTTATTGAATATTCTCTGTATTTACATTTCAAATGTTATCCCCTTCCCCCCACTCTCATTCACCCTCACCCTTCCCTTGCTTCCCGAAGGTGCTTTCTCTCCCAACCACCCACTCCCACCTCAGCACCTTGGTTTTCCCGTACACTGAGAAAACAAGCCTTCGATGGACCAAAGGCCTCTCCTCCCATTGGTGCCAGTCAATGCCATCCTCTGCTACATATGCAACTGAAGCCATTGGTCTCTCCATGTGTGCTCATTGGTTTGTGTTTATTAGTCCCTGTGAGCTCTGGAGGCTTTGGTTGTTGATAATGTTGTTCTTCCCATGGGGTTGCAAACCCTTTCAGCTCCTTCAGACCTTCTACCTCCTTCATTGGGGTCCAGTGTTCAGTCCAATGGTTAGCTGCAAGCATCTTCAACTGTATCTATATATCTGGCACAACCTCTGCAGGGGCATCCATATCTGGCTCCTGCCAGTAAGCACATCTTGGCATCAGCAATAGTGCTTGAGTTTGGTGGCATATGGGGTGAGGCAGTTTCTGAATGATCTTTTCTTCAATCCCTGTTCCTCTACTTGTCCCTGTTATTCCCCCACCCCATGAATGTTTTGTTCTCCCTTCTAAGAAGGATTAAGGCATTCTGGCCTTCCTTCTTTTTGAACTTCACAAGGTTTATGAATTGTTAGGAAGATATGCCAATAATACAGATCTTGTGAGCTGGGAAAACCCACTTCTAATTTGGGCCACACCTTCTGCTAGAAGCCTATATAACAGGATGAAAAGAGGAAGCTTTTGCTCTGCCTGCTTGCTCTCTCTTCACTAGAAAGTTCTCTCTTCACAGGCATTGGAACCTTTTCTTCGGGATTCTAGCATATAGTGAAGACTAGCTAAGACATCTAGCATGTGGAATGAAAGACTAGTAGATTCTTGGCCTTTCCATTCATAGCTAGCCACTGCTGGATTAGCTGGACCACAGCCTGTAAGTCACCCTAATAAATCTATCTATAATCAGAAAGTCCTTCTATAATTTTTGTTACTTTAGAGAGGCTTGGTTAGTATAATCCGTATCAACAGTTAACTTTTAAAATCATCTATTCGTCTACTATTTGTGCATGAGAAGGAGAAGCATGAGCATGGATTTGTGTGTGTGTGTGTGTGTGTGTGTGTGTGTGTGTGTGTCATTGCACATGTTGTGTGTCATTCTTAGAGAAATAAATATCTACATAACCAAGATAGGAAACAAACGACATACCAAAATAGTTACCAACTGATGAACCAGTAAGTTTATCGGTGTTATATACAGAATATAGGTGAGAGGTTCTTGCAGGATTACAAACAACTCAAAGATAGCTGAATCACGAAAAGCTACTGCAGGCACCGGATGGTGAAATTTGGAAACATGCGGCTCACCGCACAGCTTGCAGGAAGAGTAACAGGTATTAGATTACCTCTTCTAGGCCTTTTCTCTGAGCATCTTCCAGGCAACTCACCGCGTCTGTGAGTATCTCCTAGCAGTTCTTACTGTCTAGACAACCTTGGGGGTTGGGGGAAACTAGTGAATCTGGACAGTTTCAGGGACTTCCTGATGACACTGAGTTATTCTATTCCTGAGTTTCCATGTGCTTCCTAGCAGGAATAAATGTTTCCTTTTCTTTAAAAGCATCCTGAGTCTTAAGGAGCTTCCCTCCAATATGAATTGTTTTATCCCAAGAAAACTGCTGCACAACTCTTGTGTTTCACTTTGTGGCATGTTCTCTCTTGCTTTTACTTGCATCCCAGGGATTGGACTTGGTCATTAGGCTTTCCCATGAGCCATTTTGGCAGCCCCATAACACTTGCTCATCGTTTCTCACCTATCATGGACCATGAGGATTATGAACTATAGGCTGGGCTTTCAAAGAATACGACAGAGCCAGTGAAGTACCAAGAAGTAGCACAGAAAAGAGACAAAACAGAAGCTCCATGAACATAACCTGGTGCCATCTCATCTGTGGCAAGTCCAGCTAAGAGAGGGCTCTGCCCTGGGTGGGCATGCCTAAATCTCCTTACAGGGAAATGACACCCAGACAAAGGTGACACCCAGAAAATGTCTTTTCCGGGACTGTAAGTCATATGAACCAGGACTCCTCTCAGATCATGGCAAATAAAAAAAGCAAAAAAATAAATAGAAATTGGTATGGAAAGGCAATAAATGTAAAAGCACTGTGTCCTAATACTTTCTGTCAATTTATAAATTGACATTTATCATCAAATATCTATTTCTATCTGAAATAGACATGTAATACTTAGTCACACATGTACAGTAAGAAAAAGGTCACTGGTCAAAAAAATAAAATAAAATAATCATTTAAAAATTAGATATTTTCTTTATTAGATTTCATTTTCCAGCTGTATAAACTTAATAGACTTTCTTCCTTAATTTCAAACTATATAATGCTTTTTGACTGAACAATGATTACCTTTCCAGCCCAGTGGCCCTTTTCTGTCAATGGCAATTAAATCCACAAAGATGATTTCTCTCTAACATCTGAAGTTCTTATTTTCCCATCGCACATCAGACATTTTGGTACAGTCAACCAAATTTTGTTAGAAAAGTGAATTTGATTAGCCAGAATACCAAATCCTCCAGTTATAATGAAAACATGTTAGAGACATGTCAAGCATACAAGCCCTATAAAACAGGACATTTATTCCACCCCCCTTTAAGGCTCAGGACTATTGCAAAAGAGAGGAAGTATATAAAAGCCAGAGAGAAAAGCTGTGAGGTGCTATTCTCAAGTTATAACTTGGCCAACAGAAGCATGATCTCATAACAGCTGAGCTTATCTGTGCTGCCCTACAAGACACTGGGTCTGTCAACATAATCAGGGGTGAAGGAGGGGTTTGTGGAGCTCCACTCTCTCTCTGATAAATGATTGGATAGTGATAGATTCTGAGGGACAGGTCATTGTCTTCACTCAACAGTGAGCCCACTACACTCCTCCAAACCTGTAGTCACACAGATGGTCCTGGCATGAATGTGGGGAAAGGTCTAGTAAGAAGGTGGAAGGTATGAGTGAGAAAGAAAAAACAAGGTGAGAGTAAACTGAATATAATATGTACATGTATAAACTTGTCAACAAACAAATTGGATCATTAAAAAATAAAGGAAATCTGTAAAATATATATATGCTAAAATACACACACATACACATGAAATCTGAATTATCTCAGTATAGTATTTTTCTAATTACCAACCAAATTACCAAAGTAATTTCTTTGCTTACTAAGCTGATAATATAAATATATAGTAAATATTTCTTATTGATTCTTTAAAATTTCTTCCTCTAATATGTCAAATTAAAATTATCCTTAAAACATGATAAAAACAGAAAACCATTGCTAAAAAGAAAAAAAAATCCACAATCCAACTGAAACTACATTTTTTTTGCTCACAGTGTCAATTTTTCTGTTTTTACTAATTTGGCAATCTAGATGCAATTAGTCTACTAAGGGAAATACTTGATAGAACTATTTATATAGAGGAAAGTTAGAAGTCCTGTATTCTAAAGTTAAGTGTGTGTTATAAATGCCTAAACAGGAAAGACAAACTAGCCTAGATTTTCTTCCACCACAGAAAAGACCTAACCAGAAAAAATAACAAAAGCAAAAAACAAAAACAAAAAAGATAAAAATAAAATAAAAAACGGAGCAATTTTTCTATTTTACAATAACTGAGGATCCAGTCACAGGCTTTTGTTTTGTAGGGTGGGGGTTATTGTTATTATAGCTGTTGTTGTTAGAGCTGTAGTTGTTTTTGTTCTTTTCTAAACATTTTAAATTTATCTGAGTGCAACCATTCCTTGATTGCACAGGTGTGTGCTTCCAGGATCCTTGTGGATATCCAAATGTGCAGATGTTCGGGCCTTTATACAAACATTTTTTTCATGTACCTGTGCGCAGCCTCCTGCATATGTTAAAATATCTCCAGGTCATTCTAATACAATGCAAATGCTAAATAAACAGTTGTTGTGCTACTTTGTTTAGAGATGATGGCAAGAAAAATGTCTGACCATGCTCAATACTAGTTCAGTATTGTTCTGTTTTATTGGTTTTTTTCCAACTAGTTTCATCCACAGCTCCATGAAGCCACAAATGCAGAATCTATAAACATAAGGCCCAGCTGTATGATCCTTTTTTTTCAGGTCAGCAAAAATACAAATTCTCCTGCTCTGTGGATCTTAAGGAACGGCAGGCTGTGCTTGATGTTAGGACGGCTGGTTCCAAAATGTCTTCCCAACCTTGAACACAATGGAATGTCCCTACCTTGAAAAATCAGGAGCTGGTTTCACTCCAGCGAAAGCTTGTTTCTGTAGAGTAGAATCACTGGTACATTAGTAGAAAGTGTGATGGCTCCATTGCTTTTGCAAATGACAGAGCATCTTCTAAGTGGAGCCTCTTATCTCCACTAGGTTCACAGATGTAAAACCCACTCTGATGGTAAGAAGTCAAAGTGGAAGACCTTTCGATTGACCAGGAGTTTTCTTCCATTTTCAGAAAGAAAAAACTAAGAACACCACCACCCCCCCACCCCCCCCCACCCCCCCGCTGCCTTAAATTCATTCTGCACGCAGTTGCTGGAATCTACTATGTTAGTCACCAATTTCAAACTTGGGACCGCATGTAGCCGTGTGTGACCACCTTAAGTTTAACCACCTTAAGCTCGCTCCTGTGCCAGTCACACATTCAGGTGATATTGGATCAACTTTTCTTATCTGAACATTTGCTATTATACTGAAACTTTTTATAAAGTCACAAGGGAACCAAGGATTATAGTTGCAGCTTCATTGCAGTTTTTCTCGGAGGCGAACATGATGGTAGTAGGCTCTCATCCTAAAAGCACAAAGACAGGTAAACAGATGCCTCTTAACATGGGCAGATGTCATTTGATGTGTGTTATTTGTAATTTTCCAATACACGGCAGACATAAGATGGCACGTTTAGCGCCTCTTTGTGGGATCACGTATTTTAGTCACTTGTATTCATTGTGAGCAACACGGTGAGAATCAAGAGTCTGAAGGGTTTCAAAGGATACATTCCATGACGCCATGATGTTCTTGGACAGGACATCCTGGTGGCAGGATCATGCGGCTCAGGGGGCAGAAAGGGTCCAGGGACAAGGTAACCCTACCACTTCCAGGTAGCCTCCTAAAGTCGTCCAAATCCTGAAACTAGCCTTGCTTAAAACGTGGGTCTGAGCAGCATTCATAGTCAAGCAGTGACAGGTCACAGGGCTCCTTGCTTTGATTACAGAAGAACAAATGAAGCTAATGAATCGTTAACAGCATCACTATCTGCTGTGAGCTTGTCCACGTTTTGAACCTTACACGTTCCAATAGGACAAACCTCCATGTCAATTTTCTTTATCTTTTTTGAATCATAAACCAGGGTAGCTTTCTCTATGGATACAAATACATTCAGAATAGTAATGGAAACACAAGGTTGGTAATATCATTAACTATCAAAGGCCAACACTGCGCTAATTTCATTAAATAAATTTTCCTATTTAATTGAATTACCACTCTCCACTAAAGGAAAAACAAAAAAGCTAATGTTTATGAATATTGCTTGAGTTGGTGAGACTGTTGTTTTGGTTTGGTTAAGAAGTATAATTGGCCTAATGCAATCATTTTATGACTATCACAGACAGGAACATATGTGTGTGTGTGTATATATATATATATATATATATATATATATATGTATGTATGTATGTATATCTCCCATCTTATTGTGGAAGCAACTTTTTACCTTCCACATATGAGAAATATGAAAAAGATTGGTAATTAATTTTCCCAGCTTATTTAATATAACATCATCCACTTCTATTCCTGTCAAAATGACATATTTTGTCCACTTCTATGGGTAAGAGGCATTTTGTTGTATATGCAGGTCATACTTTCTTTCCTTAGAATATGGTTCTTTTCCTGCCTAGGCTCCTTCAAATGGGGAATCATGTCTTAATTAACCATCCAAAGACTCGCCCAAGAATATATCTCAGATACATACATATCTGATAAAATATGAGAAATGTAGGGATCCAAAGTGACTTTGAGATAAGAAAAAAGGGGGGGAAACTAACAGTTTATTGAAATTCAGAGGCAAACTCTTCAGAAACATTTTCTGTTTTCTTGAATTTGGTGAACACAGGAAGATGGCATCATTGAGAGCATCAGCCATGAGTGAACGATTTATTACAGAATGTATCGTGTGAAATATTGGCAGCTTAAAAAATATGTTCCTTGGAATAGACTCTCTGCAAGCCAAAGCTGTTCCTCAGAGCACTGCTTTAAAAGTTAGAAGGCAGCTCTGCCCCCTCCAAATCACCAGAAGTAAAGAATCCCGTCCTAAGTGCCCCCCGGTGACCGAGTGGGCAAGCTGGTGTGCTTTTTTCCCTTCCACTTTGCAGAAAGGAAAGACAGTAAAAGTTCCTTCAGTGGGCTGCCAAGGTGCTCCCAGGCCATTGTGCAGAATCATTGTCAGGTTAAATTAGGGAGTACAGACTCCGTGAGTGTAAAAAAATCAATACTTGATGGAAGATTGCTCCTCGGAAAATCTGTTTTGATTCCAGGATTAATTCGCGACCAAAGGCTTCTGCAAAATGACATGCCATTAGTCAGAAAATGAACACATTCTACCCTTGAAATTGGATGGAAATATGTCAGCTGGTTGACCCATTCCTTCTCCTCACTTTCTGGGCAGAAAGAGTGGGTGTGGTAGCTATGTGAATTAGTGCCCCAAACATGGTCCATTTTCAAAACAGGATAAAAAAAATTTTTTTTTGAAGTCCAATGTGAATTGGGAGTAGTCTCTAGGCCATTGTTGGAGAGTGATCACAAATGTGTTTCATCAAGGCAAATGCATTTGTCTGGAAGGTCCGACTCTCCTGAGTGTTCTAAGCCCTTGAATAAACCCTGCTAAAAATCTTAAAATAAAACAAAGACTGTTCCCCTCAAAGCACTGACTTGCAATATTAATGACAATGTAATCTTGTTGTCATATATAAAGTAGCACTCTTCACACTTTTTTTTCAGGTTTCTTCAACTAAGAACTTTGACAAAAAGCATGTACCATCTCCTCATCTGAGCTGGTATGGTCTCAGGGCCTTCCTGGCTTATGTGATTGATTGATTCCCAGCAAGGATGCATTTAATGCTCCAGACTTTGCTACACGTAAAAGTCATTGTTTTATGTCTTTCAATCCAATTAAAACTGATTCTGAGGCTATCAATCATTAGGGATGTTTCTCCATCTCCATGGTGATAACAAAGGGCACAGGAGCTTTGAGAAAGCAGGTACTCAGGGACATTCTTCTGTCTTCTTTCTACAGTGGTCACAACCAATAACCTTGGAGCCCAAGTCTACAGGGTTCCTTGAAGAAAAATGGCTTTTTGCACAGACAGCAAATCTGGTAAACACCGGAGCTCACCTGCCGCAGCTTGGTTTTTCTTCTTTTTCCTGTTCTCTACCAATCCAGCTCCCTTCCATAAAAGACACGTGCCTCTCTTGATGATTCCATCATTAAAAGACTAATGCAAAGAAAAGGAGTTGATTTAAACACACACATACAAACCAGCCAGTCCCGGGGACCAAACCAGAGCCCCCACCCCCCACCCCGTCATGCTCAGCATACGCTCACTAAGCTACTCTATCTAGCCCAAAGGCATTGTCTTCAAACACCAAGAATCTCAATTTTTTTTGGCTAGGCATTTTGGCAAAGCCCTTGGCTTTATAGAAATAGAAGGTAAATTAAAACCAGATAAAAGCCATTTAATATATTGACAATTCAAACATGCATAGACACCTTTCTCTGGCTGGTCTTGCAGTCCTACCTAAATTCCCAGCTCCTACCCTTCCTCTACCCACCAAAACACAAGTTTCTTCTCACCATGAATAAAAGGACGTTTTCATCCTCTTGCTTATGTACTCTAGGCCTAAATCAGAGCTATAAAACAATGTCAAGTATGTGAAATGCATAGAATGGGGTGGGGGGTGGTCACTGGATGTTTACATTCATTTTGCTGAGCCAGGTATTAGCAAGGCAAAGTTCACCTCTTTGCTGGAACATCTTCTCCCTGCAGATGCCAAAGATAATAGCAACAGTCACACAGCTCACAGATGGCAGAAACTAGGCTGGAAGGAGAGGACATGAGGCTGAGCCTGAATCTTTACTCAAAATTAACTGGTGGTAGATCTTAAACCCTACATTTAGAAGAAAGGCTTTAAAATTTTGTGTGGACACTGTCTTGCAGACACAGAGACTGCCATGTTATCCCAGCTTAATGGCTCCCTCCAACAACAGCACATGTGTGACCAATATTGCACATTAAGGGAAAAGAAAAACCTTAGTGAAGAAAGCAAATACCAACCCTCTTTCCCACCCCAAAAAAATGTTCCACCAGCCCCAGTCCAACAGACATCCAGTGTCAGGGCGTGGGCTATTCCAGTACCTGGATTGATGACCTTGTGGTGTAATTAGAATATATTAGTATCATTTAAGATGATTATTAGAATATTACTATATGAATCTTCACTGTTTAAAAAGTGTATATACTACTTTAAAGATGAAACAAATAAATCTCTCTACAATACTGTATGAGTTTTCCTCAGTCTGCCAGCAACTCAAAAGAGGGGTGTCTCAAACCTACATGAAATACAAGTATGCTTCATTCAAATAATAACCACATTCATTGCTTGACATGTTGTAAGACTTCTGAGCTACGGGATGAAAACTGTCAATACCCTGCCCACCTAAGCACCAAGAACAGTTTCAAACAGAATTAAGGGCCCAGTCTCTGAACTCTATTCCCAAGTGAAGATGGAAGAGACTGCTGTGATCATCAATCTCCACTGATCAAAAGTCTCACTAAATAACTTAAAAGAAGGGAAATCTTGAGTATTCTCCACAAATTATAGATCAAGAACATGGCTTTCAAGGTTAGCAACAAGAAGGAGCCTTTGGCCGTTCATATGCCATGTCCAATGTGTCTCTAGCTTGTGTGAATCGTGTTACTCAAACATGTCAAGTGAATGACCTGTCTGATTAACTGAATCTACTGAGAGGCAATAAACCATAACCACCAAGCATGTCTATAAAATTTCATCTTTGTTAATCTTTGCCACTATTTGTTTTAGGTAGAGGCCCCTACCCCAGTGGATGGCTGTCAACTCAACTCAGCTGTGTAAGGAGAAGTTTGTGTAAATGTCTACCTCTCATTATTTCCTGACTCCTTGATCACAGTCAGAAACCTGTGGGTTTCAAGGCCACTGGAGAAATATAAAGAAGGCTACCACAATTCTACTTCATGTGGGTACACACAAACACAGACACACACACACACACACACACACACACACACACACACACCTTGCTGAACCCTGAGACGCTTCTCCAGCTGTGAAAGCAAGCAGTTTCCATGCTCAGTCTAGGCAGCCTATCCGTAGCCTGTCTCTCCCATCTCTCCCATCTCTCTCACTCCTTCCTCTGCCACTTAGCTCCTGTTTTTCTGTCTTCCCTTCTTCCTGCTTACAGGAGAATACATTACTACTTGACAATACTTTTGGAGGGATTTAAGTGACAGCATAGAGTGCAGAAGCAAAGCAGCAATTTGTAATACAACTGATCTGAGATCAAGCAGTGGATGGGAATAAACAGCTCAGGAAAATTACTTAAATTCTCATAGTTTATCCTCCTGACCCAGAGACTCGTCTTCACGTGCTGATTCTGTCTTTCAACTACACTGTGGTCCCCTCAAATAGAGTAACCCCTCCTTTTATAAGAAATGTGTACATGTGCTAGACAACTGTTTTTACGATTCTCATATCTGCCTACCTCCTCAGTTCCTGAGAAAATGTGAACAAGTTATTTGGTTTCTCTGGTGCTGTGAATAAGAATGGCCCCATAGGCTAATCTACCTGAATGTTTGGTTCCCAGTTGGTAAACTTTTTAGAAGAAATTAAGATACTGGCCTTGTTAAAGGGCATGAGTCACTAGGAGTGAGCTTTGAGGTCCCAGAGGTCCTTCCCTCCCCTCTCCTCCTCTACTTCTCTCTGCTACACACCTGTGGAACACGATGTAAGCTCTCAGCTACTCTTCCAAACTGCCTGTCTGCCTATCTTAATAGTTCCTGCCATATTGATCATCAAGTTGAAAGAGCCAGAGGTGGGGTCAATCTAAGGCTAGTGGGAAAATTCCACCACAAACCTCTGAGCACAAATACCCTCTCCCTTCCAGGAAGGGTAGAGCTGGTTTAGTTCCTGGAACAACTACAAGCCAAACTATCAAACAAAGCCACCTGTGACTCCCCACTAACCCCCTTTGGAAAGTCCCGGATGGTCCACTAACCATGAGTCAGTTTGAAGGTTGATTCAGTCCACCAATAGTACCCCAGTTGTTTAAATTCCACCCTTATCAAAAGTATATAATTCCCTGTTAGAGTCTGCTCAAGATCATCTCCATCTTGAAGTAGGATGACTCCAATGTGATGGACCAATAAAACTCCTCTTGCTTTTGCATTGATCATCACCTCCATGAGTCTCATTCAGAGGGTCCTGGTAGAGGTCCAATTCAAACCTCATAAAGTGACCCTCTGCACTCTAAGTAACCAATTAAGTGCTGTTTTAAAATCTGCCTTGGTCATGGTGATTTGTTTGTTTGTTTGTTTTCACTAAGACAATCACTCTAAGCTGGAACTGAGATAATAATCATCCCAGCCAGAGTCGGTGTAAGAATCAGTACTGTGAATATCTGAGTGCAATGGAGGTACTTCACACATTGTAGGACTCAGTACATCGGAGGTAGTTGGCAGTCATTCCATAAAACCCCTTTCTTCTTCCTGGTAATAAAATATTCCATATTCAAGCTGCCTGTGTCACCCTCATTACCAAGAAGAATTCGAAATTTTTATTTGATAAAACATTTCTCACAAAATAGCATGTCTTCTCAAACCACTGAATACGGAAGATCTCTAACCCAAACTGTTGTTGTTGGAATTTCTCTTTAATATTAATTTCTGTTTTCCTGCTTTCTTTGTGCTCTTCCTCCTTGCAGGATGCAAGATGGAAGACAACGAAGATGTAGATCAGTGACTCACTATTCTAGGTATCTCAAGAAACATATGGAGAAACTTCATTAGCCCAGGCCCATAAAGAAAAACCTGAGTGAGATCTTACCCCAAACTAAATTTTCATGCAGAAGCCAAGGCAACAAAACTTCACACAGTAATCTGATTTTTTTTCAGTTCATTTTGGCATTTCTTGAAAGAATTAGTTTGTGAGCTCTTCTACTTTGCCTTATAAAGAAAACAAACTTCATGTGTGAGTTCCCATCAGAGCTGAAGATGTAGTTCACAGGAGTTAATGACTTTTTTTCTCTTCAATTCCACCTTGTAAGACAAAGCCCAGCTGCAACAGACTTTCCCTAAAGCAGGGCAGCTGGTCAATACTTTGCTACTTGCTCTGTCAATCCCATCAAAATATTGTTTAATAATTTAAAAACAATCATGTAATTTTCTCCCCTAGCAAGGACAAATTAGGCACTTACTAAACAGCTGACAAAAATATTTTAATTCCAGGGATGCCTTGAGAAGGCACTATCATTCAAGAAATAAAATTTTCCTTCAACTGATAACATATTACTTTCTTCATAGCTCATTTTTGTTGGTCATGTCTTGGATGCTATATCAAAGCCCCCATGAAACACTTTGAATTCTTTACTCAGGATGGACCTGTGTGTGTGTGTGCTGTTAAGGTCCAGGGCAAGATCTCTTAGAGTAATGAATATAGTACCTGTGCCTATAATCCTAGGAGGAGGCTGAGACAAGAGGATTCTGAGTTCAAGACAAGCCTGTGGTATAAAGCACACATGAATATCAAAGTCCAAAAGCATCATTGTCTGGGAAGTAGGCTGAAGCTTAAACAGCTTAAGCAAAAATGCTTTTATTTAGGCTTGTCCTAACTAGGAACCCAAATAGGACATTGATAATCTTGGACCCTTAGAATTTTGATCTCAGACAATGACATGTCCCCCTAGTGGAGCCCTCAGACCTTGAACCCTTTGCTTTGGCCACATGCCAAAGCAGGTGCTCATTTTCCATCTGCCTCTGTGGATGATATTAGTCTTTTTAATCACATCTTCTTTAAACAGACCACTTACAGGCCTTCGGGGCATTTTGCTTGGCATTTAATCATTAAAATGCCCTGGCAAGACTTACAATTCATAGGCCAGCACATTAACCTCTGACTCACAAGTTACAAAGATGGGAAGATAATAACACCAGGTCCTTAGTTCCTTCTTCTGACAGTCACTTCTGACTGTACTCTCCCAGAAGAAGAATCCAAGGACAAGCCTTTATTAAAATGAGAGCTTCCCTGTTCTATAGTGTTTCTCATTTTCCAAACCTTGAGAAAGTACAGGACAGCATCAGCCTGCCTCTCTGATAGTGTCCTTTCCCTGCTGTAGCTTCCGTAGCAGCTAACCTTTCCACAGTGTATTGTTCTGATTTCGTTGTCAGCAGAGTGAAGAATTGTTCCAGAAACCTCCAACCCTGCCTCAGCTACAGAGCCCCTGAAATCATGCTGTTAATCTAGGGTTATCTTTATGAAAAGTCACACACACACACAACCAGAACATCACAGAGGAGAGGGCTCTAACAATACCTGTATTCAGGGTATGAAAGCCATCTTATTTTATATGAGGTTTTCTGTTCAAATGCACACACTGCAACAAACAAAAGAACTTCAGAAACTTTTAACTGGCTTTTTTTTTTTTTCATCTTCCAAGGTCATAAATAGAACAATAGAATCTCTTTTTTTTTTTTTTTCTATGTGGATATGTGCTCCTGAGTGCAGGTGCCAGCAGAGGCCTGAGATATTAGGTTACCAGAAGTTGGAAGCACAGGTGGTTGTGAGCTTCATGGGTGCTGGGGTAGAACTGCAGTCCTCTGCAGGAGCAGTGAGCACTCTTTGCCACATTTAAAACAAATGCTGCCTCCCCCTTTCACATATCTTGTTGCCCTCCAGGAGAGTGCACTTTATAAGCCTCTTTTCTATTGATCCATGTTGGACAATTGGAGGAGCCACAGCAGAGAGAGAAGCTCACCAAGATGCTAAGCCTTCATTTTCCAAAGGAGCAGAGGGGTTCAGCCTTCTTGGAAAAGACTCACACCCAGGCTAGCTCACTCTAGTTGCTTGAGTCAAGCATTATACAAGATTAATTGGGGCTAGGAAAAGGCCCAACTACCAAAGTTTTCTTGTCCTTGCTGCCCATAAGAGCAGACAATTCACACAAATCTCAGTCCTTTGATCATGGATAGCCATAATCAAAAGTAACTCCAGGTTTTTCAGGTGTGTCTTAGAACCAAGGTCACTGCCGCTGTAAGCTCTCACACAGCACCAAGTGTAGATCCACTAGAGAGACACTTCTTCAAAGTTCAAGCATTCGCAAAAGTTTCTCTACTGATTGACCTGAACATAACAACAGATATAAAGGCTGTAACTATACATATCAGTACCTTTCCGAAGTCTGTATTCCAGGAATCTATCGTCTAAATGGGCTTTGCTTTTAGTCCTTTCTGCTCTAGCACTCTGATTCGGTCTCTTTCTTCATCTGTGACTAAGAGTGGAAATACGACTTGGTCAGTGAAGTGTTTTCCATGATCTCCTGAGTTCAATCTCCAACACCAAAGTTAAAAGGTGTTGGAACACCTGAAATAGTAACACTTGAAATCCACAGGAGAAAGTGAATCCCTAGGATCACTGACTGGCCAACCTAGTCTGTCCAGCAAGCTTTAGGATGGTGAGAGGCCCTTAGGCCCTGTCTCAAGACTCAAAATAGAGGACTCTAAAGAAATGATACCTAAAGTGACTAAGCACACACACACACACACACACACACACACCACACACCACACACACACACATCACACACACACCACACCACACACACACACATCACACACACACCACACCACACACACACACACACACACAGAGAGAGAGAGAGAGAGAGAGAGAGAGAGAGAGAGAGAGAGAGAGAGAGAGAGACATCATAGGTGGGTGGAAGAGAATAGGATACATAGATTGGGTATCTATAAAACTTCAATAAAATAAACTTAAAGCTGACATCTACATGGCAAGAAAGAGTCTTGCAGATAAATATGTGGAAGAAATGCTCCCTAAGAAGATAAAACAG
Organism: Micromys minutus; assembly: GCF_963924665.1. NCBI lineage: Eukaryota > Metazoa > Chordata > Mammalia > Rodentia > Muridae > Micromys > Micromys minutus. The sequence continues at coordinate 69,574,375 of NC_137975.1, read as the reverse complement.
CTAGTGCAATGTCCCTAAAATCAAAATATGTTTAAAACATTTGTGGGGTTTTTTCAGCACAGGAAACTGGTGCTCGGATCTAATTTGCAAAACTACCCCATTCTTCGACCTCGTCCCAGTGCCCTGAAGCCTGCACACAGCTGAAATGAGGCTCCCAAAGGAGGCCAGTGTGCTCTACCCCACACTGTAGGAAAACCACGCCCACTGAACTTGGGTGCAGTCGTGTGACTCTTTTGGCAAATGATGCATGATATATGTCACTTCCAGGCAAAAGATTTTATATCCCACTTGTGCTTAACTGTGTCCTTTGTTTGCCCTTCTACCAAGTCACCAATGAGCTGCAAAAAAAAAAAAAAAAAAAAAAAAAAAAAAAAAAAAAAAAAAAAAGACTGCTTCATCAAAATGGACCCTGAAATAAGGTAAGTAGTGACACAGAACAAAACCCTTAATCAAGACACCGTGGCCACAATAAGAGGAAGAGATAGCCTTTCATTGTCTTAACTACTGTGTTTATTTTTTAACAAAATAAAATATAATAAGAAAACAAACCAAAAAAATCACCATATCAAAGTTGGACAAGACACACCAAAGAGCCCCAAGAAAAGACAAAAGAATCAGAGACCCACTAATGCTTGGAGTGGTATTACTTTGCCCAACTAAACTGACACAAAATCATTGAGCAAATCTTATAAAAGTCTTTAGCATTAAACAATAAAAACCATCCACCACCCAGAATCCTAATGCTACCACCTTCATTTATCTAAATGTTTACATTTGGCTGACTCAATGTCCTATCATGAGTCAGGTCTCCCTGCTTCCCTTTCCGGTAGCCTTTGCTTGCTTACAGGACACCATTTCTGGTCATCACCACCTCTCAACTGGCCTTGCCAGTTATTTGTCGTACAACATTCTGAGACAAGACTTAAATAGGAGGAATCTCTTTGTCTGTCTTTTTATGTTAAACACCACTGGAAGAAATCAAACTTACCACTTGCATCTGCTCATTCGCCAACACCCATAGCCTTCCACACTCCTTGCCCTTCCTAAGACTCTACTTAGAATTGCTCACCATCACAACTGCCTCTTGTGTAATGCTGTCTTCTGGGAATAACAGTCATCATCTTTCTCAGAGCAGTTGTGACTTTCCAGAGGCCCTCAAGAGGTTGACATTCCCTCATAGAAGGACGGGTAGAGAAAGTCAGTAGACTTTTCTCTGAAATTCCACTCATTCCTACTCTTGCCTTTCAAATCTGTAAGATTCTGTGCAATCTTTGTGTGGTCTCACGGACTCAGGAGGTAAGACCATGGAGAGTGAGGAGAGGTAACGACAAAGGAGACCTTATCTGTGGAGAACTCATTAAGCATGTTGGGTGATAAAGCTGTTTGGAGTTTCGCACATCATCCTACAGGCTTAATTAAGTAAGCCAAATAGAACCTTGTTTCACCAAGTAAACCCTGGGGAAATCCTAACCTTCATGTGTCATTAGTGTCCCTCACACCCTACCCTAGGTGAGTAGACCTTTGTTTACATTTCCTAGACTATTTGATGGAATTGTATTTGTGCCCAGTTCTCTAGACCTGACTATTTCTCATTCTTTATGGGGAACTCACCCTCCAGAGGACCTTTAGTGTCCTTCCACAAGGAATATTCTGGTAAGCCTGTTCCACTGAAAGAGAAATCACAGGAATGAAGAAAATAGACAGAAATTTAGAAGCTGCTTTGGTTACATATAAATATATAAATACAAGGCCAACATCTACATGGCCCTAAGAAATTTAATCATTTATATATCCAACTTTGAAAATTTGGTAGTAGGCCCTGCCCTGAAGTGTGGTCCACCTACCAGGGATCACATTATAAAAATAAAAAAATAAATAAAATAAAAAACTGACTTCTTCCAGCAGCTGTCAAATGTCACTAGCTCCTTTGTTATTGGAGAGATGTCAGGCCTACCTCTGCAACCTCAGTGATAGGACCTTGTCTAGCCCGAGCTTGCATAGATCTTGTCTATCCTTTTACAACTGCTGATGCATATAAAGATGATATAGCTTTGTTTAAAAATAATGTAATGCTGGTTCATGACAAGCATGTCCTTTGCAGCTGAAAGTAGGCATTTAGACAAAGAATTAAATATCATTTCTACAAGCCAGAAACGGAAACTATTTATCTTTATAGATATTGAATTAATGAACACCAATCAATACCAAATTAGATTTGACCTAAGCAAATACTCATTTAAAACATCTAATCAAAATTGAAATAGAGAGGAATTGTTTACCCTGATACAGAAGAGGAAAAGCACACAGCTGAAGGCTGGTATCAATGCCTCAACGGGTTAGGACACCAGCTGTTAAGCCTGACTACACACCTATGTTTAATCCCCAGGACCCACATGGAAGGAGAAAACCAATGCCTGTAGGTTGTCTTCTGACCTCCACACATAGGCAATGACACCTACACACATGTCACCTACACACATGTATACACAAACAAAATGGGTAAATAAAATTTTAACTTTAATAATAAAAAAACACAGCTAATACCAAATGTGTGAGAAAAGACCAAGTGCTTTCTTCCTAAGTCAACACCAAGATAAAAAATGTTTATTCTATTCTTTTTATTATTAATTTTTCTGTGACATTTTGCATATGAATATAAATGCATTTATTTCATTTCTCTATTATTGCGTGTTCTCTCCCACCTCTCCCCATTGAGTCCTCCCACTGGAGTGTCCTTTCACTTTGCTTTTGTTTTTGTTTTATGACTCACTGAGTTTGACCAGGCATTCCCATGTGGGTATAGATGGACAACTGACCAGTGTCTTCATCACTAAAGAAAATGACTCCTCCTTCTACAGTAGTCACCAACTGCCAATAGTTCTCAAGGAAAAAGCCCTATGAGGCCCCCACACCCAATCCATTCTGGGGTGTTGACAGATCCAGTCTGTGCAGGCCCTATGAAGGCTCTTGTGACTTTGTGAGTATAATATCCACTTCCAAAAGACAACGTTTCACATCCCTCATCCCTATCATCTAGTTCTACCATTGTTTCAGCTGCCTTTTCCCATGACTTTTTCCCCTGAATCTTAGAAAGAGGATTACAGGCTGGAGAGATGACTCGACCAGAAAGGGCTAGGCTCACATTTAAAATCATAAGAAAGCAGGATTACAGATGTCTCATTGAGGGCTGAGCACACTAGTTCTGCACCTTAACAAGCCACAACCGTTAACCACTGTTTACTACAAAAACACACTTCTCTGACCAAAGAGGACATCGCTGGACTGTGGTTATAGACACACATAATAAGAAGATAGTTTGAGCACTGATTCAATTACCAAAACAGAAGCAATAGGTTACCCCTAGGGCCTATAAGCTCTTCGAACCAGGTTTATAGTTCCAGACACAAACTCCCTCTATCTAAGATCCCTCAGATCTGTAGTGAGAATTTTGGTTTCCTTAACAAAAAAACATAGAAATGGAATGTGCTTTTGTTTTAACACCAGGGAGTGTGGGGCTGCTCTGGACAGTTCCTTAGCAATTGCCCATGGTTTGCCTCGTGCTCTAGCAGAAATATGATTTTGCCAGCTGCAGATAGTTTCGACACTTGTGTGACATTTGGAATTGTGAGGACTTTCCCAGGATGCTCTATGGGTTTTTGGTGGTTTGCTCTTGGTCATGGTTTGTTAAGTAGTTGCACACAAAGAAAAAACAAGAAGAAATTATATATTCTGATGTTGTGAAAATCCAATTTGCCCCCAGGGAACTTGATGACCCTAGTCAGCAGGAAGTAGTCTAACAATAATATTGTCGCCTTTCTCCTCTATCCTTTTTTCTCTCCTATCTAGTGTTAGGGGGCCGAAAGGGTAGAAGAAAGAGGGTAGAGAAGAGTGGAAGAATATAGAATTCGGAAAGTATCTAAAGCGGCCACACACATCCAATCAGAACTTAGCTGTGTTCCCCATAAAGCTCATGACACTACTGAACCAGGGAGTGCATGCTGCCTGGCAAGTTAGTATTGTAGCATGGAAGGGCCACAACTATTACCATTGATGATTTTTCTCCTCTAGCTGCCTACATTAGCAGCTTTCAGCACTATCGAAGCAGTCCAGCCAACTCTCAGCATGATTTCTCTTTGCCAAACATCCGAAGTATGTGATATCTTCAGGAATGGAGGCCTGCTCTAGGTCTGGTGAAGAACCAAGAGCACGGGCCATAGCCTACATTGCTTTAGAGGCCTCTTGATCTTCTTAGCCAAGAACTCACAGGATGGCATCAAGCACCTAGAACTGGGATTTTCAGTTAATAAGCCATGTCTCTGTGATTAGATAAACATCCATGCAGAATACACTTATTCAGACTTCATAAAAATTCTATTAGCTTATAAAGTAGTGCATTTCCATATTGCTTTTTCATGCAGATACCGTTTGTTAACTCCTCCACCCACTTCTTATCCCATCATCTTTCCCCCATCTCAGTTTAAGTCCTGAAACTCCACTATTCACACTCCTTCACTTTCAGATCACATATGTTTATGTTCTCCTGGCCCTACCCCTCAGAACATCCCTCCTCCCTGTCCCGCCGTAACCCCTATCCAGCTTCCAGATGTCTACAGGCATCCTAAGTTTAGTAAAGAATCTTAAAACTTCAAAGCTATGATCCACACATGCAATGCTTGAATTTCTTAGTCTGCATTACCTTATTTTATATAATAATTGTCAGTCTCATAAATTTTCCTGAAAATGGCATCATTATGTTTTTCCTTATAGCCAAATAAAACTCCACTGTGTGTATGCCCACCATTTCATTACCCAACATAATCAGTTGATGGTCATCTACTTGATTCATATCTACTGTAAATACAGCAGCAATAAATATGAATATGTAAGTATCTCCATAATACAATATATAGAGGATATATATTTGGTATATGCCCAGAAGTAAAATATCAGGGTAATATGATATTTCTAGTTTTATATTTTTTTGAGAAACTGCTGGAATAATTGTAATTGGTGACTGTACCAACTTATGCTTTTTCCCACAATGAATAAAACCTCCTCTTTTGTCACACCTATGCCAGAATCTGCTGACATTTATTTCTTTGATGCTGATTATTAATACTGGCATGAGATGAAAATCTCAAAATAGTTTTACTCTACACTTCCCTGTTTGCTAACAATGTTAAATATTATTTTAAATCTTATTAGCCATTTACATTTCCTTTGAGAATACTCTTTCTGTTCCACAAACCACTTTTAATTGGGTCATTTGCCCGAAGTTTTTTGTTACTGTTCTTTCGGTGTTCCAGACACTAATCCTATGTCACATAAACAACTGGCAAAGACCTCATCTCATTCCGTGGGCTGCACTCCACACAAATGATGGTTTCCTTGGCTGTTCAGAAGTGTTTTAGTTTCATGAAGTCCCATTTCTTGATTTGGGCCTTGTTTCCCACATGGCCAGAGTCCTACTTAGGAAGTCTTTATCTATACCTGTATATCGATGCCTATATTCTGTGTATCTTAGTCAAAAATCATATGGTTGCAGCCACTGAGATTGATTCGTGGGTAAAGGTACCTGCTGCCAAGCCCGAACTCCTAACTTTGCTTCCCAGGACCCATAGAGCAGAAGGAGAGAACCAATCCTCCCAAGACATGTTCAGATCCCTACATATGGACAGTGGCATGGATACATGCATCTGTTTGCTTGCTTGTTTGTTTATAGGTTTAAATGCCTGTTGCTAATTGACTTGCATCCAGGGCTTCTGCTCTATTCTATTGATCTATATGTCTGTTTAGGTGCTGATACTATATGTATGTAGTATAACATAAAATCAAGTATAAAGTCAGCAGGATTCTTTTTGTTTAAGATTGCTTGGTCTTTTGTTCTTCTAAATAAATTGTAAGCCTTCTTTCTATATCTGTGAAGAATAACTCTGGCATTTTTCTTGGGATTGTATTCAGTCAGTAGGCTGCTTTCGAATGAGATGACCATTTTCACAATGCCAATTCTTCTGATCCATGAGAAGGTCTCCCCATCTTCCAGTATCTTCCTATATTTATTTCTTCAGCATCTTAAAGTTTTTCTGTAGCATTCTTTTATTTCTTGGTTAGGTTTAGCCCAAGGTACTTTTGTGTGGCTAGGCTCTTGGACACACATAGATAAATAGATAGATAGACAGACAAACAGACAGACAGATAAATAGATAAAATCGTATAAAAATTTAAGTCACCTACAAAATTTTTATAAAGAAGTGCAGGAGAAAAAAATTACAACCTTGTGTTAAAAAAGAAAACACGCAATACATAAGAGAACAAATTACTAACTAACCTGAATTCAGTAAAGTTTAATGACTTTAATAAGAATGAAATTAAAGATAAAATAACAAATATAAAGTGTATATGTCTGAAATTTTTCATTTATATATCTGATAAAATATCCAAAAGAACAGGCAAAATATAATTCTAGTTTATTAACTCCCAATGTTTACTGGTAATTTTTGTTTTTGTTTTTGAGACAACACTTCTATGTTGTACATTCTCTGTAGTTCAGTCTCCACAAGCCTTGTAAAATGGTAAATTCTCCTGGAGGTGGATCATCGTATTTAGTCTTTGCAATAGCTGGGGATAAGTTACTGGTTTTGAAATAAAATAATAACAAGAAGCAATTCAAAGACCAGACGTTGTAACCGTGTGTTCAAGGGAATACATTCCACCAGGTAAGGAACAGCAGCAGCAGAAGCACCATGAAAGGAGCAGGAAGTCTCACTGGGGAGTAGAGTCAGGGCTTCAGGGCTATAAAACTTCAAGCCCAGCCCATAGTAACAGACTTCCTACTGCAAAACAAAACTCTTCCTCCTCAAGATCCCAGAACAGCGCCACCATCTGGGAAGTAAGACTTCAAACAAAAGAGCCTGTGTTTCCACAGAGCAAAATTCAAGAGTCCCGCCCCGCACCTCAGTCCCACCCAAAGAGAGCAGGTCTCCCAGGAGTGCTGACACATCAGAGGTCACAGGTGAGACCACCACTGCTGTCCAAATACCGGGCCCAAGTGGGTCCGCCCAGAGATCACAGGAATCAGGAACTGTAAAGCAGCCAGGGACAGGATCCTTCCAGTTTCCATCTGTGCCTCAGGGCTGACCCTATGCTACAGCCATCTGCACCCCAATCCCGGCTAGAGAAAGATCTCCCAGGACTGCTGACACACCTAGGACCAGAGACACATAGGCTCACAGGAGGTACAAGCTCCAGTCAGAGACAGCAAAACCAGCTAACACCAGAGATAACCAGATGGCAAGAGGGAAGCACAGAAATACAACCAACAGTAACCAAGGCTACTTGGCATCATCAGAACCCAGTTCTCCCACCACAGCAAGCCCTGGATATGTCAACACACTGGAAAAACAAGATTCTGATTTAAAATCACATCTAATGATAATGATAGAGGACTTTAAGGAGGACACAAATAACTAACTCCCTTAAAAAAAGAAAATACAGGAAAACACAGGTAAACAGGTAGAAGCCCTTAAAGAGAAAGCACAAAAATCCCTTAAAGAAATACAAGAAAACACAACCAAACAGGTAAAGAAATTGAACAAAACCATCCAGGATCTAAAAATGGAAATAAAAACAATAAAGAAATCACAAAGAGAGATAACCCTGGAGATAGAAAACCTAGGAAAGGCATCAGGAGTCATGGATGTAAGCATCACCAAGAAAATACAAGAGATAGAAGAGAGAATCTCAGGTGCAGAAGATACCATAGAAACCAGTGATACAAAAGTGAAAGAAAATACAAAATGCAAAAAGCTCAAAACATCCCAGAAATACAGGACAAAATGAAAAGACCAAACCTAAGGATAATAGACAAACATAAAGATTCCCAACTCAAAGGGCCAGTGAACATCTTCAACAAAATTATAGAAGAAAACTCCCCTAATCTAAAGAAAGAGATGACCATAAACATACAAGAAGCCCATAGAACTCCAAATAGATTGGACCAAAAAAGAAATTTCTCCCATTATATAATAATCAAAACACCAAATGCACAAAACAAAAAAAGAATATTAAAAGCAGTAAGGGGAAAATGTCAAGTAACAAATAAAGGCAGACCTATCAGAATTATACCAGACTTCTCAACAGAGACTCTAGAAGTCAGAAGACCCTGGGTAGATGTCATACAGACCCTAAGAGAACCCAAATTCCAGCCCAGGCTACTATAACCAGCAAAACTCTCAATCAATAGATGGAGAAACCAAGATATTCCGTGACAAAACCAAATTTACACAATATCTTTCTACAAATCTAGCCCTACAAAGGATAATAGATGGAAAACTCCAAAACAAGAAGGAAAACTACTCCCCAGAAAAAGCAAGAATTTAATCTTCTTTTTTTTAATTAATGTTCTTTCAACAAACTTAAAAGAACATAGCCATACAAACTTAATTCCACTTCTAACAACAACAACAACAATAAATTCACAGAAATCAACAATCACTGGTCCTTAATATCTCTTAATATCAATGGATTCAATCCCCTAATAATAAGACATAGACTAACAGACTGGACACATAAACAGGACACAGAATTTTGCTGCATATAGGAAACACACCTCCAGTGACAAAGACAGACACTACCTCAGAGTAAAAGGCTGGAAAAATAATTTTCAAGCAAATGGTGCCAAGAAAGAAGCTGAAGTAGCCATTCTAATATTGAATGAATTTCAACAAAAAGTTATCCAAAAAGTAGATAATGAGGAAGGAAATTTCATACACATGAAAGAAAAAACCTACCATGATGAACCCTCAATTCTGAACATCCATGCCCCAAGTGCTAGGGTACCCACATTCATAAAAGAAACTTTGCTAAAGCTCAAAGTAAACATTGAACCTCACACAATAATAATGGAACATTTCAACACCCCACACTCATCAATGGACAGAATATAGAAACAGAAACTAAACAGAGACACAGAGAAACTTAGAAATGTTATGATCCAAATGGATTTAACAGATGTCTTTACAACATTTCATCCTAAAACAAAAGAATATACCTTCTCAGCACTTCATAGTACCTTCTCCAAAACTGACCAAAAACAGGCCTCAACAAATACAAGAAGATTGAAATAATCCCATGCACCCTACCAGACTGCAAGGACTAAGGGTGGTCCTTCAATAACAACAAAAGCAACAGAAAGCTCTCATACACATGGAAGCTGAACAACCCAATGATAATTTTGTCAGGAAAGAAACAAATTAAAGACTTTTTAGAATTTAAAGGAAATGAAGGCAAAACATACCCAAACTTATGGGATACAATGAAAGCAGTGCTAAAAGGAAAACTCATTGCCCTGAATGCCTCCATAAAGAAATTGGAGATACCAAACACTAGCAGCTTAACAGCACATCTGAAAGCTCTAGAACAAAAAGAAGCAAATACACCAAAGAGGAGTGAAGAGCCAGAAATAATTAAATACAGGTCTGGAATCAACCAAGTAGAAACAAAGAGAACTATACAGAAAATCAACAAAACCAGGAAGTGGTTCTTTGAGAAAATCAACAAGATTGATAAACCCCTAGCCAAACTAACTAGAGGGCACAGAGACAGTATCCAAATTAACAAAATCAGAAATGAAAAAGGGAGACATAGCAACAAAAACTGAGGAAATTCAAAAAATTATCAGATCCTACTACATAAGCCTATACTCAGCAAAACTGGAAAATATGGATGGAACGGACAATTTTGTAGACAGACACCAGGTACCAAAGTTAAATCAGGATCAGATAAACCATCTAAATAGTCCTATAACCACTAACAAAATAGAAGCAGTCATCAAAATTCTCAGTCTTCAGGCCAGTTTCCCTTATCAATATCGATGCAAAAATAGTCAATAAAATTCTCACAAACCAAATCCAAGAACACATCAAAACAATTATTCACCATGATCAAGTAGGCTTCATCCCAGAAATGCAGGGATGGTTCAATATATGGAAATCCATCAATAAATCCATCAATATAATCCACCACATAAACAAACTCAAACAAAAAAAAAAAAAAACACATGAACAACTCATTTAGATGATGAAAAAACTTTTGACAAGATTTAATGCTCCTTCATGTTAAAAGACTTGGAAAGAACAGAAAGTTAAGGCCCATACCTAAACTAAACATAGGAAAAGCAATATAACCAGTAGCCAACATCAAAAAAAAAAAAAAATGGAGAGAAATTGGAATCAATCCCAGTAAAAGCATGGACTAGACAAGGCTGCCCACTCTCTCCCTACATATTCAATATAGTAATCAAAGTTTTGGCCAGAGTAATTAAACAACAAAAGGAGGTCAAAGAAATACAAATTGGAAAGAAAGAAATCAAAATATCACTTTTGCAGATGATATGTATATAAGTGATATATGATAGTATATATAAGTGATCCCAAAAATTCCACCAGAGAACTTCAGCTGATAAACAACTTCAGCAAACTGGCTGGCTATAAAATTAACTCAAACAAATTAGTAGCCACCCTCTACTCAAAGGATAAAGAGGATGAGAAAGAAATTAGGGAAACAACACCTCTCATAATAGTCCCAAGTAATATAAAATATTTCGGGGTGACTCTAAGCAAGCAAGTGAAAGAACTATATGACAAGAACTTCAAGTCTCTGAAGAAAAAAATTGAAGAAGGTCTCAGAAGATGGAAAGATCTCCCATGCTCATGGATTGGCAGGATTAACATAATAAAAATGGCCATCTTGCTAAAAGCAATCTCCAGATTCAATGCAATGCCCATCAAAATTCCAACTCAATTCTTCACAAAGATAGAAAGAGTAATTCTCAATTTCATGTCGAATAACAAAAATCCCAGATAGCAAAAACTATTCTCAACAATAAAAGAACTTCTGGGGGAATCACCATCCCTGATGTCAAGCTGCATTACAGAGAAATAGTGATAAAAACTATATGGTATTGGTACAGAGACAAGAAGGTTGATCAATGGAATAGAACTGAAGATCCAGGAATGAGCTCATAAACCTATCTTTGACAAAGGAGCTAAAACCATTGAGTGGTTAAAAGATAGCATTTTCAACAAATGGTGCTCGTCCAACTGGTGGTCAGCATATAGAAGAATGGGAATAGAAATAGATCCATTTTTATTGCACTGTACAAAGCTCAAGTCCACATGGATTTAAAACCTCCACATAAAATCAAATATACTGAAACTAAAGTGTGGAAGAGCATTGAACACATGGGCACTGGGGAAATTTTTCTGAACAGAACACCAATGGCTTATGCTATACAGTGCAGAATTGACAAATGGGACCTCATAAAATTGCAATGCTTCTATAAGGCAAAGAACACATTAGGACAAAACAGCAACAGATTGGGAAAAGATCTTTGCCAATCCTGCATCCGATAGAGGGCTAATATCCAGTATATAAAAAGAACTCAAGAAGTTAGACTCCAGAGAATCAAATGATCCTATTTAATAATGGGGTACAGAGCTAAACAGAGAAATCTCAACTGAGAAATCTCACATGGCTGAGAAGCACATAAAGAAATGTTCAATGAGCTGGAGAGATGGCTCAGAGGTTAAGAGCACTGACTCCAGAGATCCTGAGTTCAATTTCTGGCAACCACATGGTAGCTCACAACCATCTGTAATGGAATCTGATGACTTTTTCTGGTGTGTCTGAAGACAGCTATAGTGTACTCATATACATAAAATAAATAAATCTGTATATATATAAAAAAGAAATGTTCAACATAACTAGCCATCAGGGAAATTCAAGTCAAAACAACCCTGAGATTCCACCTCATGCCAGTCAGAATGGCTCAGATCAAAAATTCAGATGACAGATGCTGGTGAGGATATGGAGAAAGAAGAACACTCCTCCATTGTTGGTGGGATTGCAAACTGGTACAACCAGTCTGGAAATTAGTCTGTTGGTTCCTCAGAAACCTGAGGCCCCAACTATACCACCCCTGGGCATATACCCAAAAGATGCTCCAACACATAACAAGGACACATGCTTCATTACGTTCATAACAGCTTGATTTATAGCCAGAAACTTCAAATGACTCTTATTACCCTCTCCTTGTCACTGCCCTTCACACTCTTGCATTTACATATGCACCCTTTTCCTATGCTAGCAGACACAGGCAGACCAAGCAACCTTCCAAACAACTCTAAACCAGTATTCAAATCCTTTTCCCCCAATGGATTGACATGACTATGTGAAAAAACATGAACCTTAGTTGGATAGAGACGTGCCTCGAGAGAACACAGCCATCCTCTATTGAAAATAGACACAGTCTTTCAGTGTGTGTGTGTGTGTGTGTGTGTGTGTGTGTGTGTGCACGCACATGCGTGCACGTACATATCAACTGTGCCAATGCAACATTCACAAAATATCTCTTGAGACTAGAACTTTTGCTGGACCTCACAATCAGAGTTAATAATACACTGTGAGGTCACTTAAGACTGCTCGCCTACTGTGTACTCAGATTGTCAGTCTAACCTGCCTTTAGGAGAACAATGTAACAATCAACTTTACTTGTCTGGGATTTCCCATTAACAACTTCTACAACCTAAACTAATGCATAGCTGCAGTCATAAATTATGTACTCTTCACAGCCGCTAACTCAAAGTAGTGCGTGTGTATCATTTCCGGAAAGCAGGAAATGCTGAAGTTGAAAGCAACCTTCTAAAATCTCTCATAAAGACTGAAAGCAAAGATTTATGGGTTTTGGTTGATAAAAATGGTGGCTGTTATCTGGATCAGTTGGGATCAGTTAGAGTCAGCAACTTAATCCCTTGTAAAACTCTGTTAAAGATTTCAGTGATGAGTTCCATTCCTTCCCCATGAGATGTTTTCTATGCTGTCAATGAATACAGAGCAAAGCCCTTTGTTAGGGACAGACAGACACATGCAGCTCATAAAACAGATAGGCAAACATAGGGATAAACACACAGAGACACACAAACAACATCACAAGACAGATGAAATAGAGTCACGGAGAACATGAAGTAAAGAATTCATATCTCTACTGGTTCTTGGTTAAATGACTCCAGGGGGAGGGGAAGTGTTTTTATTTCTTTCCACAGTATGACACCTATGAATTATTGGTGACTCAAAATTAATTGCTGATACATATAATTCGTAGAAGCAACATTGATCCAGATGTTTGGGCAAGGAGACTCATTGTAATGTGTTGGTCTACTCAGAAGTGGGAAGGCAAGAGGAGAAATAACCCGGGATTCCACAAGTCTCTGGATATTTTATTCTACTGTAAAACCTCAGTGGAAATGAATTTTCTTAACTTCAGAGATTGCATAAGAGAAACAAGTAAGGCTGAAAGGGAAAGAAAAGAAAGAATTTGACTACAGGCTGAGTTGGAAAGGTGTTTGCATAGGATCAGAAGCTCAGAACCCAAGATGCTTGCCTATCCTTGGGTTTTCAGCAGTCAGTGTACTTTGGAGATGTACAAGTGTGTATTCCATCTTTTGTTCTTCCATACTCTGGCATGGTAAATGTCGGGGAGTCTAGAGGATGTTATAAAACCAATTTATAACTGAGGCATACTCATAACACAAATTCTTCACAAGCAGGACAGATGAGGAACATTCTGGAATATAAAGAGAATTAACAAAGAAGAGTTTGCAGAGAGTTTTAATCAAAAGAAGAAAAGAATAATGAGTAGTTATCTTTCCTGCTAGAGGGTGTGCATTAATAATGCCCATTTGCTTGCTCTGGGGCTTCGTGCCACATTTACAAGTTCCTTGTTTATCTCATCTCCACTTCCTAGGCCCTAAAACAATTACTTTTCTACGATTATAATTTCTGTTCATCCTTTTGAATCGATTTAAATTATCTTTTAAAAGCTTAAGCTGAAAGAAAGACATACATTTATTTGTAACATAATGCACACCATTGACATCTTTCTGGATAACCATCGTTAGATTCCAGAGGTATACAAAGCGTGTCTGTGACATCACTAATAAACCAGCAGGGAAGCTGAATCATAACCATCAAAGGTTTGGTCCTTGACCAGCAGCCTCAGCATGACCTTGTGAATTCTCAGTTCTGTACCCACTGGGGCTGGGGCTGTTCATTTCTGTATAACAAAACAGTTATACAAAACAGTGCACGTGTCTCATGTTACAGCTTCCATGGATGGAGGCACAGGTTTCCTGGGGTTGGGAATTCCCATGTGAGATGGCATCACTTTAAAGATTCCTACTGGATGGGAAAATTAAGTTCCTCCTGGATGTAAGGCTGAGGCCCTCGATTTCCTGCTGTCAGTTAGGGCTTTCTCTCAGATGGTGGAGGCTGCCACTATTCATCACCATGAGCTTCTCTGTGGCATGATTCGTTCTTCAACCCCTGAAAAAGATAGTTCGAACTTTACATCTCTTTAGCCTGTTAAGATGAAAACATTGGTGATAGAGTGTAAGGGTAAAGACTTCATCACTGTGGTCATATAACCTAACTTAGTCAAGTGTCTGACAGACCCCATTCATAGGCCCTGCTCACACTTACAAGAAGGGGATTTGACCAGGTCTATAAAATACAGCAGAGGGTGGGAATCCATGAAGCTATTATGCTTTGAATGTGTTCTCCAAGAGTTCATGTGATGTAAATTTAATCCCCAAATTCTTATGCCCTTTAGAGGTGGCATCTTTGGCAGGTAATTAGGATTAGATGAGGTCATGACCTCCAATGAGAGTATTAGAGGCTTCACAATGAGTGAAACCCAAGCTAAAACATTCACCATGTGATGCTCCCAAGCACATTATAATGCACAAGTAAGCCCTTGCCAGATGCTGAGCAAATATTAGCACTGTACTCTTAAACTTCCCAACCTTCATAAGTGTGGACCAAATAAATCATTGTCAATCCCCATCTTGAGTGTTTTGTTATGGAAGAAACAAATCTACTGAGTCGGGGCATTCTCCAAATTCCACTTGCCACACCTGTTCATACAAAGAGGCCAAGACAAGACCCCAGATGGTTCTTTCATGTCCCCTGACTCTTCAGTGTAAAACGAGGAGTTTAAGACCATGAACTAATTTAAGAGTTCAAAAGGATATTTGCTTAGTGCCCAAAACTAACTTCCCCCCACAAAGCTGTTCTACCTTGAGTTTCAAGGAGACATCCTGATCTGTGTGGGGAATCACACTTTCTAATTCTGAGAGCTGAAATACTGGGCTAATCTAGGGGTTAGGTATGCAGATCATTTTCCTGGCTCCCATAAGCATAACAGTTATAAATGGCCATGTGTTATTCAGCTACTGTTAAAGAAAAGTCAGCCTCAGCTTTATGTCAATAAAACCATTTTGCTGTGTATTCAACAGATGCACTAAGAGACTGTGTAAAACATCGTCTCTATTGCTGTGAGTTTTCTAAGCTTCCATTGCTGGAAGCAAACAGCATCTGTACCATGCCTCCTGTCATAACAAACACACTCATTAAGATACAAAGAGCCTGACTGTAATGAGCTGTAAGCATATGCGTGCACACAGCACAGTGGCTTGAATGTGATTTTTGAATGGCACATTGTGTTAAGACTTTGTAGCACTTAACAGACCCAGAGGACATACCCAAACCATCAAAGCGTCACTGTAGAGTACCTATTGAAATTGTAATGATCTCTTCTAATCTCAGATGTTTTCTAAGCATCCACAGTTCAAGAGGCATCAGTGCTTTGGGAACTGTATGTGAGAGCACCCACTGCCTGTTCCGTTCAGTTCTAAGTGGACAGAGAGAGGTGAGAGTTCCTAGGGTTCCAGGTTTGCAACTGTCTGTTCCAGCCCAAGTCTCCTCCCAACAGATGGGGTTTTAGTATTTGTACAAAAAAATGTCACATCTTGAAATCTGCTCATAGAGAAGTTCCCACAAGGCCTTTATTAGAACTTATGGACCAAAAGAAAGGTCAATGGGAATCATGATGCAAAATCATGAAGGGACTAACTGCTGTTGGTCCTAACCAGAGACACCAATGCTTCTCTGAGGAAAACAGCTTTGCTTGTTTTCAGAGACTGGGAAAAAGACCCTTCGGAGGGTCAGCATTTCTAGCATGGCAAAGACCTGCTTGCCCTTACAAATGCACTCTCAGAAGAGGCTGGCAAGCTTCTCATTGTAGGTTCCGGAGAGCTCATGGCACTCCTTGTTAAAAAAAAAAAAAAAAAAAAAAATTCCTGGTGACCTGGAGTAGCAAATATAAACAGCAATCAGGGAATTTTCCTGTCGTGCTAGATAGAGTAGATCTGAGAGAAGTAGAGGGTAACCCATAAGGGAGGAGATGCTCTCTTTCCAGGCTAGGCTGCGAAAGGGGGAAATACCCTCGTTGCACACATTTTTGTCAATGGGAAAGTTTCACACCATTGTAATGTCAAAACTCATGCTTCAGATTTCAAATACTGCGTTCACTATTCTGTGATTCCCTCTTCTTAAATCTGCCTTATGCTTCTGTTTCTATACGTACATGTTTATCAAACCCTTTATGGCATTTGAGGAATGATAAACGTAGAATGCCAGCAAATAGAATCATGTATTTCTGCAGAACCAACGACTCTCGGTGCATAAATGCGATGCCCCAAATCATATATTTAACCTTAGACTCGACTCTTTTTTATTTCTAATAAAAAGGTTAAATCTAGGATCTCACACATGGAAATGTCCTAGTGTGCTGAGTGACCCCTTATTCCACTCCCAGCCAGTTTCATAGAGTCTCCAAAACTGTCCAGTCTAGGCCAGATCTTGCTATGTACATATCCCGGGTTGGCCTGACACTTGTCCCCCTGACTCAGTCAGGATTAAAGGTGTGCACTGATATATGCAGCTTACAATCAACTCCTGGAAAATATAAATCCTTCTTTGGTCCTCCTCCTCTCACAGACTAAATGTGTTTCAAAACAATGCGTTGGGGGCAAGAGAATGACCTTCAACCATGGTTCCAAGGCCGAATGTCAAAATGAATGAAATATACATAGAAGACGAGAACAAGTTCCAGGAAGCAACCTGATTGGTTACCAGATTATATGAGCAAAATGGCCACCATTGAGCCGAGTCTGGGGAACGGTTGGCCTTCCCCACTGCTCATCCCTTGACTAAAGGAGGCCCTTGAAATGAAGAATGATAGGCCAGTTCCTGCTCCTACTGTTTGTAGGGTGTCTGGAGAGTTCCAGACTTAGACCAAAAAAGCATGACTATTATGTCAACAGAGATCACAATGGAAATTCACTATCTGATGTCTGGGTCAAACCAATGAACCCAAAACAGTAGGTGCCTGCTATATGACATGATACCTGGCTTAAAGTTCAGAGGCAGGTATGATATTATATGCCTAAAACCTCAGCACTTGGGAAACTGAAGCAAGAGGTTCACAAGTCAAAAGCCAGCCTGGACTATGTGGTGAGACCCTGTCTCAGAAGTGGTAAAGAGGAAAAGAGAAAGAAGGAAAAAGAAAGAAAGAGTGAATGAAAGAAAGAAAAAAAGAAAATATCCCCCAGAATGCTACTGTTTTTATAAAGGAATGGCCACACCCATTTGGTAAGGGATTCATGTAAATCAAATGTCTAACTACTTCCCTGAATTTTTATTAGATTTGAAACTCAGAAAAGGAAGAGCTGGTAACAGAAACTGAACAGACCTTTAAAGCATCCCTCTTTTCCACATCTCTCTCCAAAGCCACTTCTCATAGACCCTATGTAAGTTCTAGTGCAACTCTGACCAGGGACTCAGCCTCCCCTGTGTCTTAATTCCGTCCAAGAGTACTAGTCCTTGGTTCTGGTTACCTGTGTTTCACAAGCTCCCGAACTCACGTTTTTGAGTAGCAGGGCTTTCTGCTCCTCTCCTTGCCTCTTCCGTGCCTTTGAAGGGCCAGTGGAAGGATTCTACTTTGTTAACCTATGGTGTCAATTGAAAGATTTTAGCCTTCTGGACCAGCACTAGAGAAAAGTTCTGAGCATTCTGGAGAACCCCAGGCAAGGGGACTTGTGCCCATCAATAAAGCCCAAGTTGCCAAGGAGGTTTTTAGGGGATGTGCTCTGTCTTTATTTGATCTACATTCCTGCATAGCTAAGTGGTGGGGGGAAGACAGAGCCATTCTCTTTGTAATTTCACATAAGATTTGTTTTCATTTTCTTTTTAGAAAAGCCTATTTCTTAAGGATGTTTGATGTCCCGGTAAAGACACTGTGTCAGCTCTCCAGAGAACTCACCACAAAGAGTGTCAGCTCTCCAGAGAACTCACCACTGAGAAAACCTGAGAGAATGAACGTTAACATATGGGGGTGATGGAAAATTGGGGGTGACACTTGTCCTTCTTTTCTTTAACTCTGTCCTCAAGGAACAGCATGTGGACCCCAGTGTACTGCCAAGGACCAAGCCCTCTATTTCCAAGCCCAGTCTTTTAGCGCCACCTGGTGCTAACTACTGTAACTTCCCTTGTAGCCCAATAAAAACTAAATTTCTCTTCTTAAAGTCCTAAGTACACAAAGGCCAAATATTGTCATAAGTAAAGTTCAAACAAAGAACAATCTGGGGATTGTTAACCATTCAGTGCATCTCAGGACTTTGGCACATAGTCAATACTGGGCGCTGTGTTTTTTTTTAATTGTCACGGCTGTTTTCTAAGAATGAAAAAATTTGAAGAAGAGGAACATAGGAAAACTGATGCCTAAGATACAGTCGCTTTTCAAAATGTTAATGAGAGGCTCAAGAGATGGCTCAACAGTTAAGAACACTGGCTCCTCTTTCAAAGAACTCGACTTTTATATCCAGCATCCACATGGTGGCTCACAACCATCTGCATCTCAAGTCCAAAGTCCTCGTCTGACCCTACAGGTACTGTATGAACATGGTGCACAGACATGCATACAGGCACAAAACATATACATAGTTTTAATTAAATGTTAATGAATTGGATTTTAATGTAAAAAATTGTGAAGTGGAATTTTTTTATTAAACTTCAGGAAAAACAAGCACTCCTTATTTGGGCTAGCCATATTTGGATTTAGCCTAAATGTTGAGTTTCTTTCGATGTTTCGTAATATTCCTACTAACAGGAGAGTGTTTGTGCTTACTCCTCAACTACAAGAAACGATGGAAATTTGGCCACTTTCCGATTAATCTAGGGTCTTAGAGGTAAAGAGCATGGGCAGATGGGAAATTCCTGCTGGTAGCTCAGGGTAGATGCTAAAGTATAGGTCTTACTGTTGTGGTTTGGACGTGGGCTGCCCTCTGACGATGCCTACGTTAGAGGGTTGTTCCCCAATGCAGTGTTCAGAGGTAAGGCTTTGGGGAAATGACTGGATCATAAGCACATTGATCTAGCTGGATCCACATATGTAATCAGAATCGAATAGGCTATTGGAATTTGATGAAGGCTGTGGAAGGTGGGACCTGACTGGAGGAAGTGGATCAGTAGGGTGTGCCTTAAAGGATGTGTCTCCTGTCTGGTCTCTTCCTGCTTCCCAAAAGCGACAACTAGCATCCTTCTCTATCAGGCTCCCACTGCCTCATGCTCTCCCTCACCACGGGCCTATAGTATCGGACTAACAAAGCCTGCCCTCTCTGGAACAGTGGAATGAGCGTAGACAGTGTCTAGGACTCAAAAACTATCGAGTTTCCCACTGTGCAGATCCGTGTGGTAATGCTGCAAGCGCAGTGAGCAGCCGTGGGAATGAAACTTCTCAGCAGCCATGAGAAACGATACCTTAAGTAAATATCAACGTCTGCTCAAAAGCATTCCACAAGTACTTGGACACCCTGCCCTTCAAAAAGCACAGCTTGACCCACCTCATAAGATTACTCTTGACCCCCAAAGCCCAGGCCACAAAGGCAAAAATAAAGCGAGACTATATCAAATATAAGGCTTCTGCACAGCAAAGAAAGAAACAACCGGAAGGAAGCAGCAGACTGGGAGAAAATATTCACAACCCCCCCTCCCTTTCTCCCTCCCTCCCTCCTTCCCTATGACCATGGAGTGGCCATTTCTGTGATTTCTTTACTGTACTTTCAATTACATGTTGCATATGTGGGGTGTGTGGGGGGTGATGTAGGAGTGATGTGTGTGGTATGTGGGGGGCGTGTATGTGTGTGTGTGGTATGTGGGGGGCGTGTATGTGTGTGTGGTGTGTGGGAGGCATGTATGTGTGTGTGTGTGCGGTGTGAGGGGGTGTGTATGTGTGTGTGTGGTATGTGGGAGGGCGTGTATGTGTGTGTGTGGTATGTGGGAGGCATGTATGTGTGTGGTATGTGGGGGGCGTGTATGTGCATGTGTGGTATGTGGGGGGCGTGTATGTGTGTGTGGTGTGTGGGGGGCATATATGTGTGGATGTGGTATGTGGGAGGGCATGTATGTGTGTGTGTGGTATGTGGGGGCGTGTATGTGTGTGCGTGGTATGTGGGGGCGTGTATGTGTGTGTGTGGTATGTGGGAGGGCATATATGTGTGGATGTGGTATGTGGGAGGGCATGTATGTATGTGTGGTATGTGGGGGGCGTGTATGTATGTGTGGTATGTGGGGGGCGTGTATGTGTGTGTGTGGTATGTACACTTGCAAATGTGTTGAAATTTGTTTGTGAGTCTCTTGTTCACTGCTGTGTGTGCCAGGCTAGCTGGCCAATGGGATGCTGGGGACTCTCTGCCCACCCCCACACTGCCATTTCACTACAGGATTACAGACACACACATGCCTCTTTGTTACACTTGATATGGGGACCCAAACCCAAGCCCTTCTGCAAGCACTTCATCCAACAAACCATCTCCCCAACCCCCATATGGAGTTTAAAATGAACAAAGGACTTGAACAGATTTTTCTCCTAAGAAGTCACACAAATAGACAATATGTATGTTAAGTACATTCAATGTTACTAAGTATCAGGAAAATGTAAAACAAAATCTCCTACCTAAGACTTCCTAATTCGGGCTACTCAGTTGGTGGAGTTCTTGCCAAGCAGGAACAAGGCCCTGGATCCCATTCCTAGCCCCACATAAACCATGTATAATGATGCATCCTTATAATCCTAGAACTCAGCCAGCAGAAGCAAGGCAGCAAGAAACTCATCCTCATTTACATAATGAGTCTGAGGCCAGCCTAGAGTGGAAGGCAGTCAGCCTGGGATACCTGAGACTGTCTCAAAACAAAAACAGACAAACAAAATCTCTGGAAGCTGAGTACAGTGGTACAGCCTGTAATCCTTGCACTCCAAAGACTGAGGCAGGAGGATTGTGTGTTGAAGGTCATCCTGGACTGTATTTTTAAATTAAAAAAAAAAAAAAGTTAGCAGAAATGGAATGAGTCAGCAGAGATGTGGGAAAAAATGGAATCTGTGTACCATGATGGGAATGTGGAATGATGTAGGAGCTGTGGGAAATCGTTGATTGTTGTGATTCAAACAGAAGCAGATACACACCAGAGTCATATCTGAACAGGGCCTGCACTTGTCGACTGGGCATGGTGAGTGGAGAAAGTGTAAGTGCTTTCAAGAAGTGCGTGAGTTTCAGTGTACTTTACTCAGAAAAGTATAAGGTGTGTGTGTGTTTGTGTGTGTGTGTGTGTGTGTGTGTCAAGAACTATATATTAATAAGGAGCCTCTCTACCTAGCCAGATCTCCCTCATCCTTTGCCAGGGACTAGCATTAAAATTCTTACCCATTACTTCTTCTTTTGAGTATTCTTTGTTCAACCCCATAGCCCACTTTTTTTGAATGAGTCATTTTGTTTGTTTTGATTCAACTTTTTAAGTTCTTTATGTATTTTGGATATTAGCCCTTTGTCAGATGAATAGCTGGCCAAGATTCTCTCCCTTTTTGAGAGCTTGTTCCCCATTCAATTGTTCCTTTGGCTGTGCTGAAGGTTTCAGTCTAATGAAGCCCCACTTGTCAGTAGTTGGCCTTAAGTCTTAAGTAAATGAAATTCATTCATACAGTCCTTCCCTACACATGTACCATGTAGGGTGCTGCCTGTAGTTTGTTGGGTTTGTGTGTGTGTGTGTGTGTGTGTGTGTGTTTCATTTTGAGTACTTTCAGTGTTTCATTTAGGTCTTTGATCCATTCATGGTTAGGTCTTTGAGAAAAGTGAAAGATACAAAAGTAATCTCATTCTTCTATGCGCTGGTATCCAGTTTTCCCAGCACCGTTTGCTGAAGATGCTTTCTTCTCTTGGGTGTATCTTTTAGTATCTGTGTGAATATAAAGTGGTTGACATTATGTGTCCTCATGTTTAGGTCTTTGACTTTATTCTATTGGTCTATATGTATGCTCTGTGCCAGCGCCATATTGTTTTTATCACAATGGCTCTGTAATGTATCTTGGTTTCGGGAATTGTGAGCCCTCCAGAAATTATTTTGGGGATGGGGGAGCAGGTTTGTGTCATCAAAGTGTGACCTGTGGGGTTCAATGTAGATTTCAGAATAGTTTTTTCTATTCATATGGAGAGGCAGATGGGGATCTTGACTGGGACTGCACTACATCTGAAAGAAGCCCTTTATAATACTCATCGTTCCAGTCCATGGGCACAGGGGCTCTTCCCACTTTCCAGTTTCTTTCTCTATTTCTTCAGAGGCTTCAAGTTCTCATTATAGAGGTCCTTTGCCTCTTCATGGCGAATAACTACGTCAGCTTTATTCTGAGGCTACTGTGGACAGGATCAAGTCCACGGTGTCTTTTTCTGAATATTTGTTGTTTGTATGTAAGAAAGCTATTAAATTTTTGCAAGCTGATTTTATATCCATCTATTTGTTAAATTTATCATTCTAGAAATTTTCTGATATTATTTTTGAGATATTTTATGTTTAATATTATGTCATCTGAAAATAGAAATAGTTTCTCTCTCTCTCTCTCTCTGTGTGTGTGTGTGTGTATCCCTTTAATCTCCTTCTATCCCCTGACTGCTCTGGCTACTGCTTGGAGCACTGTAGAGGAAGGGTAACTGGGCAGCCGCATCTCAAACCTTCTTTCAGTAGAATTGCTCATGTAGGATGATGTTGGCCTTGGATTTTTCATACACAGCTTTTATTACGTGGGGCATGTTTCCTCTACTCATACTCTCTCTAGGACTTTAATCATGAAACTACATTGGATTATGCTACGGCCTTTTTCTGAACCTACTAACATGATCATTTAATTTTTTTTTTTAATCTTTGGGTCAATTCATGTAGTTTATTACATTTACTGACTGAAGTATGTTAACCATGTCTGCATCTCTGGGATACTCATGGTTATTTACTCATATTTTTAATGTATACATTATTTAGATTCCGAACATCTCACTGAACATTTTTGAATCTAAGAAGGACTGACTATATATCTTTGAAAGTCTGATAGAATTTTGCTTTGAATCCATTCATCTCCAAACGTTTTAAACTGGAAGTCTTTTTTGTTTATTTGCTTCTTAATTTGTTTAATTGAGTTATTTATTTACTTTATATCCAGATCACAGCTTCCCTTCCCTCCTCTCCTCCCAGTCCCTCCCTCTCACCTCTCCTCTCTCCTCTTCCACCCCTCCTCCCCTTCTCCTCAAAAAGGAAACCCTCCCATGGATATCAACTAGCCTTGGCCTATCAAGTTGTAGTAAGACTATGTGAAACCTCTTCCAATTAGGGGAAGGGATCCAAAGGCAGACAGTGTAGTCAGAGATGACCCCTGCTCCCGCTTTATGAGTCCCACATGAAGACCCAGCTGCACAACTGTTGCATATATGGAGAGGGAATAGGTCTATCCGTGCATGCTCTCCGGTAGGCAGTCCAGTCTCCGTGAGCCTTATGGACCCAGGTTAGTTGATTCTGTAGGTTTTCTTGTGGTGTCCTTGACCCGTTCGGCTCCTTCAATCTTCTTCTTATTACTGTTTCAATATCCTTGTTTCTAATGGCTTTGCTTAAGTTGTTGGTCTCTTCTTGGTTTATTCCATTTTTAGATTTTTCTCACTTTAATATGTTGTACAGATCCACCAACACCCCTTCTGCTTTTCAAGACAAAGTTTCTCTGTGTAGCCCTCTCTGTCGTAGAACTCACCTTGTAAACCAGGCTGTCCTCGAACTCACTGAAACCCACCTGCCTCTGTGCTGGGATAAAAGGTGGGTGCCACCATCACCCTGCTAGTGTAGTGAAGATTTTTTAAGTATTCCCTTACAGTCTTCTGAATTCCTCTGTTGTCTGTTGTAACGTTTGCCTATTCATTCCTGATTTTGTTAATTTGGGTGCTCTTTTTATTTTGGTTAGTTGGGCCAAGAGTTTATGGGTCTTATTTAACTTCTCAAAACACCCACTGTGCTGGCTGGTTTTGTGTCAACTTGACACAAGCTGCAGTTA
Organism: Micromys minutus; assembly: GCF_963924665.1. Lineage (NCBI taxonomy): Eukaryota > Metazoa > Chordata > Mammalia > Rodentia > Muridae > Micromys > Micromys minutus. Next base: position 69,550,065 of record NC_137975.1, on the reverse strand, counting down.
TCACAGAGAAAGGAGCCTCCCTTGAGGAAATGCCTCCATGAGATCCAGCTGTAAGGCATTTTCTCAACTAGTGATCAAGTGGGGAGGGCCCAGCCCACTGTGGGTGGTGCCATCCCTGGGATGGTAGATCTGGGTTCTATAAGAAAGCAAGCTGAGCAAGCCAGGGGAAGCAAGCCAGTAAGTAACATCCCTCCATGGCCTCTGCATCAGCTCCTGCTTCCTGACCTGCTTGGGTTCCAGTCCTGACTTCCTTTGGTGATGAACAGCAATGTGGGAGTGTAAGCTGAATAAACCCTTTCCTCCCCAACTTGCTTCTTGATCATGATGTTTGTGCAGGAATAGAAACCCTAAGACAAATTGGTACCAGCATAGTGGGGTATTCCTGTGACAACCTGACCATGTTTTGAGGAGGACTGTGAAAAACTTTGGAACTTTGAGCTAGAAGAGCCACTGGGATATTAAGAACTCTGTGGGATGTTCTGTAGGAGCTTGGAAGATGATGTTGAGAACAGTGCAGAAGATGGAGGCCTGGCTTATGAAATTTCAGAGGGAAAATTTAAAGACTATTATCAGGGCTGTTGCTCTTTTGATTGGGAAGATTCTGTGGTTTTGGTTAGCTGGGGCTGAAGAATCAGCTGTGATTAACAAGATACCAGAACTACTAAAGCAAAACCTTTGCATTACTGAGACTATTGATGCTGGTCAGCTGGAGCTAAAAATTTAGTGGTGATTATGAAGAGACCAGCATCATTTAGATGAAATCTTCTGGGAACTGTTTTCTGAGCACACAAAGAGACTGTGTTCCAGAGATAGTCAAGGTTGTACCTCATGCTGTGGCTGGACTTGGTAATGTGTAAGAGTCACCCAGGTGGTACTGGTTTTGAAGAAATGAAGGGGTCATGAAGAGCAGCAGAGGCTTGGCACTGTGAGGAGGCCATGGAAGGCCATTGGTGAAGGTGCAGCCTCAGTTGCAATTAGTGCCACAGGACTGACAGTAGTGTTTTGGAGATGCCAGTACCATGAGATGATCACCAAGAACTGCAGCAGCAGTGGAGAACAGGCAGTTGGAGCCTAGAATACACACTGTGTACTACAAAGGGCAGAGCTGGAGAAGTAACCCAAGCCCTTGGAAAAGCCCAGAAGATAGTGAGTGGATCCCAGACATTAGATGGTTAGAGATTGATTTTGCTTTTGATTGTGACTGTGTCCTAATATTTTTCCCTTTTTAAGGAAGAAGTAGAGCTCACAGTTTAAGAGATTTTGAATTTTAAAAAGACTTTCATTTTTAAAAGAGGCTAGATATTTTAAAGGTATTGCAATTGTAATATGTAAGAATTTGTAAAGACTCTTAAGGTCATTTAGATCTTGGGGATAAATAAGAAAGTAAGGGTTGAGGCTTAATAGTGGTGTGTTTGTGTGTCAAGTTGACAAGGAGTCAACTGTACTGGCTGGTTTTGTGTCAACTTGACACAAGCTGGAGTTATTACAGAGAAAGGAGCCTCCCTTGAGGAAATGCCTCCATGAGATCCAGCTGTAAGACATTTTCTCAACTAGTCATCAAGGGGGGAGGGCCCAGTTCGTTGTGGGTAGTGCCATCCCTGGGCTGGTAGACCTGGGTTCTATAAGAAAGCAGGCTGAGCAACCCAAGGGAAAGCAAGCCAGTAACGTCCCTCCATGGCCTCTGCATCAGCTCCTGCTTCCTGACCTGCTTGAGTTCCAGTCCTGACTTTCTCTGGTGATGAACAGCAATGTGGAAGTGTAAGCTGAATAAACCCTTTCCTCCCCAAATTGCTTCTTGGTCATGATGTCTATGCAGGAATAGGAACCCTGACTGAGACACCCCCTCTTAGATTCACTGACTGTTGATTTCTTTGTGTCTCATTCATTTCTGCACTGCAGTTTGGTTGTTGCCTCACTATAGGTTTGGGTTTGTATTTGTTCGTCTGTTTGTTTTGTTCTTGTCTTTCTGAATTGTTATGTTTTATAATTAAGCCATTTTTGTGCTCTTTTTGATTTCTTTTTTTTTTTTTTTTTTTTTTTTTGAAAATTGAGGAATTTAATGAAAGATAGACTCCTGTTCCCATAAATGTCTCCGCAGTCTAAGGTTTCCCAGACAGCCCATCTTCATGCAGTGGGTCAACATTCCAGGCCACAGAGTCTCATTGCAGGTGTTTCAGCCAAAGCTCAGGTTTGCTGCATCTCACTGCATTCCTCCTGAAGACCTGCTAACAGGCTTCGTCACTGGCTGACAGTCTCAACTAAATGTCCTTCAGTGCTCACTCCTTAGCTCTCGAATCATCATTGAACCATCTCAGTTCTCAACGCAAGCATATACACCACCTGTTATTCTCTGTGGATAAGGTATACCACACCAACCAGTGCTCTTCTGTGTTCCTTTAGGGAGACCTGGGTGGGAGAGCGAGTCGTCCTGTGACATCTTTGTCTCTAGCCTCGGCCTCAGAGATGACCAGCTTATTCTGCTGTGTACACAGCAGCCGGGAGTAGGCCTGGTGCCTCTGCAGCTTCTCCTGTGCTGTCCTGATTGCTGCTTCAATGTTTCAAGTTCCTGGTGTGATCTGTCGATGTAGTATATTTTACAGCAGCCCCTATATGTTGCTGGGTAGAATACATGTCCTTTGATATTTGTGAGGAATAGTCTGTCTGTCTGTAGCTGTGCAGTCCATCTGACGGATGATGTCATTTAATTCTGTTTCTCTGCCTGTGTTCAGATAACCTGTGTATTAGAGAAAGTGGAGCACTGAAATTATCAACTATTAATAGGTTGGTGTCCATTTGTGTCTTTAACTCTACTGGCACACATTTTATAAACTTGGTTACACCAGAGTTTAGTGCATATATGTTTAGGATAGTTGTCTTCTTGGTTAACTGTTCCCTTGATTATAATGAAGTGCCCCCCCCCCCATTTATCTCCTCTAATTAGTTTTCATTTGAAGTTCATTTTGTCAGACCGTGGGATGGTGATACCTATTTGCTTCCTTGTCCCATTTAATTGGAGTACTTTTGCCCACCCTTTTCCTCGAAGATGGGGCTACCTTGAAAGCTAAGATGGGTTTCTTATACATAACAGATGATTCTGCTTCTTGCTCTGTTCAGCAAGTCTATGTCTTTTGGCTGGAGAATTAAGATCATTAATATTGAAAGTTGTTATTGAGATGTGTATGCTGATTGTAGTCAGCGCATCGTTTATTCCTGCCGTCTTCATTGTCAACAGTACTTTGCATTTCTGTAATTATAGTTTCACTTCTCTCCTCTTGACTCTTTCTTCACTCCTCTTGTTCTCTTCAGCCTAAAATATTGCTCCTCTATTTTTTTCCATTCTTGGTCTGTTCAACAGTTAGGTTTTTTCTGATTAAAGGACTATTTATTTCTGGAGAGGCTGGTTTATTTTTTCTTTTATTTCCACATGGGTTCGATCAATCCCAGCCTAAGCATAGTAATATAAAATGTGTGTTTTGTATACATTAATGAAATAAAATATAATGTGTATGGGACATTATTGCTGTACACGTGATGGGAGAAAGTATGAAAAATGTGTGTGGTGAAGACTGAAATCTGGAGAAGAACTAAAGTGTAAAGTAAAAAGAGGATGGTAAATAATGGAGGGCAAGAATAAAGCTAGGTGTCTTCTCATCCCAGAGCCCTTTTACCTGTAGGAACTACAATGTCAGCTTTAAGACCACAGAGAAACAGAGGAATGGATAAGACAGGGAACCAGACACTCCTATCCAGTCAGGTTCTGAGGTTCAGTCCATCATCATCAACGCAGGAGCATGACAGCGTCCAGGCAGTCAGGGTACAGGAGGAGCTGAGGGTTCTTCATCTGAAGGCCAGTAGGAAAAGACTCTCTATGGTTTTATTAAGGTTGCTTTTAATCATGAAACATTCTCTTTTTCCATGTTCTCATGGAAGAAGTTTTGCTGAGCTCATGGTCTTTTAAGACGTGGAATGCATTGCTCTGGGCTCTTCTGGCTTTCAACATTTTCATTGAGAAATTAGCTGTACTCTGATATGATTTCTACTGTATGTGACTTATGTTTTCTATCTTGCAACATTCGATATTTTTTTCTTTGTTCTGTATTTAATGTTTCAGCTATGATATGCCATAGGCAGTTTCTTTTCTTGTCTGTTTATTGTTCTGTGGACTTCCTGTGTCTGGATTTAAGGAAGTTCTCTATGATCTTTCGAGGATCTGTTCCATGCTATTGACCTGGGATTCTTCTCCCTAGTACATCCCTATAATCTGAAGGTTTGGTCTTTTCAGCCACAATGAACTGTTCCTGTATACCACTATAGTCTCTGTCTGTAGCTCTGGCTACTTCGGAAACTAAGTGGGGAGGATCATTTGATTCCAGAAGCTCAAGACCAGCCTCCACAGCATAATAAGATCCCATATCAAAACAAAATAGTCTGTATCCTATTTCTAGGACAGCTTTGTTCCAGTTAGTGAGTGTTATCTTTGAGTGCAATAACAGTTTACAAATTTCCTTTAAACACCTCTTTATTTTCCTGTTTCCTACAATGAATCTCAATTGTTTCTATAATTTGTTCTGTAACTTGGGAACTACATATTGCCATCTCAACACCCAGAAGACAGAAGCAAAAAGGCCATGTATTCAAGGCTAGCCTGGGCTTCCTGAGACATATGAGGCCAGCCTGAACTACATAACAAGACTATGTTTGGGCTTGGGGAATATTTGTATGTTTGTTTGTGCATGTGTGTGTGTGTGTGTGTGTGTGTGTGTGTGTGTGTGTGTGTGTTTGATAGAGATCCTCACTGTGTAGCCCTAGCTGCCATGAAACCCAGAAAAGACATCTGCCTCTGATTCCCAAGTACCAAAATTAAAGGCATGTCCCAGAATGCCAAGCTATTTGTTACAAAAGTTTTTCTGGGTAAAGCCAACACATGTCTACTCACCCCAGATAGGGAGCCCATGAACAAAATACATATACTACCAAAGTTCAATTTGGTGAACCAATGAGTGTTGTTGAGTTACTTACTGGACCACAGGTGTTATTTACTGGAGAAAAAATGACTCAAAGACGGCTGCTTCACCAAAGCCACACAGATTGGTACTTCACACTCGCCAAAGCTCAGCAGGTTGGCAAATATACATTCCAGGTTGCTTAGTTGATCTAAACCTCTTATAGGCAGCTTGGCTGGTTGGTCTCTGCTTCTTCCATGGAGATAGTATGGTATCTTCTTTTCAGCTTGGCTTGTCTGGGAGTGACTTAGACATCTCGACTGCTTACGCTGGCAGGAAGGGACTTGGTGAATCTGGTCAGTTTCAGGAACTTCCTGAAGATATTGTAAGTGATTTTTCTCTTAGGGCTTAAGAAGCTTTCCCTTCAGTGTAGAATATTTCAGTCTCAGAGGAAACTGCTGCACAACATGGAAGAAGAGCTGAGAATGGTGAAAGAAGAAAAAGAAATAGACTTAGTTCTTGACCTCATGCAGGACATAAAGGGACAGGTAAAAACGAAGACCTTGCCACAGAGATCTCAGTGCCTATGCATTTGTTGCTGCCCATTCTGTAGAGATCTGGTTTGCTTGTGATCCACCTCCCAGTCAAAGGCTACCCACTGTCCACTACTGAAGTATGAAACAAACTACTTTCATAGTACTAACAGCCTTTTTGCCACAAGGCACAAACCTCAAGGTTTCATTACTTCTTAAGATTAATAAAAGAGTATACTCCCATGACACTGACCTTAAGCCATAGTACCATGGCCTAGACCAGTATAGGCTTTGAATATATTTCATTTCTTTTGTACAGCTACTCTTTAATTCTCCTTTTCCTTGATGTTGGGGTTGGTACCCAAGGCCTTGTAGATGCAAGGAAAGCAGTCTACCACTGTCTATATTACAACGCGTGTTTAAGTATTTGTTAGGTGCCAACACGGAGCCCTGTCCTTAAGCATACATAAAGACCTTATCGCTTTCTCCCTAAGTATTCTTCCTGTAATTTAGGAGAAAGAAAAACTAAAACTGTCAGGAGATGCTAAGTTAATGCAATATCCAAGGTGCACAGCTAGTCAACAGGAAGGCCTGGCCTGACTCCTCTGACGTCAGCTGTGCGCATGACTCCTCCAAGAAGGAATAAAGCCATGGCAAGCCTCCCAAGAAAGTTGAGGGGCCGGATCCATCACTATGTCCTCCAGCTGCACAGATGGAAGGACTTTGTCTCCCCAGCAGTAGTGATTATAGCAGCAATAACTCCACACCACAGACACTGACAACCTATAATTTTAAAAGAATGATCCTTATCTACTCTATTACAGGAAAGCAGTTGGGCTTGCTGTTCTTTGTATTAAAATCAAGGTACTGGTTTACACAGAGGTCACTGATTATCGAAACTGGAAGTAATTCTTCATCTAAGCAATAGTTTGTGTATGTTTCTGTAGAGTTTTAAAACCACTCATGTTCTGGCCAGTGGGGCTCAAATTTAGCAACTTTGGATATAGGGTACTTGGATGTTTGGATTTGGGAATTCTCTCTCTCTCTCTCTCTCTCTCTCTCTCTCTCTCTCTCTCTCTCTCTCTCTCTCTCTCTCGGCAATTGTTTAACGACAGGAGGAAAGACAAAATCGCATCACCTCTAAAGTCCAAAGAGTGGGCTTTGGAGTGCCAGCCGTGAGGCTACAGGAAAAGGTAGGAGGCTCTCTAGTAAAAGGCAGTCTTTTCTAAAAGGGAAATGAAGAATCACGCGGGGTCAGTGGTCATGAGGATGCCATACGTGTGAGTGACAGGAAACAAGGCCGCCCTCGCTCCAGATAAAAAGCACACACAAAGGGAAGAAGAAAGCTGAGCTAAAGGAGGAAACAGAAATCAGCGAGAGGGAAGAACTGGGTGGGATTGGAGGAAGCCAGGAGCCAGCGGAGGGGAAATGGCACCGGTGAGGAAGGAAGCGAGAGACCTAAAGCCCTCCATGCCAGCTGAGGTTTCTTTTCAAAGAAATCTTCTCTCAGTTTCTATGACAGCCTCCGGTTCCTCCAAGTGACACCTGAGAGGGGAAAAACGTTCCCAGTCCCCAGTAAACCCCAAATTTGAAGAACCCTCCTAATCACTCAGTTATTTTAACTATCGAGGCAAGAGGAAACTTAAGAACAAACCTCTCTTTCTGACCCCCCCCCCCCTTTCTGTCTCTATCCCCTTCCCCCTGTGGTTACTCTAAATCTACTTCCTTAGGCATCTATGGCATTCCTTGGGCATTCACAATAGTCTACCTGGGCACCAGAGCACTCAATGCTTTAGAATCCAGAGTCTTAACACCCAACCCAGAAAAATATTTTGTCTTGTGTATTCCTCTTGGAGAGATGTTTAAGACTAGAGCAGTTCTAAGTCAGGTACATGGCTCTGTTGGTTAGACACCAACAACCCACCCACCTGGAATTCCAGTCCTCAGAGAGGAGTTACTGAGCAAGGTGGTTACCTAGAATAGTGAGCATCAAAGATCTCTGAGTTTAACTGAGACTGAATCAATGAACAAGATGAAGAGCAATCAAGGAAGACGTCTAATGTCTGGTTTGGATTTTATACTTGCGCACCTGTACGTGGCTCAGTACAAAGCTAGGAAGTCCCATCTTGGTATCACCAGAGCAGAACATACTAAAACTCAAATACAGAGGAGCTCTGAAGGTGGAGCCCCCTATGGAGAGAAGCCAATGCCAGGGACCAGTGTGCCGTGGTCTCAGGACATGACTTTTTCAAAGATTCCAAAGTCTTTGTGAAAGTACCTTTCTTTGAGTCAGGCTCAGAAGGAACACAACAGTCTTCCCCCAGTATGTGCACATCTCCTAGGTTTTAGGCCACTCTTGATGTGTTTGTTGTGACATCATCTCGAACCCCATAGTTACCAAGTGGGAGGTCGAGAGCTACCACAGAGAATTCTCTGCCTATCGGTGACAACAGAGTAAATCTAGCACATGCAAGCTCAAGCCTTCCATGAACTACCTGCAAATTCAGAGCTCCTGTTTGAAGAGGATAAGCTGGAGGAGAGTCCTACACAAGCCTACCACTAACGCAATTCAGATGCAAATGTTATACAGGGGCTACCAGTTACCCCTTCCTCTCTTAGTCCTGACACCATACAACAGACATTTTAATATGCATAGGAGTATCATAGCTATGCAGACAAGCTCTATATACTTATCACTTGGTCCTCTCACACAGAAACCTTTGATGATTCTTTGAGCACACGGAAGACACTATCATCCCTCAAAATGAATCTAGAAAGAAGCTCGTGCAGACCTCAGTGACTCTGCGAGAAATCCCATGTTTCTGAAACAAGGCATAATCTAGAACAGGGTACCTGTGGCCTGCACGGGGGCATATTCTTTGGACTCCAGACTTATCCCATGAGCCAGGCACAGATGGAAAATGAGCTAGCTAGAGCTCTGTTTGCCCAGATCCAGAGTGACCTCATTCATCACATGATCTCCAGTCCCAAGCCCTTAAGCTTTCAGATTTGGCTTCATGAATCTCCTCAGACTATTCCCCAACTGCTCTTTTATTCTTGTGTCTAAGAAATTTTAGTTCCTATTTCTAAGTCATCCCGAATCTGACCTTGAAGCCAATGTTACCCAAGAAAAAAGATATTATATCTTTTTCAAAGTCTGTAGAACCTGAATATTTATGATGTACCACATCAAGATGTCCTGGTGCAGAAATGTAATTCTTGTCACCTATGGCTACTGAAAAATTACTTTCTGGACACAGTGGTGGCACCTTTTATCTTTTGAGGCTGACAGATAATGGAATTGCAGCTCCCACATTATCCTCCACAGTAATCTCATTTTATTGTGGTTTCTAGAAACAAAAAAAAAAAAAAAAAAAAAAAAATGGTAACAAAGTTAAACCCAAGGGAAGACTGAGCAGACAAGGGGAAAAATGTGCCTGTACCACAAGAAGCCCTGTCCTGGATGAGATCAGGAGTCCTTTGTTTTCTTGACACTGTTTTCGTTTGTGGAATAAGAGTACATAAGGAAGGAGAAAAGTGGCTGTGAGTTTAGCCCAAATGTCAGATCTAGGACAGGAAAAGCCCAAGTTCTTTGACATTACACGATATTGCAATATGAGGTCTTTTAAAAATGGATGAAATCTTTCTTTTTGAAGTCTCTTCGACACTTTCCTCTTAATTTCCCTAAGGTGCTTTGTGTTATTTTAAAAGTTGATATTTGTTATTTAGCCACATTCCTGATTGCACACCTTTCTAAACTCTTTGGAGTTTCTGGAATAAACAGTGACTTTCTATATGAGATTGCTAATGGTACCTACTTAGTTTGTGTGTTGGCAATGACGCCTTGATAAGAAGTGTAGAAGTTTTAGCCCTGCCTTCTAATCTGTAGGAAGGAAGAAAGGGTAGAGATTGGATCAACTGTATTGTCCAGTGACCTAACTGTGCTCACACACTGTTGTTTGGAGAGCTTCCCAGTGCACCAGTCATCCACACACAGGAGCCAAGTGTGCATTCACTACGCAGGCTGCTGTTTTAACAGCGGTTGGTACCTAGAGAGGCAGAGAATCGTTTGCTGGAACTGGATGGCGAGAGACTGATGGCCTTTGTATCCTGTGTCATCATCACTTATGTTCCAGATCTTTCCATTATTTTTATTACACTCTATTTGTGCGGTGATGTGCACACACATATGTGCAAGAGCATACACGTAAGGTCAGAAGACAATTTCTTCTGCCACCCTGTGGATCCCAGGGATGAGAATCAGCTGGGCACAGCAGCACATGTGTACCCACTGTGCTGGCCAAGAACTCTGCTCTTTCCCTCCTGTTGCATTGCTTTGCTTTGGATGCAAGAGTTTGCATTCCTTTCTTTCCGATGGAATGCTTCACAGACCTGCATGCTTTCCTAGCTCAGACACTAGATGCTAATCTTTGTGTCATCCCAAGTTTAGTATTTGTGCTGCTCAAATACTAAACTGAGAGATGCCTAATGTGTGAGGCCTGCCTTAAAATAAAAAATTAATAATATTGATTTGACTCAAATCTTCCCTGTTCTGACTGTTCCTTGAATCTTTTTCTCATGGTATACATTTAGGAAGGGGGACCAGAGCTAGGTTTATACTCTGGAGGCATTTACAAGTCACAGTAAGAAACCTACAAGGCAAAATGTGCCCAACAGAGCATTAGTGACACACCCATTATGAAAGTAACTAACAACTCTCATATTGGATTGGAGAGCCACCCATTCCACAGGAGGGAATATATCCTTAGTGCTATAAACTAATAATTTAGAATAAATATAAATAATAAATAAATATTTTTAAAAATCAGTGAGTCCTGAGAAGGAGAACTAGATTAAACATTGGGGATAGATGAAGAGAGGGTACCGTATGGCAGAGGGGTGGGGATGGGAGCAGGTAGGATGAGATGGAGGAGGACAAAGGGAGAAACAACTGGATGTGGGGTGCATCTCTTGGAGTAGCTAGAAACCTAGGACAATGGAAATTCCCAGGAATCTATGAGAGTGACCCAAGCTAAGACTACAAGCAATGGGATACGAAACCTAAACTGGCCATCTCCTGTAACCAGTTAAGACTTCCAGTGGAGGGATGGGGACATTAATCCAGTCACAAAACTTTAGGCTCACAATTTGTCCTGCCAACAAATGTGCAGGGGTAAAATATGAAACAGAATTTTGAAGGAATGGCCAACCAAAGGCATGACCAGCTTCAGACCCATGCCATGAGAGGGAGACCTGACACTAGTAATGATGTTCTGCTACATTTGCAAACAGGAGCCTAGCATAACTGTCATCAGAGAGGCTCCATCCAGCAGCTGGTGGAAACAGATGCAGAGACCCACAGCCACACATTAAGTGGCACTAGGGAATCCTGTGGCAGATGAGGAGGAAGGATCGAGCCAGAGGGGTCAAGGGCACCACAAGAAAACCTACAGAATCAACTAACCTGGGTCCGTAAGGCTCACGGAGACTGGACTGCCTACCGGAGAGCATGCACGGATAGACCTATTCCCTCTCCATATATGCAACAGTTGTGCAGCTGGGTCTTCATGTGGGACTCATAAAGCGGGAGCAGGGGCCATCTCTGACTACACTGTCTGCCTTTGGATCCCTTCCCCTAACTGATCTGCCTTGTCTAGCCTCAATAGAAGGTATGACAAGGCTAGTTGATACCCTCTCCCTTTTCTGGGGAGAAGAGTAAGAGGGGTAGAAGAGGAGAAAGGAGAGGTGAGAGGGAGGGACTCGGAGGAGAGGAGGGAGGGAAAGCTGAGATCCAGTGTAACACAAGTAAATGACTTAAAAGAATCAGTGAGTCACAAAACAAAACCTAAAGCATCAGTGTGAAAGGGGTGGAAGAGAAGGTAACGGGCAAAGGTTAAACAAGAAGAAAGACATAGAACTAACAAAATGTACTATACCATGTTTGGAATTGTCAAAGAATGACTTTAATCCATTTTTAAAGGTGGGGGGGATCATGGCAAGAACTACATCCCCAAACATCCTCACACTAAACAAAGAAAGAATGAACAGGGCTGCTATACAAGAAAGATGACAGCCAAACTCCAGCACCAACACTGAAAGATGCAACTCAGACCTCCTAAAATGGGCTTCTGTAACTCACGTTCAAGTGGGAAAATGGTAAGTGCCGCAGCCAAGCACAGAATCTACTAAGTAAGAAACTAGTGCATATCCTAGCCAGCAGAGCCCCTGTGAGCTAAACAATACTAATAAGGAAAAAACTACAAACACAACACTCACACACCTTTTTGGTCTCCTGACCAGCCTGGACTGCTGTGTTTCAGACTCAGCTTTGTGGCCATTTCAGCAAGGTATCCCAATTCAGGCTACAAAGACTTTTCTTCAAAAAAGAAACAATTGCAATCAACAAGAAGAAAAAATAAAAATACGAAGCAGTTCTTTAATGTGTTCACTCCTGAGTTTCTAAAGGCTGAACCGCAGCGTCAGCCTTCATCTGTTTCTAGGGAATTAAAACCTTCCTTCCCCTAACAGCAGGCCATTAGGAATGGTTATGCCACACAGAAGACCTAGACTCACAGCATGTCTCAGAGTAATGGGGCAGGGAAGAGATTTTTCACAAGAGTCTCATATTATCTGGGTACTTTTAAACTTGTACAATGGCCTATGCATCTCAGCATATTCTAGCCCACGTTGACACTTGTGGACATAAACATCTATGCCACACTCGGCAAACACCCTAAAAGTATCAGAGAGTAGGCACTCAAACAGTGATCCATACTGATATCCTTTTATCCTAGGAACGGGGCAGGAAAAGGCGGCTCAGTCCACCAATACAGCCCTATTAGAAGTCACAGATGGCTTCCTTCTTGGCTGGCCAAGCCATCGGTATGACCACCTAGCCAGGCTTCCATTTGGAATGACAGACCTTCTATTCAGCTTGGGGAAATTTATAAAAGCACTCAGTAATGCAAGACATGACTGGATTTGCAGGGCCATGACCACGAAGGACCATTTTGACGCCTTTGTAACAGTTGTGGTGCACTCTCTGCACCACAGTACAGTTGACTCCCTTACAGGACAATCTCTAATTCACCATCCAACCTCTTCTCAAATGACCCAAGTCATGGGCTTTTCTCAGGGTCCCTTGGGAGATCATTCTGAAAGCTGAATAGCTGGAGTGTTTTGTACTGATATTGAACATCGATCTTTCCTTGTCTTAATTTCATCCTTGTTGTCCTGTGCAGAAAGCCCCTGCCCTCTGCGTTGCCTTCTTTTCTGGAGTGGCTACCAATGCGTTTCTTACCACACCCATTCAGCTTCCATGCACTCGAGATCAAGGAATGTCAAAAGAAATACAATGACAAATAAAGACTCTGCCACCTGGCAGGCATAAACATCAATGAGATGTGAGCTCCAAATCTCAATAAAAGAAGGATCATCATCAATTCATCCTCTGCACGGAGCCCCGTGACTACAGCGGAATTACTCTGGGGTGAATGATATCCTGCCTATGGGATATGTTCGAGCTGTCATTCATTCCTGCAATCTAATGAGTTCCCCCTTCCCCAAAATGACTTTATGAAACCCCAAATTTATTTCATAGGCCTCTTTAATTTCACCTACTTCCCACTTTTGTGTTTTCTACCTTGTGCTACTGTAGAGAAGTTGGTGTCTGGTGTGTAAATTCTCATTGCACAAACCATTGAGAGCTAAGAGCTTGCCAGCGCCTTGCCTCAGGTAGAAATGTCAACATGGGCACTCAGAGGAGTGCTTCCCCGGCAGCAAGTGCCTTGTTTCCACACTGAAGGTTACAGGAAGAGTCAGCTGTCTTCCTTCTACTCAGAATCCTCTCTATGATCCAGACAAGCTCCAATAATTAAAAGTTTCTATTAAGCCTATTGGCTCCAAATGGGGAAAAAAAATACTCATTTTATCTGCAATTCATACCCCAATTCTTACTATAATGCCTAATCTAAAATGCCATTTCACCTCAATCAAATATGATTTATAGAGTTTTATAGCTGGGTATTTCCTTAATGGAGATTTCTTGTTTCAGATGAACAAACTAGAATTAGAGGGAAAACAAAGTTGGATCGATTTTAATTACTTAAAAAAATACAATCAGACTTAAGGGTGTTTCTTAGTTAGTAGAGTATTTGTAAAGTATAGCAAACAGAAAGCCCTGGATTCTGTTCCTAACGTCACATGCCAGGAGTTGTGGGGCAGGACTACAGTTCCCAAACTAGGGAAGTGGTGGCAGAAGGATCTGAAGTTCAAGGTTACCCTGAGCGAGTATGTTGCCATCCTTGGCTATATGGGAATCTATCTCCAAACAAGAAGCAAGGCCTTCATTGATGATCTATATGTTAATACGGCCTGGAGATAAACACTCCATCCCTACTTTCAGGGAACTCTCAGACTAGTGGAAGCAATGGACAGGCAATTAGAAACCTGTGCTCATGATTAATAAGTATAGTTATCCCCCAGTAGCCATTGAGGATTGGTTCCAGAAACACCCATATATACCAAATCCAAGGATGATCAAGCCCTCATACAGAACGGTGCTCAAGGCCCTGGTACCAATTGCTTTCATATGACCTACAAAATCCTTTCCATATTACTTACAATAGTTACTTCAATGAAAATGCTGTGGAAGGAGTTGCTATGCCGCATTACTTAAGAAATGATGATAAAATGTTTAAGTCTGAGCCAAGTGTGGTGGCATAGCCCTGTAATCTTAGCGCTCAGGAGGCTAAGGCAGGAGGATTGTGAGTTCAAGATCAGCATAGGCTATGCGCTGAGATCCTGATCCAAAAGAAGATGTCTGTGCATACTCACTGACACATTTCTCGAATATTTTGTATCTGTGGCTGGTTGAATCCTAAAATGCAGAACACATGGAAATGAAGGACCAGCCGTACTCTGCTAAGCACCCGATGCTCCAGGAAAGTACCAAAAGGACTCCTAGCCCAGGTACATCTTTTTTGTCTGCCACATTTGACACCCTCTAAGATGGTCTCAGGTTACAGTCAGAGCAGCCTTCTTAAATGCGAAGAAGAGAAATCAAGTCCCTGCTTTTAAAACTTCAGGAACTTACACATTCAAATAAAATTCCAGCTTCACGCTGTAGTGTGCACAGGCTCTCTCTGCCCCGCCGGTCACGTGCAGCCAATTTTGTCTAATCCCAGCTCCGCTTCCTGCTCCCAGATCCCAGACGCCAGTCTTTCTTTCCTGCTCGGCCTTCCCACGTGTTCATGCCCTGTTACTTCTGTCTGAAACGCCCCCTGAATCACACCCACCGCCAACCTCTTCAGCTCCGCATTGCATTACCTCGTTTACCCTGGATAGCCCATTGACACCAGATAGCTCATTAGTTTACCTTCGCAAAAGCTGCCCAGCAGCCAGCTCTCTTTCTTCCTACCCTCACACCCAACGCCTATGCCTTGGTCACTTCCGTTCCGTTTCCTTTCTCTCAGGCGCTGTGTCTGTGTCTCTGTCTCTCTTCCTCCCCATCTTTCTCTTTCCTTCACTTCTCCCCACATCCCTCATTCCTTCCTCATCTCTTATAATTCATGGCTTTCAGTTTGTGTGTGTTTTTCATTTTAATGCTTGTCCCTCCAGATGATGGGACTTTGTGACACAGAAGAGAACTCTGAACCTCCTTGCATGGGACATGATCATCTGCTCTTGTTACTACTGACCTCCAAAAGTGTTCGTGGGTTCAGAGGTCAATCTGCAGTAAAGCATCTTTCTGACGGCAAAAGTAACCGCTGCATGTGGCAACTGGGCACTTGAAATGTGGCCAGTGCAAATAATGAACTCAACCTTAATTAATTTAGAATTAGATGCCCTCAGCTTAAAACGCTGTGTGCACAGTGCCTGCTGCACTGGGCCGTACAAATAAGTGCAATATTAAATGTCAAATACTAAAATAACTGATTACATTTTCCTGTATGTCTTGTTGATCCATTTGACTCTTGACTCTAAGAACACTTCCTTTTTAATTCAAATTTTGCCTGGTTTGTACAAACATATAAGGAAGAAAATAGAAAAAGGTGTAGCAGGACCTGCCTATGAAACCAGCACTTGGGAGGTTTCAGGCAGGAGTATGAGGCAGGAGGATGACGAGTTCAAGACCGACCTTGGCTACATATCAAGTCTAGAGCCTTTCTAGGTTACACAGTGAGGCCTGTATTGATTTTTTTTGTTTTGTTTTGCTTTGCTTTGTGTTTAACTTTTTCGGTTCCTTGGGGGTGGGACATGCGTTTGTTTACTTTGCAATATGATCCCATTGTTGAGATAGACTTCCCAGGGCCTTGTTGCTAGTATCATTTTGATTCTGGACTTATGAAGTAATCTAAAACCTGAGATAAATATCCCCAGAACCTTAGAGGAGAGGAAAGGACACTCTTAAGTAAAGAAGTCTAGTTATGCCATGACCTAAATGATAATACTTTTAGGATCACAAATCTTTTTACCTTTATCTTTGGAAACATATGAGGGGAGGTATATGAGGAGAGGCAGAAATGCTGGAGCTGAGACAATTGGAAGGAGAAGTGCATAAGCAGTCCAGAGCAAATGGTGACATAGGGTCACTGTCCGGGTGAGTCCCTCCAAACCACTTTCAGTTGAGTTTGGACACGCCCTACTCAATTCTCTCAAATGTTGTCTAAAGGTTATCATCTAAAGGTTAATGTAAAATGCATGTTTGGGGTGCTGCCAAAGGTATTTTATGGAATTCTATACCCAGCTACTGATAAATGGAGGGAAATTCAAGTAGCATTCCCAGGAAGCAGAAAATTGAATAGTGGCAGAATAATTTTGAAGAGTTACCAATAAAATTTATTAGGGTTAAAAATAAATAAAAGTGTCTTTTGAACCTGGGTCCCGCTGGAGTAAATTCCTTGCTAAAAATTGATTGCTCTGGGCTTCCAGGAACACGTGATTTCATTTCAATTGAACGATATTGCTCACACTTGCCAACATCTTTGTAATGTCATCATTGGTTTAAATTAGAAAATTCATTCGTGATGATGAAAGCAAGCGCTTGTCCCATGAAGTGTGACCAGAAACAAAGACAGAGTCTAATGTTCAAGACCCAGACTTGCTTAAGGTACCATGAAGCGGGATGTTCCGCCCAATCCACGTGGCTGTGGAACTCTCTATTCAGTCTAGACAGACCTCAGTCCCAGACACAACAGCTCATGGGTGCTCACGGAGATGTTAACACAAGGAAGCAAATGAAACACAGGACGGGAATATGAAACTTTTCATCAGAAATAACTGGGGATAATATTTTAAATTCTTTCTGAACATGAAACGGTGCTTTTTAATTTTAGAATTATTTACCTGAAAGCTTAAGCTAAAAATATGACTAGTTTCTCATTCCTACACTAAAAATAAGCCTGCTGTTGTATTTATTTTTCTTTTCTTTCTTTTTTTTTTTTTTCATTTTTGTCATTGTTAATTCTGTGCCCTTTGGCCCCTGTTTTGTCTGCTTTGTCCCTCAGCCTGACATTGTCCTTGTCTGAGAACAATTATCACTGAAGTGATATATAAGCCTACTTCTTAAGTTCTTTGGAAGGACTTCCAAGTACAATCACCTAACATGTTATAGTTAACATCTTACTAAATTCATATACAGCGCTGCAATATTCTTGCGTCCCCTGCTAAGAAATCAAGGCTGAAGATTGAATGACACCTGAGCGCCACCTGCATTCTTGTGTCTTAAATCTCTGGGCACAAAAATCTAGTTATTGCATTATTTTCTCTAAGCTTAAAGGTATTCCTGTTATGTCTGGAGTATACAGGTGCCAACGAGACACTCCTCCAAACCCCGGTGACTGACCTGATTTCTCTCTGGCACTTCCAGCATTTCCTCCTTTGCTGTCACTCACTGTCTCACTCTGCAGTTTCAAACTCTTTAAAGTCTGGCTTGCCTCGTGGATTTTCAAATCAATCTTCGAGCCATCTGTCTGTCTGTCTGCCTGCCTGCCTGTCTGCCTGTCTGTCTGCCTGTCTGCCTGCCTGCCTGTCTGTCTGCCTGTCTGCCTGCCTGCCTGACTGTCTGTCTGCCTGCCTGTCTGTCTGCCTGCCTGCCTGCCTGCCTGTCTGTCTGTCTGTCTGCCTGCAGATTCAGAGTCTTGATATATTGCCCAGGCTAATCTCTAACTCCTGAACTCAAGAGATCCTCCTGCCTCAGCCCTTCATTTGAGTACCTGGGACTGTAAGTATGTACCACTATGCCATACTCGTGGGCCTTGTGTGTTGCTTTTATTTGGTTGGTTGGTTGGTTGATTGGTTGGTTGGTTGGTTGGTTGGTTGGTTGGTTGGTTGGTTAGTTGGTTGGTTGGTTGGCTGGCTTTTGGTTTTTTTTGTTTTGTTTTGTTTTGTTTTGTTTTTTTGTTTTTTTTTTTGTTTTTGTTTTTTTGTTTTTGAGCCAGGGTCTCTCACGGATCCTAGTCAGACCTACATCTACTGTTTCTCCTACCCATACACATAGAAGTGCTGGGGTTACATATATTTAGTACCATATCCTGCCCACAGGTCTTTAAAAGTAAGTCTTAGTTTTTCTTGTGTTTTGTAAAATTATCACCTATTATATCTTTGAATATTTCTTGAGTGCTTACTAATATCTCACCCTAGAATTATTAGTAGATATATTAGGAGCTTTCTATGTTTTGCTTGTAAACTTATCTTTCATGTAAATATTTACCTGCAGAAATCTGTAATGTTTACCTTACACCATAGAAGCTACAGAAAGAGAAAGGGATTCTGGGGCAGACAGCAGGTGGGCAGGATGTTCTTGTATGCCATCTATTAAAGCTAAAACATTCCTCCTGCAGCCATTAGAGAATCTGCTTCTGTTTTTTCTACACAAATTCCATAGCCTCTTTTCTGACCCTTGCTTAGGTCCCAGTGGAGAACTCCTTCCTGAAAAGGATTATATTTTCTAACCAAATGACCCCAGGCTTGGCTCTGTGTCTCTAATATGGAAATCTTCCAACAGAAGGATGTGTGTGTGTGTGTGTGTGTGTGTGTGTGTGTGTGTGTGTGTGTGTGTGTAGCTGTGTGTGTGTGTGCATGTGTATGCCTGTGCATGTATATATGTGTGTATGTGCTTATATGTGGGTGTGCATGTGTGTATGTGTGCATATGTGTGCATATGTGTGCATATGTGTGCATGTGTGTGCATATGTGTGCATGTGTACCAGTGTGTGTGATCATTTCCATTAATCTGCCACATACTCTATCTACTCATGATCACATTTCTTCTCATCTTCCTAATCGTCAGGCGAATGTTAGAATTAAAGAATAAGTTCTCAACCTGCTGTCCCCGGTTTTCATTTTACCACGAGTCCACAGTAGCAGCTAGACTCTCAGTACTATTTGTCTATCCTTTTTTATCTAAAATCAGAGTGCCCAGGTTACTCACAGCCCTCTATCATGTGCTAGAAAGAGTATAAGCCTGCAGTCAGGTGGTGTTGGTCAAACAGTTGATCTTTCTTCCACAAACCTTAACTTCCTCATCTGAAAAGTGGACAGCCCCAGTCCCATGTCACACAGCTCTCAAGAGAGTTGAAAGAGATAAAGTAGGACAAGTCCCCATCCCAGGGCTGCCGAGGGATGAGGGATGCGTGTTCTTGAAGGTTATTTTCCCTCTCTATCCACCACGATTTCTCCTGAAGAACTGCCTCTCCCATCTTTCCAACAGCTGTTAGTCCTGCCCACCGAGCGATGGCATTACGGTATCTCTGTAAAACAGATGATAATACTGAATTCATCGAGCTTCAAGGAATATTATCCTAACTAAAGTCTCAACAAGAGTAAAGGAAAATTTGAGCCTAAAGTTGCGTGGAATCCTGAGTTGGTTCCTTCATTTGACTCTTGAGATCATTCAGCTAAATTCTTTCCTTTAAGGGTGACTGCCAACAGCCCAGGGAAAAGTATGAACTCAGTAAATAATGCAAGCCAGCCAGTCAGCACGTTCCACGTGCCATTGTACACACATATTTACACTCTGAGCGCTGACAAGATGGATCATCTTCAGCAGAGAAAAAGTAATTACTCATGATGATGATCCCACACCCTACACTAGCCAGGGTCTAAATCCCTTCCCCAGGGTTTGAATCTCTCCCATGAAAGAAGTTTTTGTTAAAAGCAAGAAAGATATGTGTGGTTGTGTCTGTCATCTTTGTCTTCTAACTGTCTCTAAGTCCAAGTTAGAAGCAGAGCTGACGTTGTAAAACCTCACCGAGCCTGGCTCAAGTACCACCCTGTTCCAAAAGAGCCACCCGCAGCTCTGAGTGTCCTCTTGTTCCCTCCCCGTCACCCAACTCTGCTCTCACCTTGGCAAGATTATGTAGGACAAGTCTCCATCCCAGGGCTGCCAAGGGATGTGTGTTCTTGAATGTTAGTTGTCCTCTCTATAATGGTTTCCACCTCAAAGAGTAGTAGTCGTCATAGTAATAATAAATAATAGTTCCAAAATTTTAATTTGTTTTTTAATGCCCCATGAGGTGACTAACAGTGAAGGTTTGTCATCAGAAAAACTGAACACATTGTTTTATGGTTAGAAGGTTCATCTCTTCTCCTCAACCCAAATCTAGGAGGAAATGGGCTGAAGCCAGAGCTCAGCCACTTACTAGGTGGTGGTTTAATCAACCCTGCTTGTGCAATGGAACCCCTCTAGAAACCTCTAAATAATAGACTTCCGAGGCTCTCTGAGGGTGGTGAGCACACGGATGTGCTAGGCAGGTGGTACCCAGAGACACAGCTGTTCTGCATCCCCAGCTCATCACCTGGCCCCACGCATCTTCCATTTAGAAGCTCCTGAATTGTTTCTTTTATACTGGTAAATAGAAAACTTGCTTGAGTTTTTGTGAATCCTGCCAGAAAAATCATTAAATGACCTCGGCCCAGGCCAAGCAGTGCTGAAAGTCACAGCCATCTCTAGATTTATAGGTGTCGGTGATAAAGCACGAGTGAGTCAACTAGGAACTCCATTGTCGCTGTTGATGACTTGGGGGACTGATCCCTCTAACTTGTGGGCTCTGTTGCTAATATCAGATCGATAATGACATGATTAAACTGAATTGTTGGGCACTTTGATGGCATTAGTGAATTGTTGTGAAAATGACACACTTTGTTCTAGAGGGGATATCAGAAAATGCCACATATCTAAAAATTCCCTACCCTACCCTCGAGGACTACCCTCTGTTATGTTTTCTGTATTCCTAGACATAATTCAAAAGCTTTATACCTCCTAATTCCAAAATGGTCCCTTGGCCTCAATATCATCCCTTTCTCTTCCCCATCTCCCTCATCCAGCACCAATGGGTCCAAAATGAGTGTATTGTCTATGCTTCTGAGCAGCTGGAAAGCGTGTGTCTGCTTTTCCTGTAAACAAGCACACATGCCCTCTCAAAACCATTCTCCATTTCTCTACCCAACGTCAGTTTTCCCTGCTTTGGACAACCATTACTCTCTCCCTTCACACGCGTGTTTGACCACCTCACCTTTCTGATGCCCATGTGTCCACTCCCTGGTTACTCTAAGCTCCTGCTTTCAAGGGGTTCACAGCCAAGTTTGAGAAGCATATTCGCATCAGCACTGTGTTCTCACCCTTGGATGATGGGGATCATCTGACACAGGATGAACACATTCATTCAGTTTTACTATTTGGAACCCACTGGCCTCAAGAGTCAAGTTAATCGTAGAGCTGGGCACTTGCAAAATGTGCTAAGTAAGGGAGACCTGTTCTGTTCTTTTCCATACATGAGGACATAGGGAGAGTCAAACTTAGAAGAGTGTGCTGTTTCACAAAAGAATAAGTTTGAAGAAATATGTTAGGTGATGCTGTCATTGTGTGAGCATCTGAGTGTACTTACACAGGTCTAGATGGTAATACCCTATTATTACACAACAGGGTCATACAGTACATCTTATTGTTCTTAGCTACAAATGAACACAGCTATGTTCTCCTGCTGAATACTAAAGTCTGTCATAACACAGTGGTGGGTGCTTTTGCACCCAAACATGTCCAAACTTAGAAAAGGTGCGGTAAAACTACTTAGAATAGGATTCCTGGCTGCATTATAATTTTATGAGCCTTCCGTCACAGCAAGTGGTCCATTGTTGACAGAGCTGTCACTATACTCCCTGTGATTATATCGGGCTGTGCTTCTCACTGCATTTCTTTACTTTTGCCCAGAACATTGCTTTGCAGATCAGGCAACTTTTGAACCCAAATCAACGCCCAAAGAATGAAAAATAATACCTTGTGTCTTTCCATCTAGAAAGATAGCTTTTGTTGAATTCTGTCATCCCCCCAACCCAAAAAAAATCTTGAAAGCTTCAGAACTCAAAGATTCCGAGAATGATTATGAAGTGCTGTTTCTTTCGCCTGTAGACTCCGAGCTCTTGTCTCTCACCCGATGATCTGGGAAGAAGTAAAAAACTTTCCTTGCCAATACTTGTTCTTTATTCCTCCCCAAAGAAGTTGAAACCATAAAACTCTGGGCAAGTTCTGTTCACATCTATCAACCTTGAAGATTGATGGCCACTCCTGTTTTTCCCCACACAGAGAGCTGTCATAGCTCCAGAGAGGTACTTCCTCCTAAACCAAACATCTGATGAGAAGTCCTAGAGAAGAGAAATGAGACAGAAGCCAAAAAGGACTGAGCACCAATCTCTATTAAGCTGATTCAACTGAAAATCAGAAAGGCAGGACTCAACTGCTGCCCTGCACTATACAGGCAGCGCTTCTGTTTTATTGCTATAGTAAATTCAGACCAGAAAGCGACAGGATATTGGCATTTCAATCAGGGAGCTGCAAAGAGGCACATAAGCATGTGCGCACATTCAGGCAAGCCGTACTGACATATACTTGCCCTGGCCAGCCCACTCAGCTTGCTGTACTGAAAGCTTTATGAAAGAAAACCTCAAGGATGTCCAGAGACCACTGCAAAGATCCAAAGGACAGAATCGTACAGATCCTTAGAAAAGAGCAGAAATTCGAGGTATGTCTCTCTGCTCCTCAGGCTGCACAGAATAAACAAACAAACAAATTACTTGCTGGGAAAATATATTCTCACGGAACCCATGAACCTCAAGGTAAATGCTCACAGTTTGCCTTTCTTTCCTAAGAGCTAAGGATCTGGGATGGTACCAGGGTAATGGCCACCTAACTGGCACCTTCAATTGTGAGACAACTTGTAAAATAGGGCTGTGTCATTTCAGTGACCGAAATAAAGAGACATTATCAAGTAAGTATGTGAAAAGGAGGGGCACAGGAAACAGGTCCATATTTTAAGTGGTCAGGAAGTGACAAGTTTTACAACGAGTCACGTCTCCTGCAGAGCACTGCATTATATTTTTCCAGGTATAGACATTGTACAAGGGTAAATTGTTCTCCACACATTTGTATTTCTATTCTGTCAGCTTCCTTGCTGCTGGAAAAATAATGGCTCTGTCTACATATGTCAGATGAACTTTATAATGGAAGCTGTAGCCTATTTCTATTTCTAAGTAAATTATTAAATCACCAGCTCTTTAATGAAATGAGGTTGTCTGTACTGACATCCCAGATAAAACGACTGCCCTAGAACAGAAAGATTAATTTAGCTACATGCTCCAGCAGATGATCATAGGGGAGGAAAGACAGTGTGGTGGTTTGAATAAGAATGGTCCCTCATGGGCTCATATGTTTAAATGCTTGGTCCCCAATAAGTGGGACTGTTTGGGAAGAATTACACAACAAAGTGTGGCTTTGTTGGAGGAGGTGTGTTAATGGGTGTAGGCTTTGAGGTTCCAAACCCCTATGGCCATTCTGGTATCTGTCTCTCCTTCAAGGTTGTTGTCAACATGTGATGTTACCAGGATAATGGCTCTCAGCTACTACTGCTTCTGCACCATATCTGCTACTATATGTGCCTTGCACCCCACAGTGATAGCCATGGATGCTCCCTCTGGAACTGTAGGCAAGCCCCAATTAACTGTTTCCTCTTATGTTGCCTTGGTCATGGTGTTTCTTCACAACAAGAGAAAAATAACTAAGAAAACCAGCATTTATTAAGCAAAACAAGGTTGAGTCATCATTGTGTGGTGTCACCAAATCCTTGTATCAAGACTACAGAGGAGAATAATTACCCCAGTGGTAGAAATCAGTATCCAGAGATGGGAGATCACTTACCTAGCAACATGATGCTAAGAAGTAAATAGATGTAGGCTTTGAAAATGTAGGTCCTATTGAAACATAAAGCCATTCAAACAGCGCATTTATACTGGACAAAGTTGGCCTCGATCATCACATTGACTGAACTTTCAGAGATAAACTTAAACATGTATTCAATAAGTTGTTAGATACTTGGTGTAGTTGCTGGTTCCCAGAAACCTGGATCTCCTGTATGAACATTAAGTCCTCTCAACTACTGTACCATCTCTCCAGACTAAATAATAAATAAATAAAATTGGTTAAAGAAAAACATATCTTCCATCATGATGGACCATACCCCCCAACCTCAGGGAATGTGATTCAAAGATCAGTAGGGAAGAGGCCTTTTGTGAAGTGGAAAGTTTTCTGATCTAGGCTGTGTAAGATCTGTCCTTTAGGTTTTAGGAAAGCCATATTTTTCTCCCAGCATTTTTACTATCTGGTAGATCATCTCAAATGCACTTATTGCTGTAATGTTTCCCCAGTCAGTGGTCCTTTGTGAGTGGTCGTTCTTCTTAGATGAGAGACGTCATCCTACAGGCCCGAGAGCTGCTAAGCTGGGTCCTAGTCCTGCAGCCAAGGTGCCAAGCTGCCACACCACCCTAGAAGAAGGTGACAGTCTCTGTTACAACTTGGAATCTAGCTTGTTTGTTTGAGGCTGGGGCTGGGGGAATAAGGGGCTCTGTGGAGGGCAAGAACCAGTCCCCAGTTCAAGCTAAGAAGATGAGCAAGTGTATTTGAGTGTTGCTGAGGAAGTGTGCTAAGACAGTGTTCATTGACTAGGAGACATGGTTGAAATGGAGGCATTTGCCAGCAGAGTGCAGCCTGAGCACCATTTACTTAGGGAAGCAGAGAGAAGGACAAAGGGAGAGACAAGACTAGGCTACAGGCTGTCAACAGATATGTGCTAATGTTCATACTTACTGAATAAACTTATGACACTCTCTTATGTCTCATACATATAGGCTATATGCCCTAATACAATTTCTTACCAAAATAAATAAATAAAACCTCACTAGTCATTAGCATGGTCAAAATACATTTTTAAAAGCATTGAGTAGGATGGAAATTAAAAATCATCTACTTTATCCATCCACTTACTCATTCGACAGGTATTTAATCAGTGCCTAGGTCCACATACTGTTCCAGAGACTGGAGACAAAGCAACTAATGAAGCACACTGCATTCCTGCTCTCATGGATATTATACTACTGTGGCAAAGGCAGCCAATAAACAGTTTGCCATTAGCACAATGAAGAAAGTAGGTCAAATTCAAAAGGGGAGAAATGGTTAGGAGTTTTGTTTTACACTAAGTTAATTAGGTAGAAGCCTCTCATTGAAGAAAAATTGCTTCACAATGAGACATCAGCAATTACAAAAGCCCCAGAGGGGGTGGTGCCATAGATGTTCAAAGAAGGCAAAAAGAGCTGAGAAAAGAAAGTGAGGAGAAGAAGAAGAAACAGGATTGTAAAATTGAAAGGACGTTTCAACAAGCAACGTGTGAAATATTTACTACCTCAAGCATAGGTGACTATGACAAGGAGAAAATGGAGACAGGCAGAAATGTCACTCATGCGGATTGAGTGGGGAATGGTTCAACCTACAGAAGAGGGTTAAGGATCAGGAAATAAAATCCTCCTTCTTGGGGCTGGAGGGATGGCTCAATGGTTAAGCGCACCGGCTGTTCTTGCAGGGGACAATTCCCAGCACTTACATGGCAGCTCAAAGCCTTCTGGAACTCTAGTTCCAGGGAATCCAAGGTTCTTTTCTGGCCTTCACAGGAGCCGAAAATATATGTGATACACAAACATGCATGCAGGCATAAACATCCATACATGTAGATAAAGTAAAAACTTAAATTTGCAAAAATAATAAATCATAAACAAATAGCCAGGCAGTGTTGGCACACAACTTTAATCCCAGCACTTGGGAGCCAAAGGTGCATCTCTGAGTTCGAGACCAGCCTGGTCTACAGCGTGAGTCCCAGGATAACCAGGCCAACACAGAGAAACATTGTCTCCAAAAGGCAAGAATAAATAAATCAATGTCATAGAGGATAGCAATTCTTCCTGAGTCACATAAAATTGGTGGTATCTTACCACCCCTCCCCAACCCCACCAAAGATTCACTCTTAGTATTTCTTCATTTACCCCATTTTTTGCACACATGTACGAGAGTGTACATGCACAGTTTCCAAAATCCTATAAGCAAGGGATTTTTTTTCTGGTTTTATTGGATATATTTTATTTACATTTCAAATGTTATCCCCTTTCCCGGACTCCCCTTCATATAAGCAAGGTATTTTTAGAACAAGGAAAGTAAAATTAAGAATGTAACAGGCAGATGAGTGAAAACGTCACTGGAGGTATAAGCCACCAGCTGTGTTTACTAGAGGTAGGCCACAAACTTACATTTGAAGATATTCATAGTTCAGAAAGAAAGCAAAATAGAAGCAGTTATATGATTCACACAAACTGCAGAAAAACAACAAACGGCTAACCCAACTGAGAGAGAACTTGTGCTCTACTAAAGAAACTTCTTCCTATAGGGCCTCATCAAGACGGTGCTTGTTGTTGGCGTTTTTTAAGCCCAACGCAGGATTTCCACCCTGCCTTTGACCGTTTAGTTTCCAGATAAAAGACACATATATAACCTTTATATTAACAATAAGCCTTAAACAGCACGAGAGCTGGGCACATATTTACCCTCTATGCTGTTAGAGTCTACTTTCTACCTATAATCCCTAGTTATTACAATGTTCATCTGGGGTTCTCTGAACGCTAATTGGCCAGCCCTTAGGGCCATATGTCCCTGACTCCTAACCCATGGCAGCTTCTCCCTCCTCCACTCACCTTCTTCTTTCCGTCCATGTGGTTCTCCTCCAACCCCAGCACAGAAATGTAAACCCCACCTCTGTCTCTTCTGCCCAGCTATCAGCTGTTGGCATCTTTATTTACCAACCAGAAATAATGTGGGGGGCAGAGTCACAGATCTCTGTGAAGACTCCCAGGTTTTTGGTGTCCTGAGCTTAGCATTACAAGAGACAGCAAAACCAAACCTCAACCCCTGTCATAAGAAAGAACAATATCTTTAGAAAAGCCCCTGGAGTCCAGATAGCCACTCTTTTGTATTGTTTGTCCTCACAGAACATCACTTCCTAACTTGTAAAAGGAAACTTCACTTGGTTGAAAAACTCCACAATATTAAAATTGATTTTTTTTCCTTGTAAAATGATCTACTTTGTAAGGGTTTCAGTTCTTTGATGTGACTTTGTGTCTCCGCTTTTGCTGGTTATTATGAAAACAGGCTGCACAAAAGGTTAAACTGATACTTCTAAGAATATAGAGGGATGGGAAGATGCTCATCCCAGGGACAATGCAAATCCAATGTCAGTGAGACACCACACAGTCACCAGAGTGACACACATTACAACACTGAACATGCCACATGCCTCCGGTACAGATGGTACTGCTACAAGGAGGTGTTATATGCCTGGGCTGGAGACATGGCTCAGCGGTTAAGAGCACTGACCACTCTTCCAGAGGTCCTGAGTTCAGTTGCCAGCCACCACATGGTGGCTCACAACCATCTGTAATGGAATCCAGTGTTCTCTTCTGTTGTCTATGAAGACAACTACAGTGTGCTCACATACACAAAATAAATAAATATATCTTTAAAGAATGTGTTATGTGCCAGAAATATCACAATTGCCCGTGAGATAGCCACTGCATTCCTAGATACTTACACAACAGGAGGGGGAGCATGCGCCAGCACAAAGACTTACATCAATGTTCTTGTCAGCGCTTGGTTTTGTAACTTGAGCAAAGTTGGCAGGGAGGGGGGCAGTTATTTGTCTAAGGTGGTAATAATCAAATTGTGGTATAGCCATTAAACATTCCACTATTCAAATTGTGGTCTATCTATTAAACATTTCACAGCTCAGCAAGAAAAGGGAGGTTATTATCATACATAGCATTGATAAATTTCAAAATCAGCATGACCAAAAAGAAAATCATACACCATTCATTTATTTATATGACATTCTAGAAAATATGCACTAGCATAGTGACAGCAAGAGGCTCAGTGACTGCCTGAGGAACAGCAGGGGTGGAGTCCAAGAGCAATAGAAAGACAGGGCGGGAGGCACATGAAAAACAAACTATTGATAGGTATGCCCATTGCCTTGAGGGCAGTGAGGCCTTACAGGTCTGTATGTGCACGGAAGCTTATCAGACTGTGCACTGCTAGAATGGGTGTCACTGTCCCCACAAAGAATGGAGTAGAATGGGGAGTGTTTGGTTTTGAGGAGAGTATGACAAGCTAAAATAGAGACAACCTGAAAGAGCAAGATCCTGAGAGCCATCTTGATGTGCTGTTGCAGAACACAAATTGTACTGTTGAATTCAGCTTCACTGGCATAAATACTGAGTTAGGTCAATACTAGAGATTCTCTGCCCCTCGAATATTAGCGGTGTGTTTGATCCTTTAAGTGAACAAAATAAAATGAGACTATTTTCACCAGGGACACTCAATCTTCTGCTTCGTCCAGAAGTGAGATTCAGTGATTGTTCAAAATTTATTTCTTCTCTACTGGTAATTATTTCAAATTAAGATAATTTACATGCCGTAAAATTCATCTTTTAAGATGTACAGTTCAGTGCCAGGCATGGGAGCATAGCCTGCAACCCTTTGGAAGAATAGTTGGAGTTACAAGTTCAAAGTTAGTCTTGGCTATACAGTAAATTCCAATTGGCTGCACTTTGCAGTGATGTACAATGAATAGCTGAACAGAGAAATAAAGTATTCAGTCGATTAGTTTTATATATACATACATATGTGTGTGTGTGTGTGTATATATATATATATATATATATATATATATATATATATATATATTGTGTGTGTGTGCATGTGTGTGTGTGAGACAAAGATACGCCACTATAAACATTAATTATCCAGAAAGTTTTTTTACTCCAAGAAGAGCTCCCATCTCCATCAACAGTCATTTTCTGTCATCACCAAACAGCTGTTAATTGATTTTCTGCCTTTATGAATGACACCATGAAACCACTACATGGCCTCTTGTGACTAGCTCATTACCTGTTCTAGCACATATAAACAGGACATTTATAGCCGAATACTATTCCACTTACAGGCCATCTTGTATTTTTCTGTCCGTGTCCTATTGCAAGTCGAGGGAAGCAGGGCAAGATGGTGGCACTGTCTGTTAGGAAAACGATGGGAGGAGGGGATATGCTCCGTGGAGGTGCGGCAATGCCTGGGGCAAAGAGATGCCTCTGGGGGACCTATGTTGGGAATGCCTTCCCCCTGAGGGACCAGCCACATGATGGTATAGTACAGAATAGAGTTTATTCAGGGCATGGGAGGGGAGTTAAGAAGGTAAGAGAAGCAAAGAGAGAAAGAAGAGAGGAATAGAGAAGTGGAGGTCAGCCATGAGCATGTGGAGAGAGATGGGAGGAAGAGAACAGGGAAAGGAGGGACAAAGAGGGTAAGAAAGAGAGCGACCAAGAGAGCAAGATAGCAAGAAAGTGAGGGCAAGCCACCCCTTTTATAGGGCCAGGTAACTGTGGGCGGAGCATATCTGGCTGTTGCCAGGTAACTAACTGTAGGGTGGGGTTTACAAAATCCAACACTATCTAAATAGAAAAGGCAGGAGAAAGACAAGTTTTTTAGCAGAAAGAAAACATGTCTATTTTAGACACACTGTTCATGAGGTGCCAATGAGTACAGAGAGAAGTAAAACACCAAGTTACTGTTTGAAGCCACCGAGTACGTAAGGATAATGCAGGTAGATCACATGAAGCATACACAGCCCTTGTCATCTGTGAGCACCCCTACATACAGCACGTTCAGCCCTCAATCTTAACAGTTAAACTAATAAAGGCCCATTTACTCTATACAAAGGCTGCCATTGGTCCAACTGCCCCTTGGGGTAGCTCAGATGTCCAGGCTGCTTCTATCTGTAACTCCACCGTCTCCATAAGTGTTGGAAATAAGACAGTACCAAATTTAAGAGAACGGGGTATGGTTTTCATTTTGTTGTGTGATTTTTGAGTATTTATTTTAATATAACCCCATCCTTTACACCTGCTCAAAGTAATGATGTCTTTTGTCTAGGGTTGAGACCTCCTGTAAGGTATTTTACTCTCTTCTAGTTAGCATGTCTATTTGTAAGTTAATGAATAGATCTGGAAAAGATCATATTGAATGAGGTAACCCAGGCCCAGAATCACAAACACCACAGGTTCTCTCCTGTGGTTGCTAGTTCCAAATCTCCAAATGAGAGTATACATCACAGAGTACACAGAGAAACCAGGAAACTATAAAGGGACCATGAAGGAAGGCGTACAAGAAGGAAACCCAAGATACGGGTGATATAAAGGAGGGAATGGGAAGTCGAAGGGAAACTCTAAATGGAGAGGAGCGTCAATACAGAAAGAGAAGGGGGGACAAATAGCACCAAAGTTCTTTTTGATAAAACCTTAAGAAATCATATTATTTTATAGCTACATAAAAGATATAATATTTCTAAAAAGATATGTAAGATCTATATCTTATATATGTATGTGTATATATGTATACCTAAAAAGATATAAGATATACATTATATATAAATATATGTACACATGTATATATAAATATATGTGTATTTATATATACCTACAAAGATATATAAGGTATATGCCTCATATATATGTGCATATATATGTATTGTGTGTATGTATATATGTCTGTGTGTGTGTGTGTATGTGTGTGTGATTGCCCTGAGGAATATCAGGTGTGGGAGCAAATACATATATATATAGTATATATCATATATAAATATATATTAACGTCCAAGATAGATACTTTATATATAAGACATGTATCTTATATATCTTTTTAGGAATATATACATAAATATTTATATAGAAGATTTATATCTTATATATCATTTTTAGATATATATATATACACATACCTAATATATCTTTTTAAGTAGCTGTATTATGTGTATTCTATATATACCATATATACATATTTATATATCATATATATATATATCTTATATATCTTTTAGGCATATATACATATACATATCTATTAAGACTATATATACAAACTATATACTAAACTTAAATTAAGTCTTAAACTAAGTTATACTACCTGAGCTGACAGTGCTCCCTACAAAATAGTTTAGAACTAGACACAAGAAACCACCGTTTGAGTTGTTGGTCATAGTAGTTCAAGTGACTTTCCAAACAATATAAAATATTGGTGTTGCCTGTGATTACCCCTATTGTTGAAGACACCTCACTTAGGACATAGGACTCGGATGATTTGACCTGGATATAACCTGAAAACTCCTGTCTGTGGTTTAAATTCATAGTACCAGAATGTACTATGTAAGCTGCCAAGGGAGGAGAGCAACCAGTGTCCTATCCAGTTGTGACACATATGAACCACAACTGACCAGCATGACAAGAACAATAGTGGCACTCATGGGTTGGAAGTAACCAACAGCTGTCTAACTGAACTGAAAGCACTTAACAGGAAGGAAATTGTTCCTGGTCGGATAAACATAGCCAACTATCTGGAGGAAGGTAATTCGTGAGAATTAGATAAGAACCTACTAGTGGCTACCTTACTAGATCAGCATAAACCTAAGCACATTCTGAAATGTATTCTTATACCCACAGGTAAGTGTAGCTCTCACTCCTTCATCAGAGAAGTTTCTCTTTGTAAATAGAGACTATTACATATTACATATATAGAGCTGGACACAATGTACCAATTATTGGCTTGTAAGGGAACCTGAGTGGATACATCTACAACACAGTTCCTGCACCTAAGGCTCAAGGAACATCATGGGAGAGAGGACAGAAAGATTGTAAGAGCCAAAGGAGCTGGAAGTCTCCTTTGAGATTCTGTCCTAGAAATGGCTGTCTGAACAAGACTTGAACAATAACCACATCAATAGGCATGCTAACATGAAAGGGGAAAAACAAAACATTTTTAATATACCTCTCTGTGACATCAGTAAGTGACATCAGAACAGAGGGAATAAAGGCAAAAATGCTGGAGTACTGATCTGCCACAAGACGGTGGGGTGTTTTGTTTTGTTTGGTTTGGTTGGTTGGTTGGTTGGTTAGTTGGTTGGTTTTTTTTTTAAGTATGAATGTAGAAGAGGGCATCAGATCTCATTACAGATAACTGTGAGCACCTGTGGTTTCTGGGAGTTGAACTCAGGACCTCTGGAAGAACCACTGAACCATCTCTCCAGCCCCTAAGAAGGTAGTTTTGTTTGTTTGTTTGTTTTTTAACATCCCCTAATTATGAGAAATTTCCATCCTTTTCTCTCATGAGTCAGGACTTCCCTTCCCGAATGCCCAGCTCATTGGTTTGGGGCACAAAGCCTTATCTAATGAATAATCTGGAACTTGGGACTCCTTCTTCTACTGGTGTGCTCAGCCACATGGCAGACGGCCTGGACTTTTCCAAGTCTCAGAGGTTGAAACTCCGACAAACTCTAACCACACCTCATACTGAAAATGAATCAGCACAGTCTGTTTCTCAGAGTATGTGATTACCAGAATTACTGCCTTGGGCGGGGCAGGGTGAGGCAGAGCAGGGTGAGGCAGGGCAGGGTAAGGCAGGGCAGGAGTCTGTAACCTAAATTGGGAAGTGAAAAGCATCATTAGCACGTACTAACAATGGGTCATAACTACTCATAAATATTCTATTCATGTGCCAACAAGTCAGGTACCAGAAAGGAGAGCAGAGATAGGAAATAGTTTAAGTGATGTCTCTCCTTTATCTCATGGAGCAAAACTCCAAATTTCATTCTCAAAGCAGTTTTTCTGCTCCAAATAAGGGAGCAATTACTGAAACTGGATAGTAAAGTTATTTTGATTGGCCCCTAGAAAAGTGGGTCCCGTCATTCCCTGGACTACATGAAAAGGTTAGCACTAGCATTTCTCTGTTTCATGCCTGTGGAACATCAGGAAAAAATCTTCCAGATGGAATTGACAATCTAAGCCAAGATAGCAAACGTAACTGGAAAGCATTAGAAGATACATTCCCACACAGAAGAAACATCATGTGGCAAATTGGTGGGTACCAGACTACACAGAACACTGATGGTCACATATGTCATTCTTGTATCTTAAGAGTGATCAGGAGGTATTGGACAACATTAAGCAAGAAATGGTTCTATCGGATTTTGCTCCAGGGATGATGCTCTGACTGGGAGAACTGGGGACACAGAGCAGTAAGATCAGTTAAGGCAGCCGTTGTAAACTAGGGAAGTGGTGGCAGGAATGCAGAAGAATGAGTAGCGTGGGCAGTCTCTAAGACATGGTAAGTTCGGGAGACACAGTGAGTGACGTGATCAGAGAGAGGAAGAGGAGTAGCGCTCCTGGCTTGGACACTGGGAGGCAATGGAGCCACTGAAGGCGCTGCAAAGCTCTTCAGACTTGGCTGTGCATGCCATCACTCAGGATGGAGAGATACTGATTCCGTACTTCAGGGTGGGAACCAGAAATTCTGCATTTCTAACACACTTCACCGGGTGATGCAATGTTGCAGGTCTGGCACCGCAATCTGAACAGCAAGAAGCTGGAGAATATCGGAGAAGCAAGAACCTCACAGGAAGAAAAGATAAAGTCGCGTGATACATTGCTACTCCTGTAGTCAATCTCAGCAAAGAAACCTTGTGGGCAGTTAGGCAGAGTCTGTCCCAAGAACACAAATCTGAAAGTCATATGAAAAAGCCTTGACGTGCCTCTACCTACAGATTTCCATTTATTTCAACTGTATAGAGGAATTGAAAGCCTGATCCCAGTGACTTGAAAAGGGAGAGGTGCAGAAGGGGCTCTTAAGAGGCTCGGTTGTACAGGGAAAGAGGGATATAAAGAAATAACCCAAAAGATGAGACAAACCTAAACATGCATATATATATATATATATATATATATATATATATATATATATATATATATATATATATATATATTACAAATATGTATACATATATCCCACCAGCAAGCTATTAGAAAGAACAGATAGACTTCCTGTCTGGCATTCCTCCTTCATTTTTTTCTCCCAGTGCTCAACAAGTGATCTGTGTTGGATTTAAAAGCACTTTTCCTCCTCACTTTGATAGCTGGGTTGACTTGAGTTTTCCAGAGACAAACTGAACTAAAGGAGGCAGCTGCCTAGGATCTTCATTCCTTCCTCATAATAACCTCCCTCTGCAGTCGCTGGGTTTTCAATGCTCTCCTGCCTATTTTCACACCCGTATTAATCTTCTAAGACGTATTACCTAACTTTCTTTTTATTTGTATTTGTTTAATTTTATTTTAGAATTTTTACAAAAACAGAAACAAAATCCAAACAAAAAGAAAAAAAGAAAATCAAAACCACAACAAAAACCTAAATAGAGAGTACTTTCCATGTGAGAATCAAGCATTTGTACTTGAGGACAAATGGACCCTGCTCAGTGAAGCTGACACACTTGTATTGTGTGAGATCGAATTGGAAAGTTACATATCAAAATGATGGCAACACTGAGTTCTGGACACTTGGGAGCAGGTTCCCAGGAGGAAGGCAGCAATGTGGTAGCGTGGAATCAGCATATACTCTTCCTTCAGATGGACAGTCCTATGCAGCTCAGAAGTACAAAAGGGAACTGAAGAGAACAGAAGCCATTTACATTGGACTTTGTTTGGAAAGGCCTCTGGACTCCTTCAGATGTCTCCAGATGCACCATGTCAGATCAAGAAGGAAGCCCAGCGCCTGTGTATAAAATACGCTTTGCGCAAGGAGGTAGAGCCTAGCACAAGTTTTATTTCAGAAACACAGGGCACCTCTTCCACCCCTCATGGTTGATGATAAAAGTGGTTATTGAAAGAAGAGTAGTTTGCAAATTAAGTAAAAACTATGAACAGGGTAACTTGTTTAGTGGTGAGGATCCCCTAACTTTCTAACCAACCTGATAGAAGCCACTCGGTGTGCTAACACATGAATCTATTACTGAACACTAAAGAAAGAATTTGCAAAAGTTTAGGAGGAAAAAACAGGAAACCACATTTCCTTGATTTTAAAGACATCTGCTGCTTAGTTACCTAGGCTGAATGATTAAGTGCCCGGTGCCAGAAACTCTGACGGTTCCAAGAAATGTTTGTGCCCTCTTGGGGTTTATTATGGCAACCACCAAAGGAGCACTTTGCAAGAGGCGCATAGGAAGTGTGGGAAACAAAGATAAAGAATGCAACTCAGCAGGAGACGAGAAATAGACATAAAGAAGAATTGTTGGAATCTTTGAAAATGAAGACAGAGATGAATGACAACCAGGAGACTGGGGAGACAAACGTGGCAAATCCTCGGGGCTGACCCCATTAGAGTGTGTTTATAAGAAACAAACTGAGCAGCAAGATACAGTTCCTAAATCCTCCTGGATAAATTCATGCCGTGACATCGGAATTTATGCAAGAGTGTCATCGTTATTTACGAGACATTTTTTTTTCTTTTTAAAGAGTAGGGATTCAATCCTGAAAACAATAGAATAATACACATGGAAGGACATTGAAGGATCGTCTGGTGGCATGAGTATTTATGGGATCTGCTGTGGTTTCCTAGCCAAGGCCACACTCTTCCAGGACATTCCTCGGGCATAACTAAGCTGACATAGGAGCATGACACATCCGTGTGTGCCAAATGTATGACTTCCCTTGTTCTCTGCTGCAAAGCACTTCATGCATTAGCTAAGACATCATGAAGTACACACTGCAGCCCAGGGCTCTGACCCCACCTCCCCTGTCATAGAAGCTGATTAGCATCACTTTCTGAAAGCTTACTTTGCCTGCCTATGTTCCTGGTCCCAGCGTTCTCATACATTCCTCTGTTTCTTGATGTGTATAATTAACACAAAGAACACATCTGCAGACATGAATCCGACCTGGGTCTTACGTCCAGAAAACGTAGGAAAGTTTTCAAGACCAGCTGTAGCTGGAGACACGGATCATTTGATAAAGAGCTTTTTGCACAAGCATGAGGACATGAGTTCAGATCCACAGCAACCACATAAAAAGCCAGGTTCTAGATGTCAGTGGGTCAGACCCCTGGTGCCCACTGCCAGTCCGCCTACCCCATCCATGACGGTCAGTGAGAAACTGTCTTCAAATATAAGGTGGAGAGCAACTGAGGAAGACATCAGACATGAACCCCCACCTCCACACACTTGTACACATATGTACACATATACCTGCATATACAATGCATACGAATAGGCTGAATACATATATGTGCATTCACACACAGAGAGATCTTTATTCATGGGGTCAAATAGATGAATCTGAGAGAATCGTGAAACCTTCGGTAACAATCAAAGGTCTCTGAGCATGCACCAATCAATTATACAAACTCGAACGTGTAATGAATGGTGTAAGGGTGTATCTGGGAGCATTTGTTCACGCTGTATTGTTCACTTCATGCAGCCCGGATCTAAGCACACGGCAGGCACACCAAGCCTACTGTGCACGGCACACACCATCGTACCACACGGTGCCAGCAACCCTGACCTCAAGCGCTCAGGGTCACAGTCAAGACTCGCATGCTCCAGGCTGAAGTGTTTTCACTGTAAACATTGTTCTCCGCTTTTATAGAAATACAATGAAAACAACAGCCTTTAATATTCCCTACGATCATTTCTCCGTGTGTTAGTATCAACTACTGTACCTTCAGATTGCATTGTATTAGAATATTTAATTTTAAAGTAGCTGTTTGAGCCACAGATACATTTCATGAAAGATGCTGTCAACTTGAAAAACACTGAAGATGCTACGTGTCCTGCAGCATCAAGTAATGCAGCTAAGATTTAATCGTTTGTGAAAAAATAAGTAATTGTGACCAATGCATTAGTATGCAAATTTGATATTTTCTTTAGTAAATGATAAAATTATGTGTAATACCAAATAATTATTTTAAAATACTTTTTATATATCAGTATGATGCCTGACTTTCATACCTATCTCCTGGTTGTACGTTGTTTTTAAAAAACAAAATCCCAGACATTTGATTTACCAAATGAAGACTCGGGAGGCAGATGCCTAGGGTGAAAACATGCTAGCCCAGAAAGGCAGAGAAAGCACCGAGCTGATGTCTCAGAAAGAAAAATCTTTCTCCTTCTCCATGCTATCTTGAATACCCTTCAACTCAAGACCCTCCTTTCTGTCTACTCATGCTCACTCCCCTGTTCCTTGCTCCACTTCTTGACCTAGGGTTGACTTTGTTCAGATCTTGGATTGAAGCCTGTGCTAGGGTTGAGGCACACGGGTGCTTGTTTATAGTAAACAGAAAGCTCTTGTATCAAAGGCTAAGCCATACCACTCTTAGAAACCGGTTTTTTTTTTGGGGGGGGGGGTTGGGTTGGTTTTTTGTTTTGTTTTGTTTTGTTTTGTTTTTAACAGTTCACAATCTCGGGGTACACAATGTAATCAAATATCCTGCAACGGTTGTGTGAAAATGTCTCAGTGAAAGGGGCCACAGTGAAAGGCCAAATCTTTGAGATTCCGACTCCATTTTTTAGAGAACTTGACCTAAGTTTAAATTCAGGTAAACTAACAGGCTGGTATCTAACATTAGTTTCAAAGTTATTCCCCCAACAAAATCTAAGCCTAGCTCCAGTCTCTAGGCTCTTACACCCCCAACAAGACCAGCATCTCCAGGTTATTCCCCCAACAAACCTGCACCCCCAGGTCACAAGTCCACTCCTTGCCTAATGATCCCCCAATGCAGAGGGAACAGAAATTAAATTTACAATATGACTCCCAGCACCAGCCAATTATGTTAAAGGCCACAGTAGTTTTCCAATTAGATGCTTACACATTTACCCCCACTTGCTGCTTACTATAAAAGCCTTGTCCTGATAAATATTTAGAGCTCCTCTCTCCACCAAAACCGTCCCATCTGTTGGCAGTGAGCTGAGGGGCCCAAGCCAGCTTGAATAAAAAAAAAAAAAAAATTAAAAAGACCCTGCGTTAAGTTACATCAGATTGGTTCCTCTCCAAACTTCTCTGGCACGACAACAGCAGAGGGGCTATAGCAGAGAAAGTTGAAGACCTGTTTGAAAGTGCAATAAGACAATGTGTGTATCAGTGTGTGTGTGTGTGTGTTTGTATGTGTGTGCACACGAATGCGTGCATGCACATGTGCATTCCTGTGATGCAGCAATGTTAGGGTGCATGTCAAAGGAAAACGTCAGTGTCATTCCTCACATGAGGGGGTCTGGAGTTTACTCACCAAGTAACCTATTCTGGCTGACCAGAGAGCCCCGGGAATCTACTTGTCTCTACCTCCCAAGGTCTAGAATTACAGACACACATTACTTCATCTGTCTTTGCAACATAATCATTTTACTGACCAAGCTATAGCTCAGAGAGTTCAACTTTTAAAGGATATATATTCACTGAAGGCTGGGGACATGTTGCTCAGTTAGTGGGATAAATGCTGGAAGCCCTGTATCTAATCCCCACTACCACCTGAACTGTGCATGCTGATGCACATCTGTAATCCTAGCACGCAGGAGTTAGACACAGAAGAATCAAAAGTTCAGAACTATCCTAACCCTCCTACATTTCAGATTTTATAAGACTCTATCTTAAAAGTTAATCTATCTTAATGTGTTGCTCGAGTTTAAATAATTTAGTGTTTTTTATCTCCATTGGTGGTTACCTCCTAATTCCTGTCTTGCATAATTTTTTTCTGCTTTTTCTGATGAGAAAGAGACAGGACAAGATTACCTGTTTTCTTTTTGAAGATTTATTTTTACTTATATATATATATGTGTGTGTGTGTTTGTATGAATGTATGCCATGTGTATACAAGCACTTTTGGAGTCCAGAAGAGGGACTGAAACTCCCTGGAGCCAGAATTACAGGCAGTTGTGAATCACCATCCACCTGCATGTGGATGCTCAGAACAAAATTAGCATCCTCCAGAAGAATAGCATCTTAACTGCTGAACCATCTTTTGAGACCCTGTCTTTTGGGGTTTATCATACAAGGGTTGAGTTGTAATTTTTTATTGCATTTATTTTCATAGGATGTGTTTATGTCTTAGTCGGGGTTTCTATTCCTGCACAAACACCATTACCAAGAAGCAAGTTGGGAAGGCAAGGGTTTATTCAGCTTATACTTCCACATTGCTGTTCATCACCAGAGGAAGTCAGGACTGAAACTCAGCAGGTCAGGAAGCAGGAGCTGATGCAGAAGCCATGGAGGGATGTCACTTACTGGCTTGCTTCCCCTGGCTTGCTCAGCTGGCTTTCTTATAGAACCCAGGTCTACCAGCCCAGGGATGACACCACCCACAATGGGCTGGGCCCTTCCCCCTTGATCACTAGTTGAGAAGATGGCTTACAGCTGGATCTCATGAAGGCATTTTCTTCAACTGAGACTCCTTTCTCTGTGATAACTCCTGCTTATTTCAAATTGACATAAAACCAGCTAGTACCGTGTGTGTGTGTGTGTGTGTGTGTGTGTGTGTGTGTGTGTACATGTGAGTGTACGTATGTTCAACAGTACATGTGTGGAGGTCAGAGAACAGTTTGTAGGAGTTTATTCTCTCCTTCCATCCCATGGGTCATGCTGATTGATACAGTTCCTACTGCACCAACTCACAGAAGTTTTGCCCTTTCTATTTTCTCATGTCAATCACCATCTCTATTGCCTCCCATACTGCCATTTTTGTTTCTAATTAAGATCTCTATATACATACACCATGACACATTTTATGTTTGGTTTTATACATATATTTATGGGATACAAAATTCTCTCTGAAGATATAAAATAATAACTTTGGGACCAGAGGGGATAACTTATTGACAGAGCATATATTCCTCATTTGCAAGGCTTGTGGCTAGTCCTTGGGACAAAACTGTAAAATGAACTAAAACAGTAACCTGTATCCTCTTCCCTTACAGTAGTGTTTTTTT
Organism: Micromys minutus; assembly: GCF_963924665.1. Classification (NCBI taxonomy): domain Eukaryota; kingdom Metazoa; phylum Chordata; class Mammalia; order Rodentia; family Muridae; genus Micromys; species Micromys minutus. The sequence goes on along the minus strand of NC_137975.1, from coordinate 69,510,384 downwards.
TTATTATTATTTAATATCACTTACAATCTTCAAACTACGAGTTACTTATATATTATTGTTGACCAACTGGCCATTTCTACACTAATGGGAAGTTCATAGGGATTGAGAACTTTTATCCCTATAATGCACTGTCCCTCAAAGACCTAAAATGATGACTAATACAAAATAAATATTAAAAAAAAAAAAAAAACTTGTCAGAAAAAATCTTATATCACATGACCAAACAAGAACACTATGGGTGTACGCCAAGCCAGAATTTACTAATGCTTGAGCCACATTCCTGAACTCTCATAATCACTGAGACCTCAAAGGCTAAGAGGGAAATTGCCAATGGATGCTGGTTTTACAAATGTGTTCGCATCACTTCATCTCAAACTGATCCTAGATTCAGCTTTCATATTCTAATGTTCTTGGCTGCACGTGGGAGTAGGCCTTCAGCACTCGCAGAAACTGAGTCTCAGTCCTCGAATGGTGGGACTCAGTTCCCAGCACCCACCCCGCCCCACTCCGCTCCACCCAGACGCATGGGAGGGGACCCAACCCCTAGACGCCAAGCTGCAGGAGGAGCGTCACACTCCCCTTCGTCCCACGCCTGGCCCTTTTGACCCGCCCCCCGAACCGGAAGCACTTGTCTGTATTTCCGGTGGCCCCAGACTCCAGGTGTTCCCGGCGATGTCTTGGTTTCGGGCGGCTCATGAGATCCGGAGTCCCGGAGACCAGGATGTGTTTGATGAGGAAGCGGACGAGTCCCTGTTAGTGCAGCGGGAGTGGCAGGGTCACATGCGGAAACGAGTCCAAGTAAATGGGCGGGGCCCGGGACGCGCGGGGAAAGGGGCTCCCACGCGGGACACGGGCTCCCGTGGGCAGGGGCACGCAGCCGGACGCCTGGGCGGAGGAGTCGGGCTCTCGGACCGAGCGCGCCCCAGCGTCGCCCTGCTCTGAGGATTTTTCTGGTTGTTCATTGATAACTTTTAAACAGGCGCGTTCTTTGGGAGTCCCGGCTGGGTTTGCAGCAGGGGCACTGACCAACTAGCGTGAACTTTTTACCCTGTCCCTCAAGAGTTTGCAGTTTGGGGAAGAAAAGAGATGAGGAGAAATATACACCCACTAGCCTAATGGCCAGCGGAGAAGGCAGATTCGCAGATGTTCCGTGGGTGGAGAGAGTCCAAAGTTAGGCGTGGTGTTTACAAAGATTTGGAAAAGGTGAACCGGAGAATGTTAAAGGAAGGTAAGGGGAAGGTAGTGAAGGGAGTGCTGTTGAGTCTTCACGTTAAATGCGTTACTCAATCCATACAGTGAAACGTAAGCTTAATAATATCTGGGTAGAATCGGTGCTTTTTCTGGGCGAAAACTATTTGCTAAGATCTGTCTCCACGTAGAGGTGGGTTCCGAGAATAACGATCAGCGTTCGATCCCTGGAACCCACATCATGGAAGGACAGAATGGGTTTCTGGATGTTACTTTCTGACCTCTCACGCTCTGGCATACAAATGCCTCCCTCAAGAAAAATAAGTAAATATATGTTACTTAAATATTTAAGAGGTAAGAACTGAATCCACCCAATATCTTGGCCATTAAACTACCCTTTTAAAGCTGCAGCTGTGTCTACCCTAATTTAATGTTCCAGTGAGTTAATATTTGTTGAGTCAAGCAACCATCCAGTTATTATAAAATGCCTTAGGAGTCTGGGACTAAACCAATAATAAGAACAAATCTCTACGCCACTGTTCAGATTAGATTTCTAAAATCAGGCTTCCTCTTCACTGTTCCTAAAATAGTTTCCTCTTCCCTGGCCTTGCCAGCCTCCTTAACTTCCCTGTTCTAGTCAGTTACTAAAAGACCAGACATGTAGTTTTCCATTTTTGTGAAGACCTTACTAACACACTTTTTAAAATTTACGTAACAACTGATGTTTAATGTTTACATAATAACCCTAGATTTCCAAAGTGAGTTAAGCATGTGGCATTGAGACCCGATTAACTGTCATCGCTTAGGGGGATGAGGCAGTGAGATAATGAGTTCTTTTTGTGGTAAGGAAAGATAAACCAATAATAAGGTTTTAGAAGAAACATTCTGCTTTGGATTTAAGTCTACGCTGTATCCCAATTTAGTAAAAACCTGAGTTTGTTTTCAAAATTGGTTTTGCGCTTTTCCTAAGATTTCCTGGGTGTGAGTCACAACCGGTTTCTTATTTTTAGGAAGGTTACAGAGATGGGATAGATGCTGGCAAAGCAGTTACTCTTCAACAGGGCTTCAATCAAGGCTATAAAGAGGGTGCAGACATCATTTTAAACTACGGACTACTCAGGGGAACACTGAGGTACCTTTAGAATCTTAAGTGATGATTTAGCCATGATTCTAATGGAGGCTCTTCACTGTGGTAATAGGTAAAAATATAACATTGTAAAGTGTTTTTCCTGATGTTGGATATATGACTCTTCAGAGCATAAAATATTGCTTTCAGAAAGTTTTCTAAGAGTTGTCAGTTCATCCATTTTAATAGGTGTGCCTGTTGCTTTTCCCTTTTTGTCACTTAGACTAGCACTGATCACTCAAGATGGGGTTTTCAGCTTCCAAATAAAGCTGTTTTACCTGCCCATGTAGCAGAGTACATTATGGTAGGTCTGTCAGCGAGAAGTCCACGGGGAAAGCCTTACTTACTAATAGAAAGGTCCTATTTGTCTGAGTCCTGAACTTTAAATTCCTGTAGGATACCATAGTAATAATGGCAGAGACTAGAGCCAAAAAGTCAGGTACAATGGTGAGTTGGGCAAGCCACTTTGGTGGGGACACTTTAGACTATTCTTATAGAGAAACAAACTGCTGCAAAGAATTACACTTATAAGAAAAAAGGGAAAGATGTTTTAAATTTTGTTGAGACTTTCAGAAAATTAAATAGAATATATAATTTAGAACAAGAGGAAAATGGCCAAACGATCATCTTCATGTTTCTGACCTTAGAAAGCTTACTGCCCAGTGTTGCGCATCCAACGACACTTCTACCGTATTTTCAAAAAGGGTTTTAACTCAGGTGGAGTGTGTGCTCAGAATGCACATAGCCCTGGATTCACTACCCACCAAAAAGAAAAAAGAAGGAACCATTTTTTTTTTATTATATTATATGCTAGAAAAGTAACAAAACAAATATATTAGGGGTCAAATTCTTAGCACTTTTCAAGACTATTAAAGCTCTGTTGGTGATGCTAATTTGTGGCAAAGTTTAGAATGACTGATTTAGAAGCTGTTTGATATCCTTAAAGGAGAAAGTGGGGCTGGTGCTGTAGGTCAGGTTTAGGATGCTTGCCTCAACTACCTGATGCCTTGGGCTAAATATTGAGTAGTGCCAAGAAAAGAAAGAAAAAAAGCCATTGACTTGAGGTCACATTGACAAAACAGTCAGTGGCTCAGGATGAAGTCTCTAAACTCCTGATAATGTTTTGTCTTTAATAATTTAACAAGTCTAGGTTTTCTGTTTTAAAAGGAAAGAAAAGTAAGAAACTTTTTTGGTCTTTCTGTAAATAGTACCATACTGAACAGAAGATACATGGCCAGGAAAATATAAAATAAAAATATAGATGGGGCTGGAAAGATGGCTCAGTGGTTAAGAGCACCGACTGTTCTTCCAAGGGTCCTGAGTTCAATTCCCAGCAACTACCTGGAAACAAACATAAAATAAATAATTTTTTTTTAAATACAGGTCTATGAAGGAAGGGATATTATAAATAGTTTATAATACTAAGTCTTCTTGATTAACATATTAAAATATACTGTGTTCAAACTTCAGTGTTGTTTACATCATTGCTTTCCTAATTTTGACATGCATCATCAATTACGTATTTCTGCGTGGTGTTGCCTAGAAGAAAGGCTTGTGGGGTTAATGTTCTAAATGCCTGTGGTTAATGTTTCCCTGTTTACCTCTTGTTCATATTTTTACTCAGTGCTTTGCTGTCCTGGTGTCACCTTCATGGTAATGGTTGGAGTTTAATCAGTAAGATAAATAATCTTCTAGATGCAGTTGGCCAGTGTGAAGAGAGTGTGCTCAAACGTCTGAAATCAGTTCCGTCACAGCCACGAGTTCCAGATTTATTGGACTCCATTGAGGATATGGACCTTTGTCGTGTGGTTCCAGCTGAGAGAAGGGCTGTCGAGGCAGAAGGTGACAGTAGTGCTGACACGAACACAGATTCTGACAGGAGTCCGAACGAGATGGATTGTTCACATCCGGAATGCTGCAGAACACAGGAGCATGCGCATTTGGAGAAACCAAGCCTCACTTGGATTCTGGAACAGACATCTGATTTAGTGAAACAGCTGGGAGTGTCAGTAGACACCTTACAGCACCTGAGACAACTATAAAATTATCTCCCCTTTCTAGTGGAAGTAATGCTTGGAATGTTACTTAGAGCATTGTGTTCTAGATGAGGTAACCGCTGATTGAACCCTTCCTGTGGAATTACCCTTTGTGGAGGTGTTCAGGGTCTTCAGTGTTAACGCTAGTAAAGGAAATGATGTTTGTCTTTGTCATTGGTACATTGTTTAGTTTTAGATACACTCAGAAATCCTCACTGTCATTTTCAAATTTCTAATCAGAGTCAGTCGTTTTTAGACTAGCAAAAGACAAACACTTTAGTCAAGAAAAAAAATCTAATGCTGCCTCCTGCTTTTGTTGGAATTGGCTGGGTTAGGGCCTCTTCACCAGCGAGCAAGCCAGAGCTGCCAGAAATAACCTGAAGACTAGTGTAGACAAGTAGAAGCAGATCTATAGATAGCTATACATTAAAGTCAAGAGACTGTAGAAACTGACACAATAGTTACATCATTGGGTGAATAATAAAAAGCGAAGTACTAAAACTTTACGTATTGGTTAAAGAACCTGAAAAATAGAAGAAAATACAGTTTGTGCTAAACTGTAAAGAAAAGGAACTACTTAGTTTTCTAGGTAATGAGGACTCGGCCATATTTACTCAAATGTAACAAACTATTTCTATCTGAACTGCAACTTTGCCTGTTATTTACCTTGAAATTTTAAAAAAGAACAAAATCCACAATTGCTTTGGCACAAAATGTATAATGTAGAATCACAGATTTGTGCCATGACCCAAGATCAGGAAAGGAGTTTTTCCTCATCTGAAGTTAACAGGAAATGCCTGACCTGAGAGCCACCCAGATCTTGTCCCTTGCTGACAGCCTCAGTTGCTGTCTGACCAGTATTAAGCTGTGCTAAAAGATGCATTCATAAGAGACTGGCTGGAAAATCTTATAAAGGAAAAATAACGTTCTGCTAGTTTCTTGAGTCCCTGTTTAAAATGCACAGAACATTAAGAAGTTGGGGCAGCAGAATTTGGAATAGTGTTGTAGATACACTAATACATGCTTCCAGTATCAAAGTGACATTTGATGGCTGGGTTTTTTATTTTGAAACTCTGGCACTAGGAATTGAACCTAGGACCTTGTGAACAGTTTCCATATTGAAATCCCAAACCCACAGAATATAAAGTCTTTAAAGTGTCAGTGTTGATCTACACTGTGTTGTCCATAGACAACCATCTTGACAGTGACAGCCACTCTAAGGTTATGTGTAGTCTAGATTTTGTCTAGACGTACCCTGATATGATCCCCTACATAGAAGATTCTTGCCATCATTAACTGCACAAAGTGCCCTTACACGAAGAATCACAGAAATGAAGTCAGGGATTGGCTAGGGAGAGCTAGAAAGGTGGTAAAAAGCATTTGCTACACACCCAGTATCCACTTAAAAGTTAAATATGGTGCCAAGCATGCATAAACTCCAGGGGGCTGGAGTACTCAGAGGATCAAAGGTACTTGCTGGCTTGCCCCAGAATCTGTAAGATGCTGAGTGACCCTGCCCTCAAATTATTTCTGATTGGCAAATAGAGATGCCAATAGCTGGGCAGAAGAGACATAAGTGGGGTTTAGGTTTCATAGGCTTGGTGTCAGAGGAGAACCATGAGGGGAAGGAGAGTGCAAAAAAAAAAAACAAAAACAAAAAACATGGTTTTGAGGGCTGGCCAATTGAAGTAAAAAACAGGCCAAATAAAGCCTAATAATAACTCAGGGTTATTGGTAAATAAATCTTAACAACATAGGAAATAGACAACTGCCCAGCTTTTATATGGTTCAAGTCTTGTTATAAATATGAAAGTTATATATGTTTTTTATCTAAAAAATAAATGGTCTAAGGCAAGATTAAAAACTATTTCTGCAACATAGAAATAGCTAGGAGGACCTCTGATGCCCTCTATCCTCTGTGTGTGCATGCAAAGACATACACCCATACACAAAAGACTGTTGGGTCAGGGGGAACTCTCTTGCTTTTTCTAAAGGTTCTAGAGTAGTTCGTGGACCGCAGATGGTATGATCAACAGTGGAGGAAAATCTACTTGACTTGCTTTTGCCTTGCTTCCTATGCCATGAGTCAGCCAGGTCTCGTGGAAAGGCCCGAGGTGATTATAAATGGGGAGGCAGGAGTGTCCTGCAGCCAGTTTCACGGCCAAGAGATTGCATCTGAATAAGTTACTTCTGGCACTAAAACATCTAGACCTTTTTCAGCAAATGGAGAAGGGACTTTCTTGACACCTAAGTCATCAGAACTACTAAGGCCATCGAATTGTTTTGCGGAATAAGTAGTCAGCTAAATTAATCTACAAGCATCTTTATTCACAGCCACGCACCACTTGCTGGGGATGGATTTTGAGAAGTATGACCCTGGGGAGTTCCAATGAACAAATACTAAAACATATAAGGTGTTTATGATATCACAAAGAGATAGGACCTTATGGGACCATATTATGTCTGAACCTCATTTTTGGCTAAACTAACTATGTGGCACATGACTATCTGGTAAACTGTCTTTCATGGTAAACTCAGATAAAGGCCACATTGTGATTCTCACCCTATTCAAAGTAGGGTTGTGGTTTTTACTGCTTTGTGTTGTTGTCTTCTAGGGGAAAATAAATACGTGTATGTAGATTGGATAAATAAGTCTTTAACTTATTTTTTAATTATTCCTAAATTTGACCAGTAGCTGAAATAAACATATGCTGTTCATAAACTACCAGTCAAGACTTCGCTGTCCCCATTGTCTCAAGTCCCCATTGTGAAGATGCTACACTTTCAGCTGTCTCTCATGACTAACAGACTTACAGAGTTGGATGCTCCTGCCTCAGATGCTTGCTCTCCGCTCATACCCTCTTCACACTGCTTCTTCGAGAGGTACTGTTAGGCAAGGTCACAGCTACCCCATCACTGACATGTCATTCCAGCCACTAGTCTGTCCACAAAGCTCCCCTCTTCCCAAACGTCTCTCTGGTTGCCTGCCTTTATTCGTGTCCTAGTTACTGCTGTTCCTTATCGTTCTACCAATGCTCTGCTCTTCGTCTGTTCTTTAAATCTCTGGAAGTTTTGTTCTTGGCCCCTTTTGGCTTTTTGACTTTAACCAGATGATCTCACCTTCCATAGTACACACTGCACTATGCTGGCATTTCGGCTTCCATCTTTATCCCAGGTTCCAGAGCCAACCTTCCACCTGCCAGTGTCTCAGGTCTATTTCAGTGGCTTAACACAGGATGTCTAGACAGCCTGTTCCTTTTCCTCTTTCCTAACTCACTTGGCAATTTGCATATGGCTCTTCATGTCATCTGGACTCGTCCAAAGCTAGAAATCGTATCTTCCGGTTGGTTGATTGTTTAGCCATTATACCCTAGATTAAATTGAGTATTTCTGTATCTTCAAAATGTTTTGAACTTGGCCTTTCATTCAAATAGATTTTTCTTTCTTTTTTTTTTTTTTTTTTTTTTTAATTTGGTTGGTTTTTGTTTTCTGCATTCTTGTTCTTTGTTTTGTTTGAGGTAGGGTCTCCCTATTCCTGGATGTGTTCCCGATGGCCTCTGGTCTGAGCTGGCCTCGAACTCATGATCATTCTACCTCTAACTTCCCAATGCCAGGATTCAAGCTTTACACCTGACCTCATCAGATACTAATTAACCTTCGTACCAGCCTCTCTCTGTCTCCTCTAGCCCCACTGCTGTCTTTTGTTGGACTTGTCTTTGCCTTCTTGGGATAATTTATTAAACAAAACCTTGTCTGGTTCCCTTTTTCCTACATATCATAAGCTTGGGTTTCAGTCCTGGGTCCACACAGTATTGTCAGGCAGATTTCCCTGCCTGCCTCCTCCCACGGTGCAGTTTGTGTTTATTTACAGACGAGTCATTCTGCACATACTTGGTTATTCTCAACCTCTGCTTTTACTTACGCTCAGCTCCTGCACAGAGCACTTTATCCCTGTCCGTCACCCTGAAGAAACCTAATTAGTCTGAGGTTTTTCCCAGGGTTCCCTCTGCATCACCAGAAGTGTCCCTAAACTTCAGGGTTAAATGCCCAGAACTTAGCATCCTACACTATACAGAGGTACACAGGTTGCTGTGTGAGAGAAGACAGTATGAGTGAATCTTCTAGCTTAACTGAAAATACAACTTGGGATGTGGGATTCCAGAACACCTGTTTAGGATGTTGCCGGGCCTGGAGAAATGGCTCAGCAGTTAAGAGCACTGCTTGCTCTTCTCAGGGCCCAATGACAGCTCACAACAATCTCAAGTCCACTTACAGAGAATATGATGCCCACATCTAGCCTCCATAGGCACTGCATGCACCTGCTACACAGACATATTTTTAAAGATAATTTCCTTTTTCCGTGTTAATGATAAAAATCCACATATCCAGAATGGTTCATCATCTTATACCAGAATAAATAGTAACATCAAGCAACAGCATTACTAATCCTTAAGAACGATACTGAGTTCAGACTGTAGCTCAGTTGTTGAGCATTTGCCTAGCATATGTGAGGCCCTAGGTTTAATTTAATTCACTTTACCGCCCACAAGTTGTACTGATAAATAAACATTATTATACTATAATGTAAATTTAAAACATAAAAATGTATTTAATAGTTGCAGGTATTACAGAAAGAAACTACACAAAACTAGATAGAAACAGTTTAATAAATGCTTAGCCTTCAGCAGGATCCCTTGCACGTGGTTTTAATAACAGAAGGTTGGCGGTAGAAGTCATAGTGAAAATATTAGTATTCATAGATTCTAAAAGCTTTACATAGATTAATCTATTTAACCCTTATTAAAACTGTCAGAGAGAGACGTTAGCCCCATGATAGAGATGAGAAAACTAAAGCAAGAATCAGGCTGAGCAACTTAACTCAAAATTCATAGCTCCAAAATGGCACAGCTGAAATGTTATTTAAGTCTGGCCCCCGAGTTTGTTATCTAGGTAGATACTCAATAATTACATGGTAGCAGTGCAGTGTTTAATAGTGGAGCTAGGAGCTCTTTCTTCCCCTTGTTTTCTTCTGTCTACATTTCAGATGAATTGTGCTAAAGTTCTCAAGGGGAACAACCCTGATATGATAAATGTGTTATTAAACGATTCATTGTATCAGATTACACAGTAGAGGCTTGGCAGCCCAGCAATGCCTTTCTAGATGTTGGAGAGGCTGAGAAACTGGTAGCTGCTCATCCTTAACAAGGGCTGCCTCGGCAGTCCAGGTACAGCACTGAAGACCTGGAAGGTTCGCGGAGAGCGGCTTAGCCTTTAGTTCACAGTGGAAGCCGGGTCCAGGGGCAGTGGTAATAGCAGCAACAGACACATCCTTCAACAAGAACTGAAGGCAACCGATGCTGCTTTTTCTTCAGACGTATTTACGTCTGGGGTGCCGCCAGTAGGTGCCACCTACTCTTGGGGAGTCTTCTCCCTCCAGTTAACTCTTGGGAATGTCCTCATAGGCCTGTCCAGAGGCACAGCTCTTACTTGACTCTAGATCCAGTGAAGCTGGCAGAATTAGCCATCACAGAAAACACAACTACAATAGGATATTGTTTTGATAATGTGGATGATAATTGAATGAAAGTTTCCCAGAAATGGGCTACACATTTAAAAAAGGAAAAAAAAAATTCCATTTCCCACTTAAAGGAGAAAAATCTTGATCACCTCTGAAGTGATGTGGCAAATCGTGTTTAGCATATGTAGGAACTAAATTCTCCAAGTCCCGTTGATGTTACTCATTTTGTGATAATGAATCTTGTTTTTTATATATCCCTACTCAGTCCAAAATGAGGCTGTTAAAGGCTGAAGCCATGGCTCCGTGGTTAAAAGCATTTAAGTTCAGTTTTCAGAACCCATGTGGGTTGGCTCGCTACCTATAACTGGTTCTAAGAGATCAGTACCCTTTCTGCCATCTGTGGGCACATGCAGAGATGGTACCTATAGAGAAAAGCAGGCTACACACATGCACACAAAAAACAATTGTTCTAAAATGGGATGTTTGTGCATGTGTCATACTACTTTTTCCAAAAAAAAAACAAAACAAAACAAAACAAAACAAATACTTTCAACCTTTGGAATACTCCATTTTCTTGTCCTATCTTAGGTGTATATAATTCACTATCCAAGAGTGAGGCCCGGGCCTTTGGATTGTTTTCTAGAAGCTGTTGAATTAGTCTACAGCCACTGGGTGGCGCTGGTTCACCCTGCTGTGTCCATTCCTCTTCCTGTGGCCTCTCTCACACGGAGCTAGTGATTAAGTTGTGCTTGTCCTGTTGAATCATTAGTAAGATTAAGCATGCAGGGAATGGTTAGGGGGATTAACAAACAGAAACACTAGGATGTCTGCCTACTCCTAAGATGAGAGTTTTTCTAAATCAAAATTACCATGGGCCTGGTATCAAAATAATCCCGTAGCCAGCCTGTCAAGACCTTTCCAAAAAAGTATCTTTTATTCTCCCAAACTGAGGCCTAAAGGAACATCTAGTCGCCAAAGCATAGAGCCTTCAAAGAGAGACTCTGCGAAATTATGGTCTTATGTGCAGAAAGCGTCTACGTGCCGGGGAAGACCAAAGTTTACAAACACATCTGAGCCAGCTCTTATTCTAGCTCCGGGTCCCACTTCTCTCTTCCTCACACAGACCACGTTTTATAACTTAAAGGGTGTAGCAGACAACTTTTTCACCCACTCTGCCATTTCTCAGCAAATCCGCAACCAGATAAGATGCTCCTCACATAAAGTACATGTCGTTCAAGTAACTGAGCGGCTCACTTGGGACTTGCTGAGTCAGCATCATGGGTGCTTGTTCTCTATGTTTATCTTTGTGATCTCACTGTGCCGCGGCCCGGGTGTGAAGGTCAGAGGACAACCGGAGTCAGCTTTCTTCTCTCACCACACGTGAGCTGAGCCATCTTTCTAGACCCAATCCTTTCTTTTTTAAGCCTGTGATTCTGTATACATTCTTAAACAAATTTCCTCAAAGTTTTCCAATAAAACGAGACTGGTTTGACAACAGTGTCGACAGCTCTTGCCTTTAAAGCAAACACTATACTGATGTGATATTGAAAAATATGTTTTTGTGATTCAGAGATACTGCAAAACACTTATTGTACATCAAGGTGCTAAATGATCTGTCATTGGTGTGCCCATATCAGGGTCATCTGATGCCTGGAAATTGGCACAAAGTCCATCACAAGTCACCTACTTGTCAGCTATAAGAGCATTTCTAGTTGTTATAGAACAAAAGGGATTCTTCATAAAAGCTGGCAACAGCAGAGGTAGGGTGTGTTTTTCTTGGAGGCTCTGAGGCCTCTGTCTCTCCAAGGTGAGCGTGAGAGACACTTTTAACCATGTCACAGGCTGCTTTGTCTCAAGTGTGCAATGAAAGGAATGACTCAAGAAAGCTGGGCAAAAGAAGTCGCTGACGATAGCTGCTCGTTGTTTTTAACAAAATCTCAACATTTGATTTTACCAGTAAAGACTCTGGAGCCAGATGCTGCGGTCAAAGCTGCTAGTTCAGAAAGGCAGGGAAAGCGCCCAGCTGACCTTCCTCCTCAGCCAACACCTCAAAAGAAAAGAAAAGCACTCTATACCTTCTCTAAAATCCTTCAAACTGAATGTCCCACCCTTCTGCTTCCTGTGTGTCTCTCTATCCTCATTCCTGACTCCCTCTTACTCTCTATGATTTTGTCCCATTTTCCCCCTGCCAGCTGGTTACTTGCTCTACTCTTGACCTTTCCTATTTATTGTAACCCGAAAGTTCCTGGATTAAAGGTGTGTGTAAGGACTGAGCCACACCACAACTAGAAACAGGTTTTTCCAATAAATAGCACAGTCTTGGGGTTCACAGTTCAAATATCCTACAACAATGTACATTGGTGGCAAGAATGACTAGAGAAGGTGGCAAAAGAACGTTCTAGAAATCAATGTAGTGGGTTTTTTTTTTAATCTGGTATGGAAGAATATGTATCAAGCCAGAAATAATAATACATTTGCTGAGAAATCTTAACTCTGTGAATCGGGTTAAAGGGATTAAGAGATTTAAGATATTAGCACAAATATAATTTGATGCTGTATTCCCTATAATGGAGAAACATGAGAAACCCTAAGATATCAAAAGTTTAAAAATGATTAGACTGGAGCAATAGGATTACAAGTCTGGGGTCAACTTAGGACAGATATGGAAAAAAATAATAACCAACTATCTGTAAAAAGGTTATTATTATAACCTTCTCCAGATTAAATGCTGCAAATACACATTCCAAGTTATCATCACTGCAATAATAGAAACAAAACATTCGGGATGTACATTTAAATACGAGTCACTGTAAAATGTTATATAGGAACATGGACGCCTTATGCTTCATGTGTATTTTGTAGATAAACCTAGATCATTCTCAAATATGGCGGCTCTGTATTATAGTGAGAGTATAGGCTGGTCTATCAGGATGAACTTCAGTGCACTGTTTTTATAGTAAGGAAAGAAATGCCAGCATTACAGGTTATGCCTGTATACCAAAACTCAAGAATAGGAGGCAAGAGGTTTGAGTTCAAGGCTAGCCTAGGATGATCTAGAAGAAAAACAAACACACTTACTTCAAAACACTGAATCAGAAAATGTTCTTGTGGGCGTAAAATAGCCTACCGGGAATTAGGAAGCGTTTTTGGTTCTTGTTTTTTTTCAATTATATCAAAATCTTAAAATTAATGGTGTTAGTGTTTGGGCCACAAATGTCTCCCAAATGTTAAAAACATTTGAAGCTCAACATCTAAGCGCTACTGAGAACTGGAAGAGTCTTTAGAAGATGGGACACGGTGGCAGGAATCTAGGTTCCTGGAAGCATTTGCTTGAAAGAAATACACAGGCATCAAAATCCCTTGCTCTGACTTGCTGATCCCTGGACTCCACAGTGATAGGCAGCTGGGCTCCAACCCCATTTCCCAGTCATAATGCGAACAACTGTGCTGTCATTTCCTTCTTCCACCGCTTAACCTTCTGCCCTGCTTCAGACCAAAGTAAAACAAAGATCTACTGACCATGGGTTGGAACCGCCATTTCTAAGCCACAATAAAGGTGATCTGGGAGAGGTGGCATGTGCCTGTAATCCTATTACTTGCAGAGTAGAAGCAAGAGAGAGGTTTAGGAGGTCACAGTCAAGCCAGTGAGATGCTTCACCTGGCAAAAGTTCGTGCCCTGTGTCTTAGCTAAAATGTCTACTCTTGGTTTATCTTATATTTACATGTCCCAACTAATCACTGAAGAAAGTTAGGGAAAGAAGTGAAGATGGGAACCTGAAGGCAGATGCTGAGGCAAAAGCTGTGGAGAAATGATACTTATTGGTTTGTTCCCTGTGGTCTTTGCTTACCCTTTTCATACTGTCTTGGACCCAAGTCCAGGGATGAAACTGCCCACAGTGGGCTAGACTCACTCAAAGCAGTCAATAACTAAGAAAAGTCCCTAAAAACTTACCTACAGGAGATCTGATGGAAGCATTTTCTCAGTTGAAGTTCTTCTTCCCAAATAACTCTGACTTTGTGACAAACTGAGAAGAAAATGAGCCAGGACACCCTGGAAACCTGATAGCCTAAATCTGATCCCAGGAACTCCTCTGGGAAACAAAGGAATAACCTCTACAAGTTGTCCTTTGGCTTATGTATGTACACTGTGGTACACACACACACACACACACACACACACACACACACACACACATCACTAAAAACCACAACAATAAAAATTTAGAAGTAGCTCATGGTCATTCACAGCTACATAATGAGTTCTTAGAAGACATCAGAAAATTGAGAGACTTCCTATGCTCATAGATCAGTAGGATTATTATTGTGAATGGACATCCTACCAAAGTCTACAGATTCAATGCAATCCCCATCATAATTACAACAAAACATAGAAACTGAAAAAAAACCTTTAACTTTATATAGAAATACACACACACACACACACACACACACACGGTATATATGACAATCCCAAATAATAAAATAACTCCTAGATATATCACTATCCTAGATTTCAAGCTATACTGCTGAGCTATAGTAATAAAAAAAAGCTAGGTGTTGGTATAAAAACAGACATGTTAATTAATTGAATCAAATTGATGACCCAGACATAAGTTTATACACCTGATCTTTTACTAAAAAATAAATAAATAAAAATTACTTTTTAAAAGAGAAAAGACAACATCCTCAAAAAAACATGTAAAATTGGATGGCTACATGTAAAAAAAAAATGAAAATAGATTTGTATTTATCACCTTGCATAAAACTCAACTCCAGATGAATTAAGGACTTCAACATAAACCCAGATACACTGAGTCTGATAGGAAAGAAAGTAAACAATGGTCTTAAAGTCATTGGCAAAGGAAAGAACTTTCTGAACAAAGCAACCAAGAACAATTAACCAATGGAACCTCATAAAATGAAAATCTTCTGGAGAGCAAAGGACATGGTTATTCAAACAAATAGAAGCCTACAGGGTGGTAAAAGATCTTTACCAACTACATATTTGATAGAGTCTTTGTATCTAAAATATATAAAGAACTATAAATACTGATCCCCAGGAAAACAAACAAGCCGATTTTAAAGTGAGGTTCAGAGCTAAGCCGAAATAAAACACAAATGGCTGAAAGGCACTTAAAGAAATATTCAACATCCTTATTTATCAGGAGAATGCAATACTTTGCGATTTCATTTTGTACAAGTCAGAATGACTAAGATTAACAAAGCAAATGACAGTTCATGCTGGGGAGGATGTGGAGTAAGGGAAACTCATCCATTGCTGGTGGGACTGCAAACTTGTTCAGAAAACTACGGAAATCAGTGTAGCAGTTTCTCAGGAAGTTAGAAATAGATCTACTTCAAGATCCTGCTGTCCCATTCTTAGGCATATACTGCAAGGGCTCTGCATCCTACTACAGAGATACATGCTTGTTCATTACTGCTCTACCTATTATAGCCAGAAATTAGAAATATCCTAGATGTCCATAAACTGATGAATGGATGATGAAAATGTTGTACCACACAATGGAATATTCAGCCATTAAGAAAAACGAAATTATGAATTGACAGGTAAATGGATGGAGCTGGAGAAAATAATGCTGAGTGAGGTAACTCAGACATAACAATATGACTAATGTATGCTTTCTTTTATATGTGGGTTTTAGCTTTAAGTCTTCAATATGTTTGCAGCAATCCAATTAGCCACAGAGATTAGGTGCCTAGTAAGGGACTAGGAGGAGCAATGGATCTCCCAAGGAAGGGGAAATAGAATATAGTTATGAAGATACAAAGGGAAAATTAGAGTAGGAGGATTAAATAGGAGAATGGAAGAGAACAGGAAAGGGGGAATATGGGAGGGACAGCTAACACCGAGGTCATTTTGAAGAAAAAGAAAAAACCATATGGAAACATGCTACTGTAAAGGCTTCCTTACGTATATACATGCATGTGAAGAGGATGTGGATGGAGTCTCCAAAAAAGACTAGGGAATGTGGGAGTAGAGAACACCAGGGCTAGCAGAGAAACAATCTACAAGAGACAGGAAGGAAACCTAGTTCAGCACGGCTTCATTAGCTGATGTTGCTTCAAACTGCTAAAATGAGTCCCCAAGCATTCTATTGTAAACATATTTAAGCACAGCACAATATAGGGGGGAAAGTTTCCTGGTGTAATACAATCCCCTGTGCACAAGGAGGCATAATTACATCACAACTCAAAGTACATGTCACTTCTTCCATGGAGATGGGTTCTAGAGATAAGTTAGACTTGTATTATCTTAAGGGCCTAGGGAAGATCAGGCATAGTCTTAGTCATATAGATGGCATAAAGGTTATGTTGGCTGTCACCTCCTGTCCTTATTATAAAAGCTTAGGGGAGCCCCTGACCAAACAAATGCAAAGGTCACCTAAACTATTAACCACCTCCAGTCCGTGTTGTTGGGATTAATAAGGACTGGCCCTACAGATAATGTACATTCACAGGTTATTAATTACCTCTGTTTCCAGCTTTCTCAGTGTAAAGATAAGTTATACATCTTTTCCCTTATAAAAAACAACCTGTATTGATCTATTGCTTATATACTTTAATTTTTTTCATCATTTCGTAGGGGCTGTGTGTGTCTGTGTGTTTGTGTCAGTGTATGTGGGTTTCTGTTTGTTTTCATTGATTTTCAAAAAGAGAGAGAAAAAAACATAAAGTTGGGTGAAGAGGGAGTTGGGACAATCTGGGAAGAATTTGGGAAGGGAAACACATGTTCACAATATATTGTGTAATTTTTTTCAATTAGAAAAGGAAACAAATCCTAAGATCGGCAAAAACATTTCAAAGATTGTATAATCTTCAGTTAGGCTTATCATTTATCAGTTTTAACATTGTATGGTTTATTTAATTGTCTTTACAGAATTAAACAATTTATTAATCTCAATTTTTATTTTAAAATATGTAAAGTAGAAGACTTGATTTCTAAATACAGAGTCTAACCAGATTGTTGACAAGACTTTAATTATAAACAGCTTGGTTTTAAAGTGACTTTTTGCCCCTTTAGTTTAGATTTGAGAAGCTGAGAAATGAGAAAAAATAATTTTTGCATGTTATTGCATGTTAGGTTTATATATTCTGTAATTCTTACCATGAAAAGAAAAATATCTTTGACATTATATGCATAATATATTTATTTTACATATATTACAGCATTCATAAAAACCTTAATTCATCATTTGTGTACTTAGAAATCTACATCAGTCAAATGATTTTGTGACTAGAGATATTTTGATTAAGATAGAGCATTTTGTGTTAACTAATACTTTTTTATCAATGACTCTTACACAGATCTTTCCCTTTAGAAAAAAAAAATATTTATCTGTATCCATGTATGTGATATAAAATTTTATAGCTCAACGAAACTTTTAGGATTTTAATAAATTTGTTTTATATAATAAAATAGCATCCTAAGGTTTTATAAAAATATTTAATTGGCTCAGATAAAAGCCATTACAGAAAACTATAACCAATACAAATGCAGAGTTATGGAACCCAGTCCCAATATATACATCTGTTGTGTTTAATTTTAAAGTAGCATGCTACCTCCTGCCTGGACCATGGCCTGTGCTCCCAGCTTAGCTTCGAGATGGGTCACAACCAACCCCCAACATGGGAAATCCAGGAGCAGCTGTACACACTTCACTGACCCCTCTTGGCTGGCGTCACCAAGCTGTCAGCTATCACCCTGGCTGGATCTTTCTCTGCTCACCTTAGCTCTGGGGAACGAAAACACTAGACAGCTTTATTATTATAAAATTTGTCAGACAGCACAATTGCTGGGCATTGAATCTCCTGCCCTAATCATATCATCTATCAACTGGCTCCTGCCAACTTCCTTGGCCCCAGCCCAAGGTAGAGGCGGCAAGGTGCCCCCAAGGTCATACATGACTGTTGCTTTCTTCTTCTTCCAGTGCCTGGCTGGAGGTAGAAAACCTAGGAAAGGTCAGGAGTCATAGACACAAGCATCACCAACAGAATGCAAGAGACTGAAGAGAGAATCTCAGGGGCAGAGATACCATAGAAATCATTGACACAACAGTCAGAGAAAATACAAAAATCAAAAAGGTCCTAACCCATAACATCCAGGAAATCCAGGACATAATGAAGAGACCAAACCTAAGGATAATAGGTATAGAAGAGAGTGAAGACTCCCAACTAAAAGGCCCAGTAAATATCTTCAACAAAATTATAAAAGAAAACTTCCCTAACCTAAAGAAAAAGATGACCATGAACATACAAGAGGCCTACAGAACTTCAAATAGATTGGACCAGAGAAGGAATTACTCCTGACATAATAGTCAAAACACCAAATGTTCAAAACAAAGAATGTATACTAAAAGCAGTAAGGGAAAAAGGCCAAGTAACATATCAAGGCAGACCGATGCCAACCAAGGCATATATTCAGCATAACTCTCAATTTCTATAGATGGAGAAACCAAGACATTTCAGGACAAAACCATATTTACACAATATCTGTCGAAAAATCCAGTCCTACAAAAGATAATAGATGCAAAACTGCAAAACAATGAGGGAAACTACAACCTAGGAAAAGCAAGAAAATGATCTTCTTGCAACAAACCCAAAAGAAGAAAAGCACACAAACATAATTCTACCTCTAACAACAAAAATAACAGGAAACAACAATCACTATTCTTAATATTTCTTAAAATCAATAGTCTCAATTTCCCAATAAAGAGATATAGACTTATTAGACTGAATACATAAACAGGATCCAGCATTCTGCTGCATACAGGAAACTCATCTCAGTGACAAAGGCAGACACTACCTTAGAGTAAAAGGCTGAAAAAAAAAAAACTTTCCAAAAAAAAAAAAAAAAAAAAAAATGGTCCCAAGAAACAAGCTGAAGTAGACATTCTAATATCGAATAAAATAGATTTTCAATGAAAAGTTACCAAAAAAGATAAGAAAAAACACTTTTTATTCATCAAAGAAAAAAAATCTATCAAGACAAACCCTCAATCCTAAACATCTATGCTCTAAATACAAAGGCACCTACAAAAATAAAAGAAACTCTACTAAAGCTCAAAGCTTATATTGCACCCCACACAATAATAGTGGGAGACCTCAACATCCCACTCTCATCAATGGACAGATCATGGAAGCAGAAACTGAACAAAGACACAGTGAAATTAACAGAAGTTATGAACCAAATGGATTTAACAGACATATATAGATTTCATCCTAAAACGAAAGAACATACCTTCTTATCAGCACCTCATAGTACCTTTTCCAAACTGATGATATAGTCTGTCACAAAACAGGCCTCAATAAATATAAGAAAATTGAAATAATCTCATACATCTTATCATGAAATAATATCATGCATCCACCATGGACTAGGGCTGGTCTTTAATTACAACAAAAACAACAAAAAGCCCATTTACATATGGAAGCTGAACAATGCCCTACTCAATGATAACTTGGTCAAGAAAGAAATAAAGAAAGAAATCAAAGACTTTTTAGATTTAACGAAAATGAAGGCACAACATGCCCAAACTTAAGGGATACAATGAAAGCAGTGGTAAGAGAAAAACTCATAACTCTGAGCGACTCCAAAAAGAAACTGGAGAGAGCATACCCTAACAGCTTGATAACACACCTGAAAGCTCTAGAACAAAAAGAAGCAAATGCACCCAAGAGTAGACGACATGAAATAATCAAACTCAGAGCTGAAATCAACTAAGTAGAAACAAAAAGAACTATACAAAGAATCAACAAAACCAGTAGTTGATTTTTCTTTGAGAAATTCAACAAGATTGATAAACCCTTAGCCAGATTAACTAGAGGGTGCAGAGAGAGTATCCAAATTACCAAAATTAGAAATGAAAGGGGAGACATAACAACAGAAACTGAGGAAATTAAATAATTATTATCAGATCCTACTACAAAAGCCTATACTCAACAAAACTGGAAAATCTAGAGGAAATGGACATTTTCTAGACAGATACCAGGTACCAAAGTTAAATCAGGATCAGATAAACCATCTAAATTGTCCCATAACCACTAAAGAAATAGAAGCAGTCATCAAAAGCCTCCCAACCAAAAAAGTCCCAGGACCAGATGGGTTTAGTGCAGAATTCTATCAGACTGTCATAGAAGACCTAATACCAATACTCTCAAAACTATTTCACAATATAGAAACAGAGTGAACACTACCCAATTCATTCTTCAAAGCAACAATTACGCTCATACCTAAACCACACAAAGACCCTACAAAGAAAGAGAACTTAAGACCAATTTCCATCATGAACATTGGTGCAAAAATACTCAATAAAATTCTTGCAAACTGAATCCAAGAACACATCAAACCGATCATTCACCATGATCAACTAGGCTTCATCCCAGGGATGCAGGAATGGTTCAGTATATGGAATTCCATCAACGTAATATGAACAAATTCAAAAGAAAACCCACATGATCATCTCTTTAGATGCTGAGAAAGCATTTGACAAAATTCAACACCCCTTCATGTTAAAATCCTCAGAAAGGTCAGGAATTCAAGGCCCATACTTAAACATAGTAAAAGCAATATAAAGCAAACCAGTAGCCATCATCAAGCTAAATGGTGAGAAACTTGAATCAATTGCACGAAATCGGGGACTAGACAAGGCTGCCCACTCTCTCCCTACCTATTCAATATAGTACTGAATGTACTAGCCAGAGCAATCAAACAGCAAAACAAGGTCAAAGGGATACAAATTGGAAAGGAAGAAGTCAAAATATCCTATTTGCTGATGACATGAAAGTATACTTAAGTACCCCAAAAATTCCACCAGAGAACTTTTACAGCTGATAAACAACTTTAGCAAAGTAGCTGGATTAAAATTAACTCAAACAAATCCATAGCCTTGCTCTACTCAACGGATAAACAGATTGAGAAAGAAATTAGAGAATCTACACCTTTCATAATAGTCACAAAGAATATAAAATACTTTGGGGTGACCCTAACCAAGCAAGTGAAGGATCTGTTTGACAAGAACTTCAAGTCTCTGAAGAAGGAAATTAAAGACAACGTCAGACCTCAGAAAGTGGAAAGATCTCCCATGCTCATGGATTGGAAGGATCAACATAGTAAAAAAAAAAAAAAAAAAAAAAAAAAAAAAAAAAATGGCCATCTTGCCTAAAGCAATCTACAGATTCAATGCAATCCCCATCAAAATTCCAACTCAATTCTTTATAAAGTTAGAAAAAGAAATTTGCAAATTCATTTGAATAATTAAAAACTCAGGTTAGGGAAAACTATTCTCAACAATAAAAGGACTTCTGGGGGAATCACCATCCCTGACTTCAAGCTGTATTACAAATGAATCTTAATTAAAAACCACATGGTATTGGTACAGAGACAAGCAGGTAGATCAATAGAATAGAACTGAAGACCCAGAAATGAACCCATACACCTATGGTCACTTTATCTTTGACAAAGGAGCTAAAAACATCCAATGGAAAAAGGACAGCATTTTCAATAAATCCTGCTGGTTCAACTGGCAGTCAGCATGCAGAAGAATGCAAATTAATCCATTCTTATCTCCTTGTACAGAGCTCAAGTGCAAGTGGATCAAAGACCTCCACATAAAACCAGGTACACTGAAACTAATAGAAGAGAGAGTGGGGAAGAGTTTAGAACACATAGGCACAGGGGAAATTTTCCTGAACAGAACACCAATGGCTCATGCTCTAATATCAAGACTTGACAAATTGGACCTTTTAAAATTTCAAAGTTTCTGTAAGGATACGGACACTGTCAATAGGACAAAACGGCCACCAACAGACTGGGAAAGGATCTTTACTAATACTACATCTGATAGAGGGCTAATATCCAATATATACAAAGAACTCAAGAAGTTAGACTCAAGCGAATCAAATTATCCTATTAAAAATAGAGTACAGAACTAAACAAAGAATTCTCAACTGTGGAATACTGGATGGCTGAGAAGCACCTAAAGAAATGTTCAATATTCCTAGTCATCAGGGAAACGCAAATCAAAACAACCCTGAGATTGCTCCTCACACCAGTCAGAATGGCTAAAATCAAAACCTCAGATGACAGCAGATACTGGCAAGGATATGGATAAAGAGAAACACTCCTCCATTGTTGGCAGGGTTGCAAGCTTGTACAACCACTCTAGATATTAGTCTGGAGGTTCCTCAGAAAATTCAACATAGTACTACCTGAGCTATACCACTCTTGGGCATATACCCAAAAGATGATCCAAAATACAACAAGGACACATGCTCTACCATGTTCATAGCAGCTTTATTTATAATAGCCAGAAGCTGAAAAAAGCCTAGATGTCCTTCAACAGAGGAATGGATACAGAAATTGTGGTACATTTACACAATGGAGTACTACTCAGCTATTAGAAATAATGACTTCATGAAATTCCTAGGCAAATGGATGGAACTAGAAGCTATCATTCTGAGTGAGATAACCTAGTCACAAAAGAACACACATCATATACACTCACTGATAAGCAGACACTAGCCCCCAAAAGCTCAAAACACCCAAGAAACAATTCACAGGCCTTCTGGGGCCCAAAGAGTAGGTCAGAATGTGGATGCCTCAGTCCTTTTTAGAAGGGAGAACAAAACACTAATGGGAGGAAATACATGAACAAATAGAGGAGCAGTGATTGAAGAAAAGATCACTCAGAGATTGCCTTACCTGAGGATCCACCCCATATGCAGCCATCAAACTCAAGCACTATTGCTGATGCCAAGACGTGCTTATGGGCAGGAGCCAGGTATGGATGCCCCTCAGAGGCTCTGCCTGAGTCATACAGATACAGTTGAGGATGCTAGCAGCTAACCATTGGACTGAACACAGAAACCCCAATAAAAGAAGTAGAGAAAGTTCTGAAGGAGCTGAAAGGGTTTGCAACCCCATGGGAAGAACAACATTATCAATCAACCAAACTCTTCAGAGTCCCCAGGAACTAAAACACCAACCAATGTGCACACATGGAGAGACCCATGACTCCAGGTGCATATGTAGCAGAGGATAGCTTTGTCTGGCATCAGTGGGAGAAGAGGCCTTTGGTTTAAGTGAAGGCACGTTTTCCAAGAGTCTGGGAATGCCAAGGCTCTAAGGTGGAGAGTGTGGTTGGGAGAGAGAGCTCCTACATGGAAGCAAGTGGAGGGGAAGGGAGAATGAGAGTGGGGGAGGGGGATAACATTTGAAATGTAAATACAGAGAATATCCAATAAAAAAAAAGAATTTAGACTCCAGAGAATCAAATAATCTTATTTAAAAATGGAGTACAGAGCTAAACAAACAATTCTCAACTGTGGAATACTGAATGGCTGAGAAGCACCTAAAGAAATGCTCAACATCCCTAGTCATTAGGGAAATGCAAATCAAAACAATCCTGAGATTCCACCACACACCAGTCAGAATGGCTATGATCAAAAACTCAGGTGACAACAGTTGCTGGTGATGATGTGAAGAAAGAGGAACACTCCTCCATTGTTGGTGGGATTGCAAGCTGGTACAACCACTGTGGAAATCAGTCTGGTGGTTCCTCAGAAAATTGGACACCTGAGGACCCAGCTATACCACTCCTGGGTATATACTGACACTCCAACATTTAACTAAGATACACGCTCCACCATTTTCATAGCAAGCTTATTTATAGTAGCCAGAAGCTGGGAAGAACCAAGATGTCCTTCAACAAAGGAATGGATACAGAAAATGTGGTACATTTACACAATGGAGTACTTCTCAGCTATTACTGTTTGGTTGGTAGTTTGGCCCCTGGGTGCTTTGTGGGGTCTGGTTGGTTGACATTGTTCTTCCTATGAGGTTGCAAACCTGTTAAGCTCCTTCAGTCCTTTCTCTAACTCCTCCATTGTGGTCCCTGTGTTCAGTTTGACGGTTAGCTGCAAGCATCTTAATCTGTATCAGCAAGTCTCTGACAGAGCCTCTCAGGAGCTCTATCAGGATCCTGTCAGCAAGCACTTCTTGGCATCAGCAATAGTGACTGGATTTGATGTCTGCATATGGGATGAATTCCCAGGTGGAGCAGTCTCTGGATGGCCTTCCCTTTGGCGTCTACTCCACTCTTCGTCCCTGCATTTCCTGCCGTAAGTATTTTGTTTCCCCTTCTAAGTAGGACTGAAGCATCCACATTTTAGTCGTTCTTCTTCTTTAGCTTCATATGGTCTGTGAATTACATCTTGGTGTTCCAAGCCTTTGGGCTAATATCCACTTATCAGTGAGTGCATACCATGGGTGTTCTTTTGTGTCTGAGTTACATCAGTCAGGAAGGTATTTTCTAGTTCCATCCATTTGCCTAAGAATTTCATGAAGTCATTGTTTTTAGTGGCTGAGGGGGAGGGAGAGGAAAAGGCTGGCCAGGAACATGTGGAGAGATGGGGTAGGGAAATGGGGAGAGAAGGGACAGAGAGGGTAAGAGAGTAAGAGGGTAAGAGAGGGAGGAGGGGGAAACAGACCCTTTATAGTGAGTCAGGCATACCTGGCTATTGCCAGGGGTGGAGCCTAAAAGGAACTGTAACAAGATTTATTTTTGTACTTTTGAAAATTCTTCATATTGAGTTCCAGAGTATCTGCAACCAATCTGTAATCCTTACCAAACTTAAAACAGTCTTATAGAGATCAGGAAACAAGCAAGGGAAGAAGAAACCCATATGAAGTGGAAACTTAAGGTTTCTTTGGAAAGTCAGTTGGATAGTGTTTCGCTGGGACGAACACGTGAAGGGGTGTTTTCCTGAAGCAGACACAGAAGAAAAGATGTTCTTCTAAAACAAGCACATGAAAGGACAATTGGTGAACAATTCTTTGCTAACACACATGTATCAGTCCGCCTTACATTACAAGCTGAGCTCTATTTGTTGGGACCCCATAGAGAGAAACGCACCAAAAACCTTCTACAGTGTGCTGCAGTTTCCTGCTGCTTCCTTGGACTCAGGCTGATTGGCAGAGTGGTGTCAACTGACACAGACACATGTGCCGAGGCTAGACCGTGAAGGACACGTGATATTCGGAGGGGGTATATTCACGGACGGTGACGGAGGCTGAGCGAGGCTTGCTTATAGAACTACACTTATTGGTCTCGAATCTTCACTTCAATGAGACACAGCTGAGAACTGGCGTTCCTCCTGGTCCCTCCTGCTGGCTTGTGCTGAGGCTGAGGCCTGGCTGTCTTTGCTAGTACCACCCCTGCCGATTTGTGTTGGCTGTCCCAACTCTACCACACTGGACTGCTGGTGTGTCTGTGAAGTGTTTGCTAGTGGATGGAGCTACTGCTGCTGACCTGTGGACTGAACTGCCCATTTCCAGACAACGAAGACAGGAGTTGCTCCAACCTTTTAAACAGATCCACTTCCCCCATATTTTTTTTCTTTCCCACTACCTCTGGTGGGTGGTGGGCTAAAAGGGAGGTTAAAGCCTTTAAAAACCATCATAAAAATAAGGCTTGAAAAAAATTAAAGTTATACCCATCATGGGGGAAAAAATCTTTGCAACCTGTACACCTGACAGAGGATTAATACCCAAAATATACTAAGGGGGGGGGGAGCAAGCGAGCAAGAGAAAGCAAGGGGGGGAGAGAGAGAGCAAGAGAGAGAACAAGAGGGGGGGAGAGGGAGGGAGGGGCGAGGGAGGGAGGGAAGAAAAGTGAGCGAACTATGAAATGGACTAGGATCTAAACAGAAAGTCCTCAGTAGAAAAATAAGAAACACCTCATAAGGCGTTTGTCATCATTAGCAATTAGGGAAATACAAATATACAAATTAAAACAACATAGAGATTTAATTTCAAACCAGTCAGAATGACTAAGAGCAACAACAACAAAAACCTGATAACAAATGCTGTTCGTGCTATGGAGAAGCAAAAAAAAAACCCTGATTCACTGCTGTGGGAACGCTAACGGGTACAGCCACTCTGGAAATTAGTATCGAGAATTCCCAGAAATTATTTTTCTCCCTTAACGTGTTAATTTATTCATTTTACATCCCAATCACTGACCCCCTCCCAGTCCGCCTCACACAGCCCCTCCCACTTCTCCTCTGAGAGGATGCCTTGCCTGTATCCCCACATCCTGGTGGATCAAGTATCTGCAAGGTTAGGTGCATCCTTTCTCACTGAGGCCAGACCAGGCAGCCCAGTTAGCTTTAGGGACTGCAGTTGTTGGAGGACCCACATGAAGGCCGAGCTGTACATCTGTTGTTTGTGTGCCCTCAGTCCTTCCCCCTCAAAGGACAGTCATGTAAGGCTGCTGTCTGCAAGCCTAACAGAGTATCAGTTCCTAATAGTATCAGGAACTGGAGCTTGTCCACTGGATAGGTCTCAAGCTGGGCCGGAGTTCTTATCAACTGTGGGATCTGGAGATGCTGCTCTAGGTTGCAGGTTTGTGGGACTCGGACTCTTTCCTGCTGGGCTCTTACCAAAGCCAATCTTTTAATGTTGCTGCGGCCTCGCTAGCTCTGAAAGTTGGTGTTATGAATTCCCTCTTCGAATGTGCCAGAGGCTGGAAAGCTGCAGAAAGTCTGCGACACTGGTGCAGTGAAGCCTTGCTGGGCGAGAATCCCACACATGCTGTTTTTCTAATATCGAGAGTCCCGTCTCATGGGACTTCCCCCTTGATATCATTATGGCTGTCTACTTAGTGGTTTCCTGCTGACCACAACACTAACTGAGTCTTATATACAAATTAAGCCAAGGCTTCCTCCTTATTCTCCTGCCTTCTTCTAATTTTTAGAGGGAAAAAGAACTCAAAAATTTACTTTTAAAATTTAGACATCGTTTAACTGAATTTCTGGGTTTTTTAAATACCTTCTTAAAAGACTTAATGAAAGACGAAAAGCAAAAAATAAAAATAAAACTCAATGTGCAGAACTTAGTGCAGAAACTTAAATGTGTAGAAATGCAAAAAAAAAAAAAAAACCCAAAATATTATACCATGTTCAGTAACGCGAATGGCTTTTATTCTAAAATACTTTACACTGTTGTTTTTAGGTGGGACAATCAACTTATAAAATGATGACTTTTGAAAACAGATGATAGAAATTCCTGCTATGTGACTTTCTATGCAAGTATTTCGGTGGTAATATGAGCACGTGTATTTTAGAATCTTAAATCTAAAGTCGGAACTATTCATTATTTGTTTTGGAAGGGCATTCTTAAACGGGTAAAACTTTGGCTCTTTCATTTGAAAGATGCAATCTGTGACATATTAATGTGAAGACTGGACTTCTGCATTTAAATGCACATTCCTCTCAGCTACTGCTAACAGAGAGCTATTCGTTTTGATCTCTTACTCTGTTTCAAGCCTTTATGTTTTCCATAATTAAAGGCAATTTACTTAAGTGCCCAACATCTCCATTACCAAATAGGTTCCTGTTTCCCAGGAGGCTTATCAAAGGAAAGAGCACAGCACCCAAGCAACTGTGACCAGCCAGCCTGCCCTGGAAGTGAAGCTGTATTTCAGGAAGCAACACTTAGAGGCAAGACCAAGGACAAGGTGGCTTACCACCACAGGCTCAACATGACTCACTAAAAGTCCCTCACCAAACCTTATGACTCAGACAGGAAAAACACCTAGTGGAAGATGGATGTGCTCTGATTTGTGGTTTGTGACTAAAAACAGAAACACAGACTAAAACCCAATGTGATTTCTATACGGTCCCATTAGCAAGAAAGTCACATATTTATATAGATCAGTGATTATTGAATATATACTAAAGATCAAATATTTTGTATAGTAAATATTTACTAAGCCTCTGCATTAACACTATACACCAGGCTAATAAAGTGGTTCTTATATATATTGAGCCAACTTAAGTGTTAATCATTTTAATTACTAGAGATACTTTTGAAGATTTTTATAAGTTTTAATAGTGTGTGTGAGTGAGAGAGAGAAAGTGTGTGTGTGAGTGTGTGTGTGGTGTGTGTAGGGATGTGCATGTGAGGATTGGTGCTTTCAGAGGACAAAGGCATCAGATGCCCTGGAACTAGTTGCAGGACTATGTTCTTCTCATAGGACCACCGCACATTATCTCTATCTTACAGACAATGGTCAGAAGGAATCTCCACCTGCCCCACTCCAAATCAGCTGTCTGCAGTCCTATAAGCTGTCCACACAGAGGGTGGCGGCACCTTTGTCAGCTGTGTCCCCTCCCCTTTCTTACTTTTGCAGCCATTCCATGGTTTTCCTGTGACTTCCCAAACGCACACACTTGTTTGTGTGGTAGACACAGCAGGCATACATTTTCCCGAAGCTGTAAGGGCTTGGAGTCCAAGATCAAGATGCCGGTTGACTCCCCATTGATCAGTATCTGCAAGTGAGCACTTAAGTACATTTTTTAAACCTACATAGACACTTCAGTACATTAGGGCTCACACTTGGTGGTGTACATTCTGTGGGTTTGAACAAATATGTAAGGGAATATGATCCCTTATTACATAATCCAGAATACTTTCACAGCCCTATGATAACCCTATTCATCCCTTCCCCCTTACCTGCC
Organism: Micromys minutus; assembly: GCF_963924665.1. NCBI lineage: Eukaryota > Metazoa > Chordata > Mammalia > Rodentia > Muridae > Micromys > Micromys minutus. The sequence continues at coordinate 69,481,976 of NC_137975.1, read as the reverse complement.
AATCAAAACCCATTTTCTGTCTTCACAGTTTTACCTTCTCCGGAGTGTCATATAGTTGGAACCATCGGGCATGCAGCCTTTTATCAAGTGCCCTCCCCCATCTTTTCATGGCCATGTTCCTTTCTATGCAGCCCTGACAGGGTCCTGCTGTTAATGCATCACAGGTGTTTTCCATGTGCATCTACTGAAGAGCACCTTGGTGTCCTCAGGTTACGACAATCATGCATGCTACAGATGCCTATATGCATGGTTTGTTTTTGTGTTTACCACCTTTAGGTAATTTCCAAGAAATACAACGGCTAGATCGGGTATTTTGTTGTGTAAGAAGTTGCCAAACTGTTTCCCCCAAGTCAGTCACAATTTTGCAGTCCCACCAGCAGGATGAGCCTTTCCTGTGGTTCCGTGCCCTCTGGCATGAGGGCATCCTAACTGGTGGGTACAGGTATCTCACTTTAATTTACATGTGGGTGAGGATATTTTTCCTAGATCGAGGATTCTGCATACCTTTCCTAGCTTCAAAAGCCCTAAGAGGCTCATTTCCCCACCTTTGGACCTCATGCAATGCCTCCAAGTGACCTTAAAGGCCTTTCTTTAATCTTGGTTTCCAATACTTTACTCATAATGTACTTAAGAGCGACTCTCTTTGTACTTATCTCATTATGAACTTGCCAATATCTGTACATTTCACCTAATTTGAAAGCATCTTGCCCATTACTGCTTCAAAGGTCCTGTCTTCTCCCTCCTTTCCCTTCTTGAACTAACGTGTTAGGACCTTTGCTGCCTCCTGTGTCTAGTAATTTGGGTTATATTCTGGACGTAGTGAAGAACACTATGTTGTGGAAATTCCAAACTTTGTTGTGTGTTCTTGAGAATATGAATTCTGCTTTCGTGGTAAACAGTTGGGATGATGGAGCTGAACCCCCAAACTCCAGCAGCTCTCTGTTCAGGTTTTAGCCGTATGTGGATGCTTACTCTGCCTTGCCTGTGTTGTGTAGAGCTGAGATTTTTCAAAACGGCATTCATCCTGCTTCCTCCTAGGACTCCTTACTCCCAGAAACATTCTCCTTGGTGGTTTAGTTTCGGCTGCCTCCAGATGAGTCTCAACAGGTAACCCGTAAGAGTACATTTTCTGAATTTCACATTCCCTTTGCAAGTTGACGAAAACGAAGAGCTCACATCACCTCTGGGGTTGGCTCCTGTCTGTTGCCCCCTCAGTTTGCTCGATTTCAATGCTTTTGTGCAGTTCTTTTTTACATTTTGTCTGAGTGCTATGAGCTCCTTCTGAAATGGTTGATCTGACTAATATCTCATTACTATCGTACTTCATCATTTATTTAAATGAAATTCATTTTTAAAGTTGTTATTCTTTTTGAAAAATAATTACTTATTTTATGTATATGAGTACAGTGTCCTGTCTTCAAACCAAAAGAGGGCACTGGATCCCATTACAGATGGTTGTGAGCCATCATGTGGTTGCTGGGAATTGAACTCAGGACCTCTGAAAGAGCAGTCAGTGCTCTTAACCTCTGAACCATCTCTCTTGCACCTTTTCATTGATTCTTTGTGAATTTCACATCATGCACCCCACTCCCACTCATTTCTCCTTCCCTTCGTATCTGCCCTCTGCCCTTGCAACCTTCCCCCTCAAAATAAAGAACATAAAACAAGAGTTTTTTTAAAAAGAAAAAGACTCTTGTTGTGGAAACTATAGTGTATTATAGTCTGTCCCACAGCATACCCCTTTGTCCACACTCCTTAACTTGCAAATGTTCATTGACTGTTTTGAGGCCTCCGGTTCCTGCTACACTATCAATACTGGATCTTCACAAGGACTCCTCTTAGATATCCTGTTGTTGCCCTGTGTTCAAGGAGACCTGCCCCGACCCGCAGGACAGTCAACGGGAACCCGGGATCACCTAGGCTAGAATGGGGGAACGAGAGGCATGAAGAAGGCCAGCAAGTCAAGTGGTCTGATCAAGCTGACAAATGTTTACTTTTTCACATGCTAGTTTTATACAGGTAGAAGAAGGAAATAAGGCATGGGAAAGTAAGGCATGGAACTAAGGGAACTTTCCGGTTAAAGGATTTCTCACAATACCCTTTGTGGAGAATTACTTGAGGAGGGGGACAACCTAGGTGCAGGAGGGAATGTTCTGCCAAGCAGGATGCGTTGCCTGGGTGACCATTCCACTCACCTGACCAAAGTGAGATCACCTAATTTCTGGGAAAAGGCCTCGACTGTGGGAAACAGAAACCTAGGTTGAGATCTGTGTAAAATGGCGTTGCCCAGGCCTAGGAAATGTTCTAATTCTGTCAGCTCTCAGTCTAAGGGAATTTCTTAATTCTGTCAGCTCCCGGCAGAGATCCTGTAGCTTTGGATCTGCAGGACCAACCTCTTCACTTGCCCCAGCAGTTCATAGACGGGGTAGATGCTGCGGTGGGACAACTCAAAGCTTTGGGTCTGAGCCTAAGAGATAGCGGATAGAGATCATGGACAGCTGTTTGGCCTTTGGTAGTAATCTGAGCCACAGAAATCAACAGAGAGCCCAGCTGTAGCAGGACGGTGAAGCAGACATGGCCCTTGGCTGCAGCCAGGGCCAGGACCTCACCACGGTCTCGCTCGCCCTCACCATGACCTCCGCACATCTGCCTGTTCCTCACCACCATCTAGTCTCCAGTCCCACCTTTCTCCACGGTGTGCGAACCCCTCCGCTTTACTTCCGCTCTCATCTCTGTACCACTTACTCTGTCTTTCCCATCCGTCCATCACACGTTCGACCGTTGTAGTGGTGCCTGCGGCAGGTGCTTGGGTGCCTTTCTTCCCGGTGCCCCGCACTGAGACTGGCGCTTTGGTGTCTCAATTCATCAATTTAAAAGATAAATCTACTTCCAATATAGATGTCTTGTTATTTATTATACGTCAATTCTGTTGCTTCCTAGCCACATATGGTTTGATTTGACTATTCATATACAGAGCCCTTAAAAGGAGCCTGCTCACGTTAGTGAATCCTATCTAGATTTTCCAGTCCAAAAAAATCAACAAGAGGCTAGAGAGCAAAATGAGCTAGAAGTTGATTTTGTGCAGCTTGCAACTGCTAATAACAACAGTTTCAAGGACTCCAACATCCTCTTATGTCCTGTGGGTACCCTCATACATGTGTATACATCCCTATACACACACACACACACACACACACACACACACACACACAAAATTAAAACTAAAATAATGAAGACAGATGAAGTGTAAGTTGGGAGTTAATACAATAAAACATGAATTATCTAATAATTCAGAAAATATTATATTAAAAATTAAAATAAGAGGCTGGAGAGATAGCTTAGTGCCAGGAGCCAGCCCCTGCCTGGGGGTTCTTCTTTCTTTCTTTCTGTCTTTCTTTCTTTCTTTCTTTCTTTCTTTCTTTCTTTCTTTCTGTCTGTCTGTCTTTCTTTTAAGATGTATTTATTTAATGTATATGACACTGTCGCTGTCCTCAGGCACACCAGAAGAGGGCATCAGATCCCATTACAGATGGTTGTGAGTCACCATGTGGTTGCTGGGAATTGAACTCAGGACCTCTGGAAGAGCAGTCTGCTCTTAAATGCTCTCTCCAGCCCAAGTGTTCTTCTTTCTTGACAGTTCTTGAGGCAGTAGAGGGAGAAGAGCATCAGTGGAGGGTAAGACTTGGTCTTATGATATTTAGGGTTGCTGTATAATACAAAGTTTACTAAGTCTAAGTTACTGTGCCACTGTAGCTGACCTGCCTTCTGTGATCCTCTGAGGCCAGAAGCTGCTGTCTCTGGAACTTAGCACCTCTTCCTAAAAACAGCAAAGGATTAAGTAAATAGACTTTGTACTATCTCAGCAGGAACTGCTGGGCTCTAACTTTTAGCCAGCTAGTCAGAAGTCACAGGATGAAAAAGGGACACTTAGAAAAGTGATTATAATGTTTATTACTAAGTTGTAAAAAGTTTCCTATGAAAGATATTTAAGGGGAAAAAAATAGAAAGATCCTAGGGGGCAGGGGCTTGGGATTCTCCTAAGGGAAAAAAGTTCTATCTCTATGTGGGGAAATGAAAAAAAAAATATCTCTATCTGAAAAAGGTTCTTTCTATCTCTCTCTCTCATCTCTTTTGTCCAGATGCCTCTTGCTTGTTGGGCTAGGGGGAAGTTTGAAGCAATAAACTTCTATTGAACCAAGAGAAAAGAATAGCGCTTGCAGAAGAAGAAACCTTTTACATAGGCAAATATGCATAAACTCATAAGTTCACATACAGATTCACGAATCTCATTTATACATTCCCACTCAAACCAGCTGGGTCCAGCTTGCATACATTCTCACAATTACATTCTCTCTCTCTCTCTCTCTCTCTCTCTCTCTCTCTCTCTCTCTCTCTCTCTCACACACACACACACACACACAGACACACACACACACACACACATGCATATGGAGCAAAAACCAAGAACCGGTGCAGAAAGAACTCACTCTTTCTGGATGAAAAATGAGCTCCAATCTTTATTGCATAGAGAAAGAAAAAGCTTCTACCTTTTTAATGCTAAATGAATGAAACCCAAGTTTGTAAGAAAAAAAGTTTTAAGACTAAGCCCGTCTTGTTATTAAGAAAGAAGCTGTTCTAGCCCATGGTAAGGAGAGGCCTGCCTGTTCCTTCTGCTCTCTGCAGCTTTTCTTTTCCTCTTTCCCTCTGCACATTGCTCTCTTAGTATTTTATGCTACCTGCAGCCTATAAGTTACCCCACGCTGAATTCTCCTTCCAGTCCTGCTCTCCTCCCGCTCTGAGGTAACAACAATGTTTACTCTCAAGGCCCTTCCTCCCAAAGATATGTCTACACGTCTACGTCCTTGAGTTCAGTTCTGTCTAAAAACTTCTCTTCAGCTCAGTTCCTCTCAGCTCACTTCTGACTCTTCTCTTTGTCCTCAGCACTTAAACATCTTTCAGAATACACGATCACATGTTAAAAAGTTCACACACATACACACAAAAACAAATCATAAATTTAAGTAGAAGTTTACAACAGAGAATGTTCACATGCATATCCATTAGAAGTAACTATCTGGCTAAACATCCAGCACCTGTCTCAGCTCCACAGGTTCACTGAAGGTTTAAAACCATGACTTAGTTATTAGTGAAGTTTTGTATAGATAAACCCGGTCAATATTTTATTCTCTGTCCTAGCACCTATAATAAAAATGTTAGTCCCTTTTTAATGACCTTTGGTTAATTGCTTTACAACCTCTTGGAATGTGCTCTGAGTAGGAAACGTCTGGTTACCATCTAATAGCAATTAACTGGTGACACTTGGGAGACTGACAGAATTCTCACTGCAGTTTTGACTATCAGAAATGACCTAATAGCAGTCCCACTATAAGAGAGCTTAATAGTCACTGGTGTAATTTTAGGAATTCTTATAGGATCATCATTAAGACTTCAGTCATCTATTTGTCTATATAGCATCACTATAAGACAGTACATCTTCATAGATCTGCAGAAACCTGCTCCAAAGGGGTGTGATATTACTTAATGATTATTATATACATTTAGTAATAACAGGAAAATCATATTAATAGCAAGACTCTTTCCTAAAATAAATCCCTTACAATCTTGCTTAATAAGGGTGAACCAGTAACAAATTATATAATAATCCAAGGCAGGCCATCTCAGGATGATCACCTGCTTCTTATTAGCTTATGGCTAATAACATTATGGCCCCAGATAGCTTAGAAGTTAAAGGCTCTTGCAGAGAGCTTGGGTCAGATTCCAAGCACCCACCTGACAACTCACAACTATCTGTAACTCTGGTTACATGGATTCCACGCCTTATTACGATTCCTACAGGTATCAGGCATGAATGTAGTGCACAATTATACATGTAGACAAAAATCACACAGCTGTAAACGAAAATATATCTAAATAAATAAGCAAATTTAAAAAAGATTGAAATAACTTCCTATGTCCTATCTCACTACAATACAATAGAACCTAAAATTGACAGCAAACAAATCTCTTTCAAATATACAGAGTCATGGATGTTGAACTATTCCTCACTGAATGATGAATGGGTCAAAGAAAAAACTGAAGAAATAAAGAAAGAAAGAAAGAAAGAAAGAAAGAAAGAAAGAAAGAAAGAAAGGGGGTGAAAGGAGGAAGGGAGGGAAGGAGGGAGGGAAAGAGGGAAGAAGGGAAGGAGAAAGGGAGAGAGGGAGGGAAAGAAGGAAGGAGGGAAGGAGAAAGGGAGAGAGGGGGGAAGGAAGGAAGGGGAGAAGGAAGAAAGGGAGGGAGGGAGGAAGGGAAGGAAGGAGAGAAGGAAGAAGGGAGAGAGAAAGATGCATTGATTCATGGAGCTAAAAGAAAGTGAACATGCAGCCCAACAGAAGCCCTGGTCCATGGAGAGCAATGCTGTGAGGGAAATGTACAGCTCTATGTGCCCACCCTGAAAAGTCAGAAAGAGAACAAATGAACAAGGTAATGATACAGCTCCAGAATTTAGAAAGAAAAAACAAATCCAGTAGACAGCAAGAATTAAAAGCACAACAGACATTAATGAAATAGAAACAAAGCAGTTCAGAGGGTCAGTGAAGCTAAGCACTGGTTCTTTGAGGAGATGAGAAAGACTGACCACCTCTTGCCCCAGCCAACCAAGGCAGGAATCAGACTCATAGTACTTAGGTGGACAGGGAAACATTACAACCAACTCCAACGAGATTCAAACTATAAGGGGGTGTTTTTAAAACATGTATTCCATTAAGCTGGGAAATCTAGAAGCAATAATGGATGCAGCCAAACTACCAGAATTAAAGCAAGAAGAAGTCAACAACCTAAACAGACCCATAACAAATAAGGAAGTTGAAATAGTAGTAAAAAGTCTCCCAGTTGATGTTGTTTTTAAGCCAGGTCCAGATGGAGTCACAACAGAATTTCCACTAGATAGTCAAAGGTTTGTGTCAATTCTCAAATGATTCCAAAATAGAAATAGGAAAGCACCCCAAATTCCCTCCATGAAGCCAGTCTCATTCTAATACTGAAAATGGGTAAAGAGAGGAAGCTACAGGCCAATATCCCTGGTAAATGTAGACTCAAAAATGCTCAAATAAAATGACTGCAATTGAATACAGACACGCAAGTCAATAATAAAGGCGAACCACGTAAATGGACTTAAATATAAAAACGACATCTCAATAGATGCAGGAAGAAAACCATCTTTGACAAAAGTCCAAAATGCCTTTGATAAAAAAAAGAGCAAGAGAAAGTAGGTCTACATAGTTAGTTCATCATAATAAAGGCTGTGTGTGAGAAACTCACAGACATCACACTAAATGGAGAAAAATGTGAAACATCCCCCTGAAGTCAGGAGTGAAATGGGATATCCACTATCCCCATTCCTTTCCAATACTGAGCTCAAAGCAGCAGCCGGAGCACCAGGACATTAAATTAACGTGCATAGAAAAGGAATAAGCCAAAGTATCCCTATTTGCAGATGACATGATATCATAGCTTTCACTTGTCCCGAATTACCCTTTAGTTCTATTCCTGTGGCTGAGTAGAAATATAAGCTTTTTTTTTTCAAGGTTGCAGACATTTCTGGGAACATGTCCAGGCATCCCATTCAATTATTCTCTTGTTATTAATGAAGATTTTATACAGAATTTTTGGAAGTTTGCACGGTAAGTTTCTGAATTAAAAGAGTTTGAATTCACATACAGTGGTTTATTTGAAAAGGAAAAGAGTTGCCACAGTAAGACATGTCTTAGAGACAATGAGACCACTGCAGAGGGGCCTGAAAAGCCACTGAGTTAACTCAGTTCAACAGCTGCTTATGTGACAAGCCATGCTTGCCTGAGGGAAACCCTTTGGAATACACAGTTCATAACTTTTTTTAAAAAACAGCTTTGTTGGGTCTGGGGATGTACCTCGGTTTGTAGAGGGGCTGACCAGCCTTCACGAACTGTAAGTTCCATCCCTAGAATCCCATAAACCAGGTTTGGCACTGCTTATCTCTATAACTCTAGCACCTCTGAAGTCAAGGCAGGAGGATCAGATCCCAAGGTCATCTTCTGCATGTCCATCCCAGCATATTCGAGCCTCTGTCCCAGTAAGGGAAAAGAAAAAAAAAACTATCAGCTTTACTAAGATATTCAGGCCTAGTATCCCTAGTCAGAACCCAAAATCTTAAATACTGCACATTATTATTATTATTATTATTATTATTATTATTATTATTATTATTTTAGTTCTGGAGTACATAATGGATGGAAACCGCACTTGACGTCATGACAAGTTTCAGTTAAAGCCCAGGCACATGAAAAAACACAGTGTCAAAAGACCTCTGACCATGTGTACAAGGCATAGGCGACCAGATGCCACTGAATTTATCATCATCAGAGTAATGTTTCCTTTAGAGTTTGCAAAGGGCGGTGCTTATCGTGAGGCACTGAAGGACACAGGGAGTCCTGCTACCCGAAGCAGTCCGTAAGTCGTTCACCATGCAGCACTGAGTTTTCCTTCTGCCTTGTGCTTCTTCCATGTGTACGTGCGTCAGATGATGTTTACAACACTGCACTGACACTGCTGTTGGCCTAACCATCTGCCCACACTGGCTTCCTTCCCGAGAATATGTGCTCAACTTTGTGTCTGGGCTCTTCGGTCCCTACCTGAAACACAATAGATACTCAGCCCACAGGAGAAAGAGGAACAACATCACCAGATTAAATGAACAAGTTATGTCTATAAAGACTTAAAGGGAAAGGTTCAGGGAGCATCTATGTGTCTATGTTGTTAAAACTGAGTTTTTTTTTTTTTTTTTTTTTTTTTAGTTTGTGCTTCCAATGGCAATTGATTTCCAGACTTTCAAAAGATGTCTCTGTAATAGGTCATTTTCTAATGGAGTTCTTGGCTGAAGAGGTTCCGTAGGAACCTTCAAACAACCCAGGACATTGCCAGAGCTGTCTTTTGTTCTCCACAAAAAAAGTCAAACGAAATTTTTTTCTTTCCAGAACCCTGTCCTTTATTAGAGAGAAAGACAGAAATGTGTGTCCGGGAGCTTGTTTAAGTAATCCCAAGGTTGCTTCTGGAGAAGGAACTCCAAGAAGCAGCTCACCTAGGCTCCTTCACTCCATGTCTCCATGCAGAGGTGGCCTTACTGAGCTGTTGTCAGCTGACGTGTTTCCCCTGCTGTAGCGGCTTGTTGGCTGCTCAGAGTTCTTTTTACACACTGCAATCCAGAGCAAAAACTGCTAAGTAATGCTTTTGTTTAAAGCTTCAAGTAAGAACTACTTTTTGAAGCAGGAAGAGATTGAATGAACTGCTTTTCAGGAAGGAAAACAATCCAGTGTCAGGGTGAGGCCAGTGGCATCCCTCCACACTTCGAAAAGTTTTCCTCAAAAGACCTAAACATTTCCATCCTAGACAAATAAAACAACTGGTTTCCAGTCACTCTCCCAGTAAAGAGACTGTGACCTATCAACACATTGACTTGGGATTGAACCCAAGGCTGGGCAACTGCTCTGTCACCAAGATACAGCCCCAGAAGCAGCATCCTCTGTGGAGTAAACCCAGTTCGTAGGGAGAAAGGGAGAAAGTGATTGTGTAGCATGGAGAAGCTTGTTCAGAGGCAAACCATGCTGCATTTAGAGTCTCACTCTGCCCCTAGCTAGGCTTCATAGAATCTTGCTTTCTTCATGTGTAGATGGGGTGTTGTTTTAAAAATAAAATGTATCACAAATGTGATGATGCTTGTCATAGTTCGGATTTTACTGCTGTGGACACCATGACTAAGGCAACTTTTATAAGGACACCATTTAACTGGGGCTGGCTTGTAGGCTCAGTCCATTATCACTAAGGTAAGAGCATGGCAGCATGCAGGTAGGCATCGTGCATGTGAATCTGAGAGTTCAACATCATCTGAAGGATGCTATCGGAAGACTTGACTTCCAAGCAGCAAGGGTGAGGGTCTAGCTCACAGTGACACATCTACTCCAACAAGGCCGCACCTCCTGATAGTGCCACTCCCTGTCCAAGCATAGACAACCATCACAATGCTAGAATGATGTTCAACAAATACTGAGCATAGTTACTATTTTTAATTATTCTGCCATGTAATCCATACTCATTTAAGCTCCTCCAAGTTTTTCTTCCTTAGGAGTTATGAGCTGTAAACGAAGAGACACAAACCTATAAAATAGGTTTTCCTATAAGGAAACCCATAAGGACTTTCCTTAGAGCAAGAACTATATTTCATTTGTTGCTGTACTCTCAATGGCTATCATCATGTTTGTGATAATATATATATATATGCAAACATTTGTTGGTGAAATAAAACAATCACTCGCATAAAGTGTAATTTTAACTGTAAATGGCATGCAGTGAATTATATCATCCCCAAATTCATATGCTGAATTCTTCACGTCTGATATTTCATAATGTGGTAATACTGTTGATATAATTAAGATAAAGCCATACTGAAATAGAATGATCCCTTAGCCCATGACCACATGGGAGGAGGATGACTAATACTGAGATGTTTCCTCTGTAGTCCGAGGAGCACCATAGATTTCCATAAATCCAGAATCTAGAAGAGAGATTTTATTCAGTGCCAGAAGGACAAAACTCAGTAACTCATTTGCTAAGAATGAACTTGCCACAAAGCCTAATGATCCGACTTTAATTCCTCAAACCCATGTTGTGGAAGGAGAGAAACAAGTCCCACCTGGTGCCGTGACACTTGTGTTCTCACAATTCCATACACATAAACGTGAAAAATAAATAAATAGAAAACCCTCAATGACACTGTGAGCTCGTACTTGTAGCTTGTAGAACGATGAAATGATAAATTTCTGCTGCTTAAAGCCATTCTGTTTATGGCGTTTTATTATTCCAGCCTGGCAGTCTGATAAGGCAAATTAGTAGCATTATCTCCAAATGCTGTAATTCTTTGATGGATTGAGTGTGCTCTGAAGAGAACCTTCAGCTGATGGTATTTTATATAAGTACAAGGGTAAATGCGTAGAACTAAGGTAAATGAAAAAACAAAATGTTCTCAATTTTTAATTTCATTTTGTTTTGTTGAGACGAGGTCGTACTTTGTAATCTAGTCTGACCTTGAATTGTGGCCCTCCTGCCTCTTCCTCTAAGGTGGTTGGATTATAAAATGTATCATCATCATATTCTGCAGTTCAGGAACAGGTCAAGTGCCTGGCCTCAAGGCAAGAGGAAACCAGGAACATAACCAATTTCAGAGCCAAGGCCTCTTCCATTTACCTGGGTATGGGAAGAACTGCTCCTTCTGACCAGAGAGAGTAGTGTGTTCCTAAATAGACAAACAGGCAGAGACAGTAACAGACACTTCCATTTATTGATTTTTCTGTAATCACTTTTAACATGTTTACAAGGCTAATAAGCCAAACTTCTATATGTGTGTGAGTTAAAAAATATACCAGACAAGAGTGACTTAAAGGGCCGCCATCCTGTGGGAGCAAAACGAACGCCTGGCTGGGAGCGACAGGAGGGGAGGTCTCTGGCCAGTATCGCTTCCAGCTGTTCACAAGCATGGGGAATATCTTTGCAAACCTCTTCACCAGTCTTTTTACAACAACAACAACAAAAAAAAAAAAAAAAAAAAAAAAAAAAAAGGAAGGAGAGAGAGAGAGGAAAGAAAGAAAAAAAGAAAGAACGAAAGATAGATGCTCATGGCAGGCTTGAAAACTGCAGGGAAGGCAACAACTCTATACAAACGGGATGAAATTGTGACCACCATTCCCACCATTGGTTTCAACATGGAGACAGTTGAATACAAGGATATCAGCTTCAACGTGTGGGATGTGGGCGGATCCAGCCACTGTAACACCACTACTTCCAGAACACTTGCCAAACCTTGATCTTCATAGTGATTCCCAATGACAGAAAGCATGTGAACAAGGCCTGTGAAGAACTCTTGAGGATGCTAACTGAAGATGAGTTCCAGGATGCCGTTCTCTTGGTGTTTGCTAACAGTCAGGACCTCCCCAATACCAAGAACCCAGCTAAACTCACAGACAAGGTGGGGCTGCACTCTCTACACCACAGGAACTGGTACATTCAGGCCACCTGTGCCACCAGCCGGGATGGGCTCTAAGAAGGACTAGACTGGCTGTCTAATCAGCTCCGGAACCGGAAGTGAACCAGACCTCTCTCCAACCCCCCCTCACTTCCTCCTCTCTGGCCTCTGCTTTCCTCTCATGTGGCAAACGTGCGACTCTGTGGTCCCAGAAGCTGTCTCCATGGGTTGGTCACAGTGTGCATCGCACCGTGCTGTACATGCGCAGACGCAGCTTGTAGCCAGGTTTTTATTTAATGTAAATAGTTTGTTTCCAATGAGGCAGTTTCTGGTGCTTCTATGAAATATTACTGAGCCTTTCTATTGCAAAAAGAGAATCAAGTCACGGTCAGTACAGAGAAGGGATTTGGGTGTAGGAGCACCTGGACTCCGGAAGCCATTGGGCTGAACACTGGTGTCAATGTTAGTTTTAACATTTGGTGGTTGGTTTTAACAGTGAGTCATAATCATTCTATAGGCTGAGCTGCCTGAAATTTCCTCTGCTTGGGAAACAGTAGAACATTTGTGACAAGAAAGTAGAGATAAGAACAAGGAGGGTAGAAAAGCTTAAGCAGAAATGGAGGTACAGTGATGGAGAAGAGGAAGAGATTGGGGAGGGACAACCAAAACTAAAGATGTGTGAAGTCATGTGGACCAACTAGTGTGTAATAAAATTTAAAATGTAATTAAAACAAGAGTTTTAATGGATGTAGACTACATGAGTGGATGATGCTGCCCCCAGAAGTCATGTTATTAAGTTAAAATCCCGGTGCTTGGTGGGATAGTTTCCATGAGGCCACCAAAATAACACAGACTATTGGCTTTACTCTTTGTTGTCTACCATAGCTAGATGGTGAGACCTCATGATGGCACGACATATTTTGGGATTAGGGCATAGACAAATGCAGCTGGAACTGAGCTGGAAGCTTCTTCCGTATTGACTAACTTTCATAGTGAGTGCTACGAAAACTGCAGGCTGCTAAGGGAGAACAGTCAGCAGTCTTCCTCAGCTGTGAACCCTGTGAGCTACAATACCAACCGGACAGGCAAGACCGGTGCACTGGCACCTTAGTGAGGACTATGGAGGTCATAGGCACAGTGGGGGGCTTACTACTATTATTATGCAAATCTACCTGTTGTCTTTAGTGAAGTTATACTCACACACACAAAGACTTTCTATATCTAACACAGGAGGGTTTTAATTGAAGGAAAGAAATCTCCCATGACTAGACCAGCCTAAGGCTCAAGAGTTCAGTATCAGCAAAATGGTTTTGGAGAAATCATCCAGAAACAATGAAAAAAAAATGCTGGATTTCCTACCAGTTGTAAGATAAGGATGAAGCTAATTTTGAAATCTGAAAGGACAAAACTTGTGTATTTATATTATGCCTTGGTCAGTAATAAATACCTTGTGATCACTTGTCTGAAACAACAAAGGAGTCATTATCTCATACCACAGGGATCATAGAAAAAGAGCAGAAGATATGGAAGGACAGTTAACACAAAGGACTTTGGTTTTCTCATATGTTCACTTAACATTTTCAGCTGATATAAAAACGGCTATACCAGCAGACACTAGGGAGCCAGCGTGGTGGAAGGAAAGGACAGAACACAATAAGGTTGATAAAACAAAGCAAGTGTCTACCTATCAGGAAGTGGTTTGTGGTGAGGGCATCCTGCCTGATGGCGGGGAGTACAGGCCCCCTTCGGATTCTCTGAAAAGCCGAGACTATTACACAGATTTCCCCATCATGCTGGCTGTGCCCTCGGCAGTAGCACTGGTGCTTTTCCTAATGCTCGCTTATATCGTGTGCTGCCAACGGTAAGGAATGGAAAATAGAAACATGCAAACCCCAGATATCCAACTTGTCCATCACAGCTCCATCAGAAATCTACCAAGAAGCTTCGAGACATGTCCAAAAACAGAGAGATCGCATGGCCCCTGTCTACACTCCCTGTGTTTCACGCTGTGACTGGGGAGATCATACCTCCTATGCACACGGACAACTACGACAGCACCAACATGCCCTTGATGCAGACACAGCAGAACTTGCCACAGCAGACTCAGATTCCTCAACAGCAGACTACAGGTAAATGGTATCCCTGAAGAGAGGAAGCTGACGGAAGCAATGAGTTTATAATCAGCAGCACAGCGGTCCTGCCTCACCCCCTCACTTCCAATAATGCACGAGCTTTCCTGACATCAGTTGTGCATGCCGACTGTGTTAAGTACATACCAAATATTACTATGTATCTCTCATTTACTAATGTATTGTTTTTGTACTTAAAGCATTTTTGGAAATTTATAAGACATCAATGAACTTTATATTTGTTACAATAAAAAGTGAACTTTAAAATAAATATTAATGAAGCCTAAAAAAAAAATAAAAAATAAAAACGGCTATAAAAGTACCTAACGGCAAATCCACAGAACATCCAGAGGCCTTTTATTGGTTTCTCTTTTGATAAGGAAGTCTTCCCTAAACAGAACTCTAGCAGATTTTCTTGTCTAATGGGACAGATTTTTACCATACCTTTACCATTAAACCTATCACATGCCAGGAAAATATGCCCTCATTCTGAAACTCTTTAGCATAGACCATGGAGTATTCAGACCTACCATTGTTACCTGAACCACAAGGGGAATTCGTTCCTAAGAAACCTGGGATTACTGGGTGTGCAGTGTGGCCACCACTGTCATTGAATCTCAAAAAACCCTGTTTTAGGATTGTCGTATTAATAGGTGTGTTATATATAGATACTGCATGTATGTGTGTTTGGGGCTGTTTATTCATAGCATTAGCATTTGGGTCAGGAGTAAAGCAGACTGACTTCCATCATGAGGTGTGGCTCTTCCAATTACCAGAATAAAAAAAAGGCTAACCTTCCTCAAGAAAGAGGAAACACCTCTTTCTGGACCTGAAAAGCTGGATCTATCCCCCCACCCCCACCTCTCTCCCTGTTCCTCTCTCCCCTCCTCTCCCTTTCCCTTCTCCTTCCCTTTAAAGCTTAACAATTCTTTGATAATTCAATACATGTATATAATAAATTTTGTTTCATCTCCAGTTAACCTCTCACCCTTCTTGTTGGTGATGTTTTTGTACACTGTATGGAGATGTGTCTCTGTCTTCCTTGCCTGTCGAAGGCACCTTTTGATTGGTTAAAATAAAAACCCTATGGCCAAAAGGCAGAGTAGTAAGGTGGGACTTCTGGAGAAAGAAAGGAACTCTGGGAAGGAAAGAGTGGTGGCGGGAGACTCAGCCAGCTGGACATGGAAGAAGCAGGATGGGAAGGAAGGAAAGGTAACTAACCAGCCATGTGGCAGAACTCACATTAGTATGAAGGGATTATTGAGTTATGAGCTAGTAGGAAACAATGTCTGTCTATAAGGCCATAAGCTTATAAATAAATATGGCCTCTGTGTCATTATTCGGGAATGGGGGTAGGCAGAAGAAGATACCTTCTGCTGTGGCCCATCTTTTCCACATTTTTTTTCTCTTCTTGACTTTGGCCTTCTATAAAATATTGGCTCTTACTGGAACAGACTACTAGTTCAAAACCTTAAAAGTAAAGCTGGTTAACACTACAACGTGGAGCAGAAGAAGCATTTCAAGGACAGCCCTTGCTATATGAAATCCTTTATCAAAACCTCAAACCCAAAGACTTGAACTTACTCCATATTTAGACTGGACAATATCAGACTAGAGCTGTATCCTGTTCCTTCAGTTAGCTTCCTGGAGGTCTCATTACCATACGAATCTCTCTCTCTCTTTTTCTTCCTCCCCAACATGTACAGTCATATAAAACTGGTCCTGTTTCTTGGGAGAAACCTAACATATAGGCTAACAATTTCTCTCAAAGTAAACCATGTCTTGAGTTCTTCTATATTATTCATTTTGCATTTAGAGATCAACAGAATCCATTATTGTTGTTATTTTAGACTAGATTGGGCACAGCACAGGTAGAAAGGATCTGTTGCCCTGCTCGGTGGCGGCAGAAGAAGGCTGACTGGAGTTTAGTGTCACTTCATCTTTGTCATTCGTTCAGGACCATCATGCTCTTTTCAATGGGAAACTGACAGGAGGCTAGCAGTCATGGCAAAATCCTTCTTAAACTTAACTATACCATTTCGCAAATCTAAAAATTTAAAACCTCACTATAATATCAATTTATTGCTTTATTTTTTCCTTTGTGAGTTCTTCCTCTACCCCTATGCCCACTGCAAGCCCCCAAAGAGAAAATTTTATCGGAAGTCGGAAGTAGAAGAGTGGGATACATAGATTATATTTTTAAATATGTATTTCAAAACCACAGAGACATTTGGATTTAGATTTTAACTCCTATTTTACAAATGTTTGGCAAGAAGAAGAGTACTAGTACATTAAACACCCACTTATAGCTAAAATTCCCCTCATCGCTGGAAGTCTCATGCAAACACAAAGAGAGCACGGAACACTGAGCTCCTTCCCTTTGACAGTGATTAGCCTGTGGCTCCTTGAAAAATAGAAGGGAAAAATAAAATGGGTTCTTCCATTCTGCTCAAATCAACTCTACCCTGGTGAGTTCGCTGAGATGAAACCTAGCAGATGGTGGGATACAGTCTACATCTTAGCTGTTAAGACTCATGCATACACATGAGGTTGTGCCCAAGATTTTCTATCTAGGTTTAGGGACAAAAACAAAACAAAACAAAAAAACCAAAAAAACCCCAAAACAACAAAAAGCCCCCACAAAACAACAACAAAATCCCCCAAACTCAATACATCACACACAAAATACCAGAATAGTACTAAAATAGTCAAAATATCCAACATTTTTGCATAATTATAGGACACAACTCCTTTGTAATCTTTATAAAACTGAAGGTATACTTTGTGGAATGATTTACATAAAATTGCCTATTGCCAACATCTGTCCCTACTATTGAAGGCATCTCATCTACTTGAACTGCCGATTATAAACAGCAACTACACATAAATAACCTTCACAGAAACATCTAGATTAGAGTTTTATTATGAACTGGCTAGACTAGCCACACTGACACACAAAATTAGTATCACAACATCCATTTTTGAGGGGTGGGTGATAAAATTTGTTCTCTTGACTGTATTACCTGGTTCACAAACTGGTGGTCTGGAAATGTATACCTAACTCCTATGACCCAGATTTATTAAGAAAACTGGAAAAAGGATGACAAAAATTTAGCCTTCCCTGGCAAAATAAAAGCCAATGAGTGTGAGGCTTGGAAAAATCAGGGGCACTAAGGGCAGCCAGTCCTTCTGTGAAAGAGGCTGAAGCAAACCTACAGAAAGAGAGGTCTAGATGCATCCCTGCATTTTCACTGATACCATTACTTCGATTTTATGAGCTATTCTCACTGTTCTCTTTTTAAATCAAGGGATATTTTCCTCAACACCCTTTAAGCAAGACTGAGCTGGATTTGTGTCATATGCAACTAGAAGTGACCATATTAAGATGCCCTGGGAAGACTCTCACTGGGCTACATACAAACATTTGTTTCCCTACCCCTATGGACAGGTAACCACCTGCTCACTCACTCTGAACAAGAACAGTACATGAATGGAAGTATGCTACTTCAAAATCAGAGGAACATTTAAAAGGTCCTCTGTCTGTAGGCACTGTGGTGCCTCTAATGGCAGAGTTTCTAGTTGTGAAGAACAAACCCAGCAAATCATGCATGTATCACTTACATGAGGTTAAAACCACTGGTGTTTTGAAGTTTTCCCCTCACTTCAGCTTATTTTAACATAGAGGAAACTTACCTTTCAAATATTCTCCTGTAGTTTATTGATCTTAGACAAAAATCAGTGCTGGACCAACATGGTATTCATAGAAGTACACAAAACATGCAGTTCTTGCCCTCCCTAGGAAGAAAGACACCTCCAGCTATCTGGGAATTGTAAGATCATATTTTCCCCCAGACTCCAATGGTTGCATGGCTAAGATTGGATTTTATACAGCAGTAATAATAGGGAGGTGATTATAGTTGAACTTAGAAAATGACTACAGAAACAGTGGAATGAATGGCTTTGAAACACAGCAGTGGGGAAGAGCTGGGAGTTGAGTGGATATTAAATAAAAATACAAAGAAAAGTTTCACACCTAAGTTTGGTGATTCAGTCTGAACATGCTGAATTTGAGTTGATTGCCTTTAAAACACCCAAGAGACATTAGGTAGGTAATGCATATGTGAACCTCAAGCTTACCAGTGACCTATAAAAGCCTCACAATACAGCTTTAAAAAGTAACTGGAGGGGGAACAGAATTCATATAAAATGAGAAAACGGGTGAAGGATTAAGAAGGGATGGGGCATGAGATGGGAAAATGGGTCCATTAATCAAAACAAAGGACATGTGACATAGCCTTATAAAATCCCATTAGTTAATGAGCTAATTTCAAAATACAACCAAGTAAGTTTCAACAGAAGTACCTAACACGGTTGGAGAATGTCACCTCCAGAATACATAGGTGCAAAGCATGGGACTTTTCCAATGAGCTACAGAAGCTGAAATGACAGTCATGAGACTGGCATGAGATCAAGGCAGCCAAAACTCTTGTTTAGATGATCTCCAAGCTCCTTGTGTTACTGAGGAGCTATTGATGGCCAACAGTTTCTGAGACATAGAGAATCTTTCTTTTTTTAAAAAAATATGGCCAACTGATAGGATTCCGATGTTCTAGTAGACAACCCACACACCTGTGTACATAGAAGCAGCACTAATTAAGATTAGTAACTTATTAAAAGAGACATGAAATTTGGAGGAGGTTGGTTGGGGGGTATGAAAGGAGATGGAGGTGGAGAACGTGATATATATTTTATTGCAAATTAAACATATGAAATTCCCAAAATCAAGGACAAAAAAACTTAATACATAAAAAAATCCACAACCACACATTTCCACTGTTACTATTGACTAAGGACCAGGGCTTTCCAGGAACTTTCCAGGCTACCAATGCCTGGAAAATCCAACTAATGCCTCGGAGACTATCAATTGCGTTATTACTGAATGCTTGCAGAACCTCTAAAATTCTGCAAAACTAACATTTTTAAACTTAAGATTGCAATTGTATGTTTTTGGCTTTGTCTGTTTTACATAACTTTGTATTCTTCATGGTACTCATGGTATACTTTCTAAGTACTGAGAAATATCGTTAATAAAAAGCACCAAAATGGGTCCCTGGGGAAAAAGAGGCAGACACAAAGGAGGAGAAAGGTTCACCATGCTTTGCTGAGAGATGAACCAAGTTGCTGTGTGAGGTCTTGGGAGGAGCAGGGGCTTGTGGCTGCTCCTACAGGTGGGTGGTCAAGGATGTTTAGCAAGAACTAGATGTATCTTAGCAACTAAGGTTTAGGGCAGGTGGGAGGTGCGGAGATAGGAATATTGTTAAGAACATGCTTTTCCAGGAGGGAGATAGTAGTGCCCAGCAATTCTGTCCAAAGGCAAGTTGAAAAGGAACAACTGTGTGTGTGTGTCTTTTATCCATGGATCCAAGGGAAGCTGTGTGTGGGTTGGTAGTGCGGCCCGTTCCCATAGCTTAGGCAGGGTAAGATAAAGATACAAGACTAAGGAAGCTCCAGTGTGGGCTTTTCTGAAACCTTCCCTAGTGTCACATCTCCTCCAACAAGGACTTGAATTCTAATCCTTCCAAGCAGGTCGTCAATTGGGGACTGAGCCTGCAAATATGTAAACCTACAGGGAGCATTCTCTCACTTTCCACAGTCCACTGCATAGGGAATCTGGGTAGGAAGTCAGTTAAGGCAGGAACTCAAGCAAAGGCCTTGGGACAATGACGCTTAGTGGCTTGTTTCCCATGGATTGCCCAGCTTTCTTATACAACTCTAGATGACCTACCCAGGGCTGGCATCAACCACAATGAGTTAGTCCCACCACAGGAGTCACTTCTCAAGAAACACCCCTCAGGCTTGCCCACAGGACAATTTGGTGGAAGCTTTTTCTCAATTAAGGTTCCTCCCTGGATGACTAACTTCTGTCAAGCTAACAACAAAAAACAACAACAAAATCAAGAACAGGTGGTTTGTTGTTTTATACTTTAAGTTAGTTGGTATCAAGCCTTGAAGATAGGTAAGCTTGAGTAGGGGCTAAGGATAGATATCACTTGTATGATGTCAATATGAATGTATCTACCTAGGCATGGGTCTTCTAGATGGCCTCACTCATGTGGCTACACTAGTGAGAACAGAGTTCTGACAACTTGAGACCTTACCCTTGTGGACACACATTATCAGACTTTCTATACAGTTAGAAATAGGAAGACTATTCAGTGATTGCCAATGCAACTGCACATCAGTTAGAAATTTGGACTCCTTCATTTCTACCAATTAAAATACGTTGAATAAACTAGAAGGCATTTGCTCCCTCAGATTCTGAGGAACAAGTAGGTTTGGGGAGCTCTGGTTCCAATAAAATCTGAGATTATACAGAGCACTAAGTAGAGTCAATAAATGGCCAAGCCTCATGAGTCTCAGATAAATTACACTTACCAGGATTGGCTGCCTTCTTCGTGATTGTATGATAATGCTGAATGGAGAGGTGAAACAATTTTTTTTTCTTGCAAATCTCTCTCTCTCTCTCTCTCTCTCTCTCTCTCTCTCTCTCTCTGCAAATTCTGTTGTAGATTTTTAAAATTTAATGCAATAACATCTGTAAAATCCCCAGAACCATAGCTAGACTGCAGTAAGGATTAAAAAAAAACAAATATAAATTTTGTCTTATTCTAGAAGTTACTTTGCTCTGGGCTAAATCAGGTAAAATTTCATCAGATATTAACATTTTCTGTGTAGAAAAGTTGTATAAAATGGTAATATTCCTTTATGTTATAGAATCTTCGATTTACATAGATGAAATTTTTAATATGCTGATTTGAATTGAGATGATTATGAGTGTGTGTACAGGTTCTCATGCAGTCCAGAACAGCCTTGAACTCACTGAGTAGCCAAGGATGGCTTTGATCTGTTTCCAACTCCCCAGAGCTGGAATTAGAGCATTTACTGCCATACCTAGTGTCCTGGGGTTTTTGTTGTTTTGTTTTTATGAGAAATGTTAATAAAATTTTGGAACTCGTATTTTATATTTTTAACATATAGTTACAGTAATAAAGTATTTTACATTATCCTTTTATCATTTTATGACTTAGAAACAATAATCTGATTGTAATGATCTTCCAAATGAAGTTATTTCCCTTAAATAATAGATACACTCAATTCTGTTTAATTCCCTCCAAAATTTTTCAGTCTTTTAATACTGAACAAATTTTTATGCTAGTTATAAATAAAATTATGCATTTTATCACTGGAAATGAACCCAAATTACTGTTTAAAGTGCTCTTTGATACACTTTGACATAGTATGAAAATGGCCTTTGAATAGCATCTGTGAATATCAAAGTTGAGATCCACTTTAGCTTTGTTCAACTTTACATTGTTTTCCAAGGGTACTGTCACATCTTAGTGTCAGCTCCTAGCTGTTCTTGTACAGAAATGTATGTCACCAGCATACTTTCCTGTCCCCATGCAGAGTTCTCATCTGACTTAAATGACAACAGTGAGCTGTTTTGTAAACAGACTGGCTTTGCCCAGAGAAGTAAAGAAATAAGGATAGAGCGGAGAAAGTGTGTATACAACCTGGATAGAACAATCAGAGGAAGCAGCTGTGTCAGCTCAGTCACGGTAGGGGGAAAAGGTCACAGTGTGATTAATGTATGTCAGACCCTGTACCTTAGAACAGAAGGAAAGTCCCCAAATGTCCCTAATGTGCAGGTAGTTTGAGTCTTGGGAGTCAGGAAAGATAATATTAATAAATAGGACACTTGAATAAAATGTGTTGCTTTCTTTTTTATAACATACTGCATAGTTTTTAAAGAATTCACTCAAAAAATGAAGGATGCACGCTACTGGATATAATGAGGTTAACTTATTTGCCATATTCATTGTTTAGGCCTTCTTTCCTTTTTAGTGAGAGGCCATTTTTCAATCTGTGTTTTGGATTTCAGTTCCTCCTGCCTCTTGTGGAGACCCTCCACACATCGGTTAGTCATTCATATTTTCATGTAGACCATTAGGTATTTGAATAATATTTGAACGGCTACGGATAGTGAGGTGTATTAATACAGCATTTAAACATTTAAGCATTAAACAAAGATCTTTCTCCTTCCTCTTCATGCAATAGTTCACCGCCTCCTCTCTGCTTGCTATACTGCCTAACACCTCCATTAATCCGTCCTCCATTTACAAACAGCTTAAGTTTTAATGTATTTAACCATTCTACTTCCAGAATTTAATAGACAACACAAAAAAAAAAAAAAAAAAAACCAGCCATGACTTGACTCCTGCCTCCTTCTGCACTCATCTTTCTCATCAGCCCTTTTAAGACAGTTAAGTTCAGCCTTCACCTTGAACCACTGATCCCTGCTCTGCGGGGACTCCTTTTATTTAGATCCGGATTTACCAACTTCTTTTTATACTAGCAAACGATCTTACTTAGGTTTAGAATTCTAACCCACAGATAGTAAAGTCATCAAGCCTTCCCTCCAGTCATATTTTCAAATGCAACTATCTGGTTCCCTGACTGCAAACTTGACTAAGTGGACAGTCACTCTTTTAAGTAGTCATGCCAAGTCATTGGGTTCTTAATTTGGGGCCAAAGGAAATGAGAATTTTAAAGTCCAGGGAAGAATGTGTGGCAGCTAACACGACGCTAGGCAAACTATTTCGAACTTGTGGGTAGATTTAAAGAAAACAACTACTAATTTAAAACATTAAATCAGCGTGTCACGGAGCCATCGTCTCATCTCAGTGCCCTATCTAGTGTCCAAAGGGACTTACTCCTCCCAAAGGAACCCGAATACCATATGCAGAGGTCAGTTCTCTACTCGGCCAGCTACCGAGACCCTCCAGCCAGAACAGGCGACCAATCCACCTTCTAGGACTTATCTACGACAAACCACGTAGCAAGCTACACGCTGGAAAGCACTTGCCAGAGAACCTAGCAGCCTCCAGAAGCAAGATGGCGGCCTCCCCCTCCCCTTCTTTCTCCCGGAGCCCCACTGTCCTGGGGAGGCGAAAACACACGATACGGGAACCCCGGCCCGGCCTTGGGAGGTGACTGAGCCTCGAGAACCCCGTGGCTCGCCATGGATCCACCAGGAGGCAATACCACTGCGCCTCCCCTGCGCCCAAGGAGCCTTTGTTCGCGGCCACCGTGGAGTATTCGGCCCCGCGGACAGGAAGTGCCGGCTGGCGCCCCGCCCCGCTCCCCCGCGACCCGGAAGTGATCTGCGGCGGCTGCTGCAGAGCGGCCGGGAGGAGGGTGGGTCTCCCTAGAGCGGAGCGCCGGAGTCCTCCTCCTCCTCCGCCGCCGCCCAGGCCGCCGCCGCCCTCCCGACTCCTCCTGCCGCGCCCCGCGCGGAACTCCGAGCGCGGTCGGATCGGTGCAGCGGAGGCCCAAGAGCCCGCGGGGCGAGCGGCTCGCGGTGCAGGTGAGCGCTCGCCGGCCGGGGAGGCCGGACCGCGGCGGGGGTGTGTCCGACGGGCCAGGCCCGGGGCCGCCGAGATTGCACGTCCCGCCTGTCGCCTGGGCTGGGACCCGACTGCGCCCTGACAGCGGGCGGCGTCTCCGGAAGGTCACCTGCATCGCGCCGTTGGCTCCCCGGGCTGTGGCCGGGCGGTGCCCGCAACCTGGGGCCGCCGCCGCCGCAGTCCCCTGCGCCGCACTCCCACCCCTGACCTCCCTCGCTTTCAATCCACTCCTTTCCAGTACAGAGCAGCTGATTTTGGAGCTTCTCTGCCCGTCTTTGGTTCCAGTTAAAGGAATGACTTTTTCAGACTAAAGTCTTTAGCTGCTTTACGTCCAGCTCATAGGCTCTTCTTGTACAGGTTTAGCCTCTGGATGAGGAAGGGAATGTAGGTATTGTGTGATGGAGGTATCTTCCGCGTTTGGTTCCTGAAAGATGTCAAGGAGTAGAAGACACGATTTGTGTGCTTTAGCTGGGCATATGTGTGTTTGAGTGGGCGGGCGTGGTGGCGCTGAGGTGGTTGTGTTGTTGGGGGACTTGGGAGGAACTGAAGAATTAACCGACCTTTGCTTGGAAACCAGAATGTCTGGACTTGGGAGAGCTCATCCAAGTGTCTTTGAGCTACTGTGAGAACTCTGGTGCCACGCCCTACCTGTCAGGCCGGAAAGCACCCAATTTACAAACAGTATGGGTATGTGTGCTGGGAGAACCTTTATTTCTGTAAATTCTTTTCATGTAAAGAAATTACAGCTTTAATCACGTTCCCAAAATTGGGTAACAAATGTATTACTCACAGTGTAGAAGGCATTCCTTTTGGCTTATGCTTGTTAATACGTCTCAGAGTATCCTATTATCCCGTGCTGTTTGTATCTGTTGGTATAATATTCTTGTAAATGACTCTTGTGACCCTTAAGATGTTTCTACAGCTTAAATTTCTTTTTTCAGAGGAGGAGCCTTTTCATCTTCCTCTCTGTTGCCATGTCAAGAACTCCCCACACTTTTTCACTGAACGAATGCATGATAATGTGTGCAGTTAATTTTAGCTGGGGATGTAGCTCAGTGACAAGAAGTTGCCTAGAAGCAAAGGGGACTAGATTCCGTCTTTAGCAAGGCCCCCAAACAATTTTAAGAGCATTGTTTTGTTGCTTTGAGGTTCTTGGAGCATATAAAAATTTCGATTTGTCTTTTTTGTTCTCCAGAAGATTAAGAACAACTCAGGAAGAATTTCATTTTCACAACTGTCCCAGGAAAAGTTAAAAATTATTTAGGGGTTGTGATTAGGTGGCATAATCATTTCTATTGCATTGTTTCGTATTTACTTCTAGAGTACATCCAGAGTTAGAAGGAAGAGATTATCTGGCAGAAGATAGCAAGTATGTGCTTGGAGTCGATAACTGAACCCAATCTTAATAAAAAAAGAGGAATTCATGAGTTAATTCACAGAGACATGAAATCTCTGACACCCTGATGTGACCTTGGCCTCTTTGATCAGCAAGCACTTTTATGTTTGGAGATCCACAGGCTTCTCTCTGCTGAGTGTGCAAATTCAACATTTATTTTGAAGTAGTATTTCATTACAGCTCTTTCCCCAGGGCATTCAGGGTGGGGGAAACTAATAATAGGAAAGAATTATAGGAAAGAATGCTCACCACTTTTCAGGGAATGTTTAGGTCTATAGTTGGCTGCATTCTCAGTTTAGGGATGTCCAAGCATGAACAAGCTGCACATATCTTTGTCTTCTAGTACATGGTGGCCCTGCCCTGGCTTTCTAAGCAGAATTTTCACAGAGTACAAATAAATGTACCAATATTACTTCTTGTATATGGGTCTGCCAAACTCATAGGTTCTTGTATTCCTTTATAAATGAGTGAAAGAGGAATCATTTTACAAATACTGGAAGCTGTGAATGGTAACTAGGGAAGAGACAATGATCTTGAAGAAGTAGGAGACAGTTTCCATTGTTTTATAAAATACTATAATTCTTAGATTAAGGGGAGAGAAGCCTTTGGTTTTGTAACATTACTATATAGAAGTTAGAGTTCCTGTCTTTAATTCAGCAACCATCTTGATAGTAATATTTCTTATATATTGATTGTCCATCAAGCGCGGTGCTGAGGATTCTGATGACACCAGTACCATTATATTATTTATCTCCACAGTAGCTCTGCAAGATGGGTGGTCTTCCCCAATATTAAGTGATTTGGCCAGAGGCCCAGATCACAAGCTAGCATTAGTAGAGCTAGGAGTTAACAGTACAGTAACAATTTCCAAGCTCACTGAAAATTGCAGATAATCCCACAGAACCACAAGGGGAAAGTGGTTCTGACTGACCTGAGCTCCCAGAAAAGGTACTGTGCTTATCACTCTCAGTCCTGAAGTGTGGCCTGGAGTCGCCAGCGACTAGCCAAGGGGCTTCAACTGGAAGCTGCAGGCATCTGCATTTCCAGGGCGCTTGCAAACACAATGAAGCTGTTCCCCTACATGCAGTCTGTTGTGTGCCAAGATGAAAACTGGTCAAACACTGGTCTTGTAGGTGTCCTGGTAGAATACTAGGAACTCAGAACAGGATCTTTGATGGGTTTTTACTACTGCAGCACCTGTTAGAGCTGGCCCTATTTGAAGTCGTATTTGTCTCCTTCTTTCTTCCACTAATGTAGGTAGGATCAATGTAGGCCAGTAGGAAGACTGTTTAAAAAAACAAAGAGTTGCGGAATTCTGTTCTTATGTGTATGGTTGCCTTTTTCCCTGCAAGTATGTATTTAAAAAAAATACTACTTATGGGCTTAAAAAGTAATGGATGGAGGACATGTTATCACTTTGTTTAAAAGATGGAAAGGGAGAGGCTTTCGTTGCAAATAACAAAGCTCCTTCCTGCCTATGATTATGGATAGTCCAGCCAGAGGTTATGATCTTGGTTTAAAGATGTTATGTAAAAAGATGAAATCCCACAAAGATTCTGATGGTAGTCATCTAAGCCATACATAAGATCTCTTGTCATTTTTTAACACAGTCAGATAGCTATGGTGGTACTCATTGAATATGGAGGCTGCTCAGTGACTTGTGAGTACTGTCTAGGTTTATTCTGATTACTGAGACTCTGCCTAGCCCATAGTTGGCCTTCTAGTGAACTTTTCCTCATATTTAAAACGTTCATCAAACCCCACTGGTTGAAATCCTCCGTGGCTCATGTTGAACATTATCCTTAATCTGGTACATAGAACCTTCCAGAAAGACTACTTACCTAAACTCACTCACTGGCCTCATCCCTTTCCGTGAGCACAGTTCCAGCAGTGCTGTGACCCAGAATCCTGGTGTTTTCTTGAGTGATCCCATTACCCCTTCCTGGAGTTCTGACCACTCTTCTCCCCATCCCCCGTCTAGTAAACTGCTCGTCCTCCAGGCTCTCATTGGGTATCACTTTTTCCAAGAATTATGTCTATGTGTAGCTAGGGGTTTTTGTTTTGTTGTTGTTTGTTTGTTTGTTTGTTTTTTCTGAACCTGTATGTTAAAAGAAAGAGAAATCTTCAAGACTAGGCAGAATGTAAGGTGGGCATACCTTCTACACATTCTGAGAGTTGTAATAGCTGAGGCAGGATGACAGTAAGTTGGAGTAAACAGTGAGACTCTGCCTTAGGTTGGGGGTCAAGGGGAGACTTCTGTGTTTCTGTGACTTCTATCCCAGTTCGCATTACACCGTGGAGAGATGATGTTGGCTTATTTCACGTTTATTGTACTCTCCTGAGGACTGAGTTCCAGGTGTATGCCACCATGACTGACTCAGTATAGTTTTCCTTTTTATTCCCTTATTATAAGTGAGTTGAACACTTTAAAATATGCTTAAGAACCATTTTTATTGCTATTATCCTGATTTTTACATTATTTTTTCCTTATTTTTTATTTGAGAAGATTACCTTTTAATTTTGGCATATATTAAAATACTTAGTTATCCCTTGGTGTTGGTTATGTTGGTTTTGCCATGAAAAGTCTTTGTTTGCTTAATTAAATGTAGTCATCTTAAACTTATTTCATCTGATGTTCTAACCATACAAAGCTTTCCTATGCCCATAGATTGTAGAGAGATTTGTACTTACACAGTTTCATTTCTCACGTTTAGTTCCACATGGAACATATTTCTGTATATGGTGTCATAAATGAATCTAATTTACCACTTTCAACTACTGATACAACTTTTCAGTGCCATTTATGAAAACCAATATTTGTTCATCTGACCCACGCTGCATGGAAATGGATATGTTCTATTCTGTTGTCTTTTCAGACAGTGCTGTGTCAGTACCAACACCCTAGTCATAGAGATTTATGTCGCACTGAGGTGTGGTGTGCTATCTGACTGGGGAGCCCCCATTGCAGCAGTTTCTCCTTACCAATTTTTTTTTCTCTTCTGCTATATTTTTTCCCTTGTGAATTTTAGCATCAGTATACCTGACTCTTGGTTTTCTTACTGGAATTGCATTACATTTATGGGTTTACTTAGGAGCAGTTGACATTTGATGGCCTTGAGACATTTTAACATTAATGAAGAACAAGCAATGTCTTTATTTTCTTATTTTTGTGTCTTTGAGAACTAACTTTTTGATACAACTTTTGTTGTATTATTATTTAGTTATATTTTATCTGTTTTTAGATATATCTTCAAACCAGTTATTATTTATGCAAATAAATACTGTTGATTTCTGCTTGTTTTCCTGATACCTTGCAGGATTCTAAGTTACTTTACACTGTTTTCTCTTACGTTTTCCAGATACTGTCACATCACACATAAATATAGTTTCTTCCTTCTTCTCTGTGTTATGTGTGCTAACTAGTCTCATTACTTTAGCTAGTCTCTCTAGAGTAAGTTTGTATACAGATGCTTACTTTGTAACAGGATATTAATTTAGTTATGGATATGCCTTTTAAAGATTACAGTTCTCTACTCTCTTTAAGAGAGACTTAACTAGAGACTATGTTGAGATGTCATCAAGGTTGGGTTTTGAAGGGGTGGGGGAACAACAGAATAAAATGGTGAGCAAGGCTAGGATTGCTTGGTGGTTTCCCCATTACAGATGGATCCTGCTTTCTTCTAGCTTCTCTCTGGTATTCTTTAAGACTTCATGTTACCTTTTCTCAGCCTCCTGAGCTGAAGCTCCCTTTATCCTGCTGTGGCTCTGGTTTGCATCATTGGTTCTCTAGGGCATATAGCAAAGCTGATGTGTAATCTGATGAGTGTATCTAGGGATAACCTAGAGTAACAGGTATGGGGTAGTTCTAGACGGGATTATCCAAGGACTTGCATCATTTGGCTTTGAGGTTAATCTTTTTTCAGTTTTTTTATGCAGGCCCAGTTGTCTGCCTGGAATGTTGTATAGCTGTAATAATAGGCAGTACACACCAATGCTCAGTCTTCCAAGGCCTGAAGAGAGTTATTTCACTTCTGTACAATTCCTACAGAAGACATGTTCTTGGTATTGTTATGTAGTTAAGGATGACCTTGAACTTCTGACCCTGCCACCACCTCACAAATACTGGGATTACGGGTATACACCACTATGCCTCATCAGAATAAACGTCTGTTTGCTAATTGGGATCGAACCTAAGACCTTGTATATGCCAGGTAGGTGCTCTGTCACTGAGATACATAGATTCTTACAATTTCAAGATTATGTAAGTCCATGTGTGAGTGTTCAGTCCATGTCCCATTTTAGTTTAAATCTTTCCTGTCCCAGGGGTGCTGGGTGGTAGGCAGTTATTTTCTTGGACCTTAGATTGCAGAGCGTATCCCTAGATGTCCCTGCACTGGCCTGTGTATCTTTGCTGTCTGGGTGTTAATGATCTCTTAGTGCTCTGTGTTGAAAGCATCTTGGCAAACATCTTGGTCCATGCCTTGCTGTGCCTGTTCTCCGATGACCTGTGTAGCCATTTTCTTACTGCCTCACTGGCCTGGATTTGACTTGACAGGGTTGAAGACCCTCAGATGTCACTCTTTGACACATGTTGCTGTCCTAGAACAGAGTTTGGAGTAAATTTTTTCTTTTTCCTTTTTATCTTTCTCTCCACTGCTTTCTAGCCAGAGAAATCTGTCTCTTTTTACTTTGCCTTCTCATTTTCTTTCTTCTTCCCTTCTTTCTTTCTTTCTTTCTTTCTTTTTTTTTTTTTTTTCTTTTTTCTTTTTTGAAGTGGATGGCCCTTTTGTTTTTCAAGAACCTCTGGCCTGGAAGTTGTGGTCCCCTGCCTCTGCTGTGCTAGAAATGCAGGCATGCATCACCTCTTGGCTCCACTCATCCTTTTTGCCTAAGGCATTTAGTCTGTGAAAGAAAATCTCTGTCTTCTGAGGCTTTAGGTTTCTGGGACATTAGCCCTGATCTCTTAGTGCTTAGATAATTGCAGCCTTTCCCACGGCCCCACTAGTCTCAGGTCTCCCGGGTCTATGTATGCTGCAGTTAGGATAATTCACTCTATCCTTACCTTATGTATTATTTATTACTTGCTACTTTTATTTGTTGTTTGCTTAGTCCCAAGTAAGTGAAAAACTGATCTCTTCTTATTCTTGTTTTTTTATTTCAGTTCAATAAAATTCAATCCTGTATTTGTTGTTTTAAAGCCTATATTTGTCGTGCTAAAGTGGCTTGAATTTTGTATATGTACTGGTCATTTGCTTTGCTTTTCTTTGACTTGTGCTTTTTCCCCCTCTTTCTGCAGTGAATTCTTTTTAAAAAAAACATTATTGAAATGTAGTTCAACTCCCATGAAGTCTTTCTTTTTAAAATGTCATATTAGTATAGTCAAAGAGCTGTTCTCCTTTTACCACTCATTCTAGAGCATTGCCTCAGAAGAAAGCAGTTCGATTTGCTAGCTGTCTTTGCAGATTTATCCCGCCTTGCATCCCTTGGCTGCTATACTTCATGTCTGTACACATTCTGAATGGTTAGGATTCCATAGGTGGTCTTTTGTACCTTTGATTTTCGGGGTTCACTGCATTATAGCATATATGAATATTTCATTTTTGTATGGCTGAATAATCCATTGTGTGGCCATGCCATACTTTACTTGTTAATTGATTGATATTTGAGTGCTTATGCTTGGGGGCTTATGTTAATGTCTTAACACTGAAATGTATCTGCTGTCTTAACGTTAACATTTTGAGGAATGGCCAAAGTAGCCCCTAAGGTTCCTGTTTCTTTTGTTGAAGATATGGAAGAACTAGCAGTGTGTCTTTCCAATTTTATTCCATATGTACAAACGCTTTATCGTCCATCTTTTGCTTGTAGCCTTTGTAATAGGTATAATTTCTATATTCTTTTATCTGCTAGGATACTTTGTCTAAGCAGTTTTGTGTGTATAAAATAATCTATATTTTAGCATATTTTTTTATTTGTCTTAGCGTAAGGTAAAAGGCTGAGAATGCTTTATTATACGAATTACAAATGTGGCTTTTGAACTTCTAAGTAAATTTCCTTTTTAGTTCACTACCAAGACTTATGTTTTACATTAGCATCTTTGATGAGTTTTATACTATTGAAACTGTAATATGTATTAATATATGTATGTGTCTATATATGTGGTACTGGGTTCATTTTAGGTCCCAGGTTCTTCCTCTTTTTGAAGGTGATCTTTTTCTTTTATGATTTTATTGAATATATTTTATTTACATTTAGAATGATATCTTCTTTCCCAGGTTCCCCTCCATATCCCCCATCCCATCATCCCTTCCGCCCACCCTCGAGCTTCTATGAGGGTGTTCACCCACCCACTCCCTCCTGCCTCCCTGCCCTGACATTCCTCTACACTGGGGAATCAAGCCTTGGCAGAACCAAGGGCTTCTCCTCCCATTGATGCCCAACAAGGCCATCCTTTGCTACATGTGCAGCTGGAGTCATGGGTCTGTTCGTGTGTTGTACTCTGTGGATAGTAGTTTAATCTCTGGGAGCTCTGGTTGGTTGGTATTGTTGTTCTTATAGGGTTGCAAATCCCTTCAACTCCTTCAATTCTTTCTCTAACTCCTCCATTAAAGACCTCGTTCTCAGTTCTATGATTGGCTGTGAGCATCTGCCTCTGTATTTGGTATGCTCTGGCAGAGCCTCTCAGGAGACAGCTATACCAGGCTCCTGTCCGCATGCACTTTTTGGCATAAGCAATATTGTTTGGGTTTGGTGGCTGAATATGGGCTGGATCCCCAGGTGGGGCAGTCTCTGGATGGCCTTTCTGAAGGTGATCTTTAATGAAGCAGCTGTCTGAGATGATCCTTGCTTGTTCATATTGCTTAGTTGGAGGTGGATGTGGACACATAGACTTTATTTGGGGTAAACCATGGGTTATATATTTTTTGTGGGGGAAAGGAGTAAGAATATGCAGGAAGGGAAGGTCACTGGCTGAAGGCTAAGGCTATCTAGATACTTCTTTAGCATGGAGAAGAACTCCAGGAGCTATGCTACTTGACTGAGTGGCTGTGGTCCTCTCAGTTGGTGGTCTCAGAGTAGGCATTAGAGGCTGGGAGGGGCCAGCTCCACTCCTACAATCTCAGATCTCTCAGATTCTGGAAGTTGAGCATACCCCACTTCATCAGTTCTTATGCCCATCTGGTAGTTCAGTCCCACATGCCCTGCATGTGTACTTACCTGCAGTGTATGTGTGAGTGCCCAAGTAGTCCAAAGAGGGTGTTGTATCCCCCTGGAACTTGAGTTACAGGTGGCTGTGAGCTATTTGCCACAGTGTTAGGACTGAACTTGAGTCCTTTGGAAAAGCAATCAACCCCCTTAACTACACAGCCATCTCTGGTGCCACTATTAAAACTTTAAATTGTTAAAATATATTTTTATAATTTGTAGAATAGCAAGTAACAAGATAAAATGTCCAAGGTGAAGGAGTTAAAGTATTCATCTCACACACACACAGTAAATATGGAAGTAGATGATAGATAGATAGATAGATAGGTAGGTAGGTAGGTAGGTAGGTAGGTAGGTAGGTAGATAGATAGATAGATAGATAGATAGATAGATAGATAGATAGATAGATAGATAGATAAGTGATAGGTGGATGGAAGGAAGGAAGGGAGGGAGACAAATTTAATAGAGATCAAATGAGAAGCCAGGTGTGGTCACTATGTTTGTAAAATTAATACTCAAGATGTTGAAACAAGAGGACTGAAAGCCGATTGACTACCAGCCGGAGCGACATAGTGTGCCTCTGTCTCCAAAAACTAAAAAGCAAAATAAAAATAAATTAAACAAGTGAGAGTTCCATTCGGGATGTCTTAATTTGGAGCCTTTTACTCCTGTAGAAATGTTGGAAGAACTGTACATTGGATACATACGAACCCACACCTGTATTCATCATCCACTGATTATCATTTGTAAATTTATTCATTCATCGTATCTATTCAGTGTGGTACATGGGTTTGAACCCAGGGCCTCATGCCTGCTGGGAGGTATACTACCTGCCAACCCTGGTTTCTCTTTTGCTGCATTTATTTTTCTTTCAGAAGTTAAGAGCTTCTTGTTTACATGTTGAGTAAATCAGATTAACTGTTTAAAAGTAAATGGAGAAAATAATCTCTGTGCTCTTTTGCTTGCATTTTTTGAGCATAAAGGCAATTTTCTACATAACTACCATATTCTAAAGCCTCAGAAAGTAATGCCTCCACAATACTGTCTAATATCTAGTCCAAATTAATATTTCTCAGTTGTCTCTTAATGTTTTAATAGCTGTTTTTCCCTTGTCTTAGGATCTAGTCAGGGTTCGATATTTCTCTACCAGTTATGTTGTTAGTCCTTCATGTTTTTCAATGAACTATAGTCCTGGTCCATCAACTTTTATGAGATATAACTTACATGATATAACATTGATCCACTTAAAGTTTATATGATTTCTTGTAACTCCTGAATTGTGAAACCATTGCTATAACATAGTATTAAAACATTTTGAAACATAGTTTTCAAACTTTGGTAAGGTTCTTTTTTATGTGTGTGTGCTTTTTATATGTACGTGCATGGGAATGAGTCCCTATGTGTGAGGTTCTCAAGTGTTACCCTCAGGAACTCCTTTGATACAGTGTCTCTAATTGGCCTGGGAGCCCCAGTGGCCCTCCTGTCTTCACCTTCCTTCTCTGGAATTACAGATGCCCACCATAATGTTTGGCATTTGTACATTTCTTGGGGTCAGACTCTGGTCCTCATACTGTGAGAAGTGCTTTGCCACCCGAGGCTCCACCCCTAGTCCGAATCTTGATGAGATTCTATATGCCCAAGTTAGTTCCTCTTCCAGGACTAGGCAATGATTATTTTATATTTTTTCTAGGAATTTTCCCTTTGCTTTTCCTGAACAGAACACAAATACTGAATCATACAACACACTTCACTGGACCAAGGCCTCTTCTCCCATTGATCCCAGACAGTGCTATCCTCTGCTGCATATGCAGCTGGAGCCGTGGGTCTCCAGTGTGCCTTTTGGTTGAGGGCTCCAGTGTGAGGGCTAAGCCATAAGAGCGTGTTTACCAGCCATTGTTAGGGTTTGTTTTGTTGCCATATTATATGACTATTCTAATGGGTGTAAAATGATACCCCGAGGTGGTGAATTCCATTTATGTGGTGTGTTGTGTCTCCACCTCCCAGGTGCTGGCATTACTTATTTTCATGACCACTTTGGTACTGAAGACTGAACCCAGGACTCTGTGCTTGCAAGACAAGCCCTCTTCAGAGTGAGCTATAGCCCAGGTCTTCCTGTGATTTAATTTGCATGTCTCTAATGGCATAGTGTTGAGCATCTCTGTGCGTACATAGAGGCCATTCATATAACTTCTTTAGTGACATGACTAATCCAGTCTTTTCTCCTATTTCTTTTAGATATCTTATTATTGAATTTTGTATTCTATTTATTAGATTTTAGATACACACACACACACACACACACACACACACTAGCCTTTTATTACATATGTATCATTAGTAAACATTTTAGTTGAAGAGTGCTGGCACTCTGTAATGATGTTAACCATGAGTAATACATAATGTTTTCTCATTTGCTGTGAATGGTTTAAGATAAAACGTCCCACCATTTACCACCTCTCAAGAAGGTGAAGGTAATCATATTAACAGTGAAATGACATAGTAATGGTCAGCCCCGCTTCTTCTAGCCATTCTTTTATCTGCTCTCTTTAGTTCTCTGAATAGGGCTTATAGCCAGTTGTCTTGGAGTCCCTGAATTCCTATAGATTGCTGAAATCAATCTTTCATAATTAGTTTGCTACCCTTCCACATCCACTGAAGGGGTTCTCAAGCTGTGTCAGTGCCCGTATGCTACATGAGTCATCTCTGAAATGTTTTTTTAAAGGCAGGCATTCCCAGTTCGTGTTCATGGCTGGCTATGTGATAGGTATGGCCACAGTGATGAGGACTGTTGATGTAGCTCATTTTCCTGCGTAAAATCAGACTTTTTCCTCACGTGAAGTATTTCATATCTAAATCCTGAATAGTAATACAACTAGTTGTTTGTGTAGTTGAACAGGAGACTTTGGATAGAATGTGGATTTGTACTTCTTCCATATACTCCCTTCCAAGATTTATTTTTAACATGTAAAAGGAAGAAACTTTACAGGTTACCTAGTGTGAATGTCCACCTGCGAGAGAAACAAGCATCTTTGTGCTTCACTGTCGTGCGTTCTCTAACAAAAGACAATTGTAAGGAAAGAAACAAGTCTATTAATGTATGTGACATGAGAGAAAGCTCAGTGGAGAGTAGCACAGAGTAGTGGCTTCACAAAGAAGAACATATTTGTGGAGAACAAACTCTCCTCCCGACAGAAAACAAAAGCATGTTTAGGCTTTCAGGGACAAGAAAGTGGGAAGAAACGAATGAAGTAAGACATACGTGTGGATATCTTTGCTGCAGTCTAGAATTCACTCAGAGAGGTTTATTCTCTCTCTCGGTAGAAAGGAGGTAGATGGAGAGCTGGCCCTGATTCTGTCTCTTGATTGCTTCAGAAAAACAGCAAAACAGCTCGGGTATGTTTTTTGTACCTGCTAACACACACATCCAGCCACTAGCCATAGTTAAATATTTACAATGATGCTGCGGGATATGGCTCATATGGGTATGTTGGCTGTTAAAACTGTGTCCTGTTTTCTGCTGAAGCATTATCCTGAGGCCTCTCTTTGTTCTTTGGCTTTCTGGATTACACACTAAGGACTTGTGACCTGTAGTCTGGTAACAGACTTGAGAGTAGCACTGTTTACCGTGTCAGTGCCATACTCAGCTACCAGAGCCTGGTAGGTTTTGTTGTTGTTTTTGTTTATAATAAAACTAGTGCTTGCCACATGATCCACTAGTTTATTTCTTTAGCTTGTATCCATCCTAGTTTTAAAAAATATTGTAATTAACATTCACCTATTCAATGTTTAAGTTTTAGAGCCCTAGAATCTGTAGATTATCTTCTGTGGTTGGGCCCTGACCAGGCAGTTTCAGATTCAGTGTTTTCATTTATTTGTCCAAACACACACCATATGGTAGAAAGTCACTGAAGTTTAAGACTTCATCATTAAGATGTAAAGTCTGACTGTCTGTCTATCTGTCTGTCTCTTTATTTTTTTTATCCAGAAGTATTTTCTTTCAGCATCCAAAGTATAAATTGCAGAACTTCAGTGGAACAGGTTGTTATTCATTTGATGCTCAGGGAAAATCATAATATGTCAAGTTGCTGTTAAATTGAGGAATCTGTTTGCTTGGGTGGTAGTGGTGGCACATGCCTGTAATCCCAGCACTTGGGAGGCAGAGTCAGGCAGATCTTTATGAGTTCAAGGCCAGCCTGGATTGCAGAGCTAGTTCCAAGACATTCAAGGCTACACAGAGAAACCCTGTCTTGAATACCGTCCTCTCCTCCCGAAAAGGAGGAATTTGTGAGACATGAAATTCTGAGTGCATAATCTCTTTTGCCTGTCGTCAGTGTGCTATTTCATAGTGGCATTCCTCTAGGCAACGTACATTTCAACAAAGTTTTCTCATCCTTTAAAAACATTGTACAATCTCCTTTCAGGGACGCCATTCAGATCATGAACTGGCCACTTCCCTGAAGCTCTCAGAAAACAAAGCTTTCATTTTAAAGCTTCTGTTTTTGGAGTGAATTTTCTCAGCTTCCACACCAAACCCAACAGCAGAAGAAAAGACCTTGAACATTTCCATTGTAAAGATACCTTAAATGAGATTAATTTATGAATTATCTAATATAAACATTATACAATGAATAGAAGAAGAGATATGGCATGATACCCCACTTATATGTATAATGTTTGTGGTTTTTGTGTATCAGCTTAAATGGTGTTTAAATACAAACCAGAGCTTGCCTTCTTACCTGAGGACTGCTTCTGGTATTGAGAAAGTCTCATGACTCTTGGATTTCTGGATGTACATTAAGAAGGCAGTAGATAGTAGGCATTTGCTCAGAGAGGTAGTTTCTCATCTTAGAACCATAGCTTAATTTCTAAGGTTTATCCTTGTGTTATAGCACATTCTGGCCTAACTCCTCTACTATTTTAAAGATGTAAGAGTTCACCTTCTGTCTCTGAACCTGTCAGCCTTTCACATAAGTCTTACGTCAGAGCAGTGTTCCATCCTCCTCACATGTCCTACTGGGTTCATTACTACTTTGTTGTGAATTGTCAGTAGAACACTGCACCTTATGGCTTTGAGGCCCAGCTAATTTTCTTACATATTTAATTTTTTGATACAAATATTAACAATTTGGTTTTTAACCAAAATTTTTTATTGTTTAAAATGCCAGAATTAATCTTTGTCACATTATTAGTGAAGTTATCCCTTACTTTTAATGAGATTTTAATAACTTTTTATTAAAACTTTCTACATTATGTATTATTAGAATATATGGCATCCCATGAAAAAAATTGTACAAAATGTAAAAGATCCACATTCTGCTCATAAATTACTTGCTGTTGTTTCATTATATTAATAAATTAATGTAACCAAACTTTTGATGAATTTTGAACCTTAAATGGTGCAATCATAATTGTAACATTAACATCATTAGGATTTAGAATACAAACATATACATGGAAAATACTGTTGCTTATATTACAATTATTAGGCAATGAATAAACAGTAGTTTTTTGTGACCATTTTTTGTTATATTAGTAATTAAAACTTGGCTTTGTCAAGGTGTGGGAAGTGAAGGTGCAAGGGTTCAGAAAGGGTATTTCCTTTTATAAGCTAGTCATGTGACCATGTGTTGAGATGAAAGTTGTTACTAATCATTTTCTTCATACCCAAACTGGGATGAATCAGCAGTTATGGCTTGATAAATGAAACAAGAAAGAAAAATGACAGCAACTGAGTTTTTTGTTTTTTTGTTTGTTTTACTTGTTTTTTTTATTGAAAAGCTTTATTTTAAAAAACAAAGATAAATGTACATTTTTGCATAGAAGTATACGAATACATTTTTAAGGTTGTAATTAAGTATTTGTGGGTACATATACATACACATATGTATATATGTAACAATAATATAGGAAAAGAGGGTATTAGTTTGAGGGGATGGGAGAGAAACTAGGAGGGGCTGTAGGGAGGAAAGAAGGATGTGATACAGTTCTATTAAAATATATTCTTTTTTTTTCCTTGAAATTGACACAGTCTGTGAGTTGTTTCTGGGGTGTTCAGAGCTTTCTGGGGTTAGTATCCCATTATCAGTGACTGAATATTATATCTGTTCTTTTGTGACTGGTTTATCTCACTCAGGATGATATTCTCTAGATGCATCCATTTTCTTAAGAATTTCATTAAGTCATTGTTTCTAATAGCTGAGTAGTACTCCATTGTGTAAATGTACCACAATTTTTGTATCCATTCATCTACTGAATGACATCTGGGTTCTTTCCAGCTTCTGGCTATTATAAATAGAGTTGCAATGAACATTGTGGTGCATGTATCTTTGTTGTAAGTTGGAGTGTCTCTGGGGTAAATGCCCAGAAGTGGAATAACTGGGTCTTCAGGTAGTACTATGTCCATTTTTCTGAGGAACCGCCAGACTGATACCCAGAGTGGTTGTATCAGTTTACAACCCCACCAACAGTGGAGAAGTGTTCCTCTTTCTCCACATCCTCGCCAGCATCTGTTGTCATCTGAGTTTTGGATCTTGGCCAATCTGACTGGTGTGAGGTGGAATCTCAGGGTTGTTTTGATTTGCATTTCCCTGATGGCTAAGGATGTTGAGCACTTCCTTAGATGTTTCTCAGCCATTCGATATTCCTCGATTGAGAACTTTTTCTTTAAGTCTGTACCCCATTTTTTAATAGGGTTGTTTGATTCTCTGGTGTCTAGCTTTTTGAGTTCTTTGTATACCTTGGATATTAGGCCTCTATATGATGTGGGGTTAGCAAATATCTTTTCCCACTCTGTTGGCTGCCGTTTTGTTTTCTTGACAGTGTCTTTAGCCATTACAGAAACTTTGCAATCTCATTAAGTCCCATTTGTCAATCTTTGACCTTAGAGCTCGAGCCATTGGTGTTTTGTTCAGGAAATTTTCTCCTGTGCCTATGAGTTCTAAGGTTTTCCCTACTTTCTCATCTAATAATTTCAGTGTACCTGGTTTAATGTGGAGGTCTTTGATCCACTTGCACTTGAGCTTTATACAAGGAGATAAGAAAGGGTCTATTTTCATTCTTCTGCATGCTGAGTGCCAGTTGGACCAACACCATTTGTCGAATAGGCTGTCCTTTTTCCATTAAATGTTTACAGCTCCTTTGTCAAAAATCAGGTGATCATATATGTGAGGGCTCATTTCTGGATCTTCAATTCTATTCCATTGATCCACGTGCCTATCTCTGTACCAGTACCATGCAGTTTTCAGCACAATTGCCTTGTAATATAGCTTGAGGTCAGGGATAGTGATTCCCGCAGATGTTTTCTTGTTGTTGAGGATGGATTTCACTATTCTAGGTCTTTTTTTATTCCAGATGAAATTGCACATTGCTCTTTCCAACTCAATGAAGAACTGGGTTGGAATTTTGATGGGGATTGCATTGAATCTGTAGATTGCTTTTGATAAGATGGCCATTTTTAAAATGTTGATCCTTCCAATCCATGAGCATGGGAGATCTTTCCATCTTCTGAGATCTTCCTCAATTTCCTTTTTTAGAGGTTTGAAGTTCTTGTCATACAGGTCCTTCACTTGCTTAGAGTCACACCAAGGTATTTCATAGTTTTTCTGACTATTGTGAAGGGTATCTTTTCCCTAATTTCTTTCTCCACATGTTTGTCCGTTGAATATAGGAAGGCTACTGATTTGTTTGAGTTAATTTTGTATCCAGCCACTTTGCTGAACTTGTTTATCAGCTGTAGGAGTTCTCTGGTGGAATTTGTGGGGTCGCCTAAATACACTATCATGTCATCTGCAAAGAGTGATGTTTTTACTTCTTCCTTTCCAATTTGTATCCCTTTGATTTCCTTTTGCTGTCTAATTGCTCCGGCCAGGACTTCCTGTACTATGTTGAATAGGTAGGGGGAGAGTGGGCAGCCTTGTCTAGTCCCTGATTTTAGTGGGATTGCTTCAAGTTTCCTACCGTTCAGTTTGATGTTGGCTGTTGGTTTGCTGTATATTGCTTTTATTATGTTTAGGTATGGGCCTTAGATTCCTGTTCTTTCCAAGATGTTTAACATAAAGGGGTGCTGAAATGTGTCAAATGCTTTCTCAGCATCTATTGAGACAACCATGTGGTTTTTTTCTTTGAGTTTGTTTATATGGTGGATTACATTGATGGATTTCTGTATGTTAAACCATCCCTGCATCCCAGGGATGAAGCCTACTTGACTATGGTGAATGATTGTTTTGATGTGTTCTTGGATTCGGTTTGCAAGGATTTTGTTGAGTATTTTTGCATCAATGTTCATAAGTGAGATTGGTCTGAAGTTCTCTTTCTTTGTAGGGTCTTTGTGTGGTTTAGGAACGAGGGTTATTGTAGCCTCAAAAATTGAGTTAGGTAGTATTCCATCTGATTCTATCTTGTGGAATAGTTTGGAGAGTATTGATTGGTATTATGTCGTCAATAAATGTCTGATAAAATTCTGCACTGAACCCATCTGGACCTGGGCTTTGTTTTGGTTGGGAGGCTTTTGATATCTGCCTCTATTTCTTTAGGTGTTATGGGATTATTTAGTTGGTGTACCTGGTCCTGATTTAACTTTAGTATCTTGTATCTGTCTAGGAATTCATCCATTTCCTCCATGTTTTCTAGTTTTGTTGAATATAGGCTTTTGTAATAGGATCTGATGATTTCTTGAATTTCCTCAGTTTCAGTTGTTATTTCTCCACTTTCCTTTCTGACTTTGTTAATTTTGATACTCTCTCTTTGCCCTTTAGTTAGTCTGGCTAACGGTTTATCAATCTTGTTTTTTTTTTTCTCAAAGAACCAGCTCTCGGTTTTGTTGATTCTTTCAATGGTTCTTTTTGTTTCTATTTGGTCTATTTCTGCCCTAAGCTTGATTATTTCTTGCCGTCTACTCCTCTTGGGTGTATCTGCTTCCTTTTGTTCTAGAGCTTTCAGCTGTGTTGTCAAGTTGCTCTCTCCAGTTTCTTTTTGGAAGCACTCAGAGCTATGAGTTTTCCTTTTAGTACTGCTTTCATTGCATACTATAGGTTTGGCAATGTTTTGTTTTCATTTTCATTGAATTCTAGAAAATCCTTAATTTCTTTCTTTATTTCTTCTTTGACCCTGCTATTGTTTAATAGAGCATTGTTTAGTTTCCATGTGTATATGGGCTTTTTGTCGTCTTTGTTGTTATTATAGACCAGCCTTAGACCATGGTGATCGGAAAGGATGCATGGGAGTATTTTGATCTTCTTGTATCGATTGAGGCTGGTTCTGTGTCCAATTATGTGGTCAATTTTTGAGAAGGTGACGTGAGGTGCTGAGAAGAAGTTGTATTCTTTTGTTTTAGGATGATATGTTCTATAGATATCTATTAATTCCAGTTGGTTCATAGTCTCTGCTAGTTTTGCAGTGTCCTTGTTCAGTTTCTGTTTCCATGTTCTGTCCATTGGTGAGAGTGGGGTATTGAGGTCTCCCACTATTATTGTGTGGGGCACAATGTATTTTTTGAGCTTTAGTAGGGTTTCTTTTATGAATATCGGTGCTTTTTTATTTGGAGCATATATGTTAAGGATTGAGAGTTCCTCCTGACAAATTTCCCCTGTAATGAGTAAAAAATGTCCTTCCTTATCTTTTTTGATAACTTTTGGTTGAAAATCTACTTCATTCGATATTAGAATGGCCACTCCAGCTTGCTTCTTGGGGCCATTTGCTTGGAAGGTTTTTTTCCCAACCTTTTACTCTGAGATAGTGTCTTCTTTGTCTCTGAGATGAGTTTCCTGTATGGAGCAAATTGCTGGGTTTTGTTTATGTATCCAGTCTGATAGCCTATGTCTTTTTATTGGGGAATTGAGTTCATTTATGTTAACAGATATCAAGGAATAGTGGTTGCTGTTTCCTGCTATTTTTGCTTTTGGAGGTTGAATTGTGCCTGTATGTCTTTCTTCTTTTGGTTTTCTTGCTTTGGAGTTTTCTTGTTAGGATATAGTTCCCCTCGTTGTATTGGGTTTCCCCCCTATAATTCATTGTAGTGCTGGGTTTGTTCCCAGATATTGTGTAAATTTAGTTTTGTCTTGGAATATCTTAGTCTCTCCATCTATGGTGATTGAGAGTTTTTCTGGGTATAGCAGCTTGGGCTGGCACTTGTACTCTTTTAGAGTTTGCATGATGTCTGTCCAGGCTCTTTGAGCTTTCATCGTCTCTGTTGAGAAATTGGGTGTGATTCTGATTGGTCTGCCTTTATATGTCACCTGGCCTTTCTCCCTTACTGCTTTTAATATTTTTTCTTTGCTTTGGGCACTTGGCGTTTTGACTGTTATGTGTCGGGAGGAATTTCTTTTCTGGTCCAATCTATTTGGAGTTCGGTAGGCTTGTTTTATGCTAATGGTCATCTCATTCTTAAGGGTAGGGAAGTTTTCTTCTATGATTTTGTTGAAGATATTTACTGTGCCTCTTAGTTGATATTCTTCGCCCTCCTCTATTCCTATTATCCTTAGGTTTGGTCTTCTCATTGTGTCCTGGATCTCCTGGACATTTTAGGTTAGGAGCTTTTTGGTTTTTGCATCTTCTCTGACTGTTTTGCCTATGTTTTCAATGTTGTCTTCGGCCCCCGAGATTCTCTCTTCCATCTCTTGTAGTCTATTGGAAATGCTTGCATCTGTGACTCCTGATTTCTTTTTTAGGTTTTCTGTCTCTAGGGTTGTCTCTTTTAATGTTTTCTTTTTTGTGTCTATTTTCATTTTAAATTCCTTCTTTCATCCCTTCATCTCTTTGGATCTGTTTACCTCTCGTTCTTTGAGTTTTTTGAGTGTTTTTTTTTTTTTTTGTTTTTTGTTTTTTGTTTGTTTCTTCTTTAAAAGCTTCTAATTCTTTATGCTTTTCCTCCCATTCTTTTTTAAGGATCTCTATCATCATCTTGAGGTATGATTTCAGGTCTGCATCTTCTTTTTCTGGAGTGTTTGATATTCCGCTGTTTGCTGTGATGGGAGAGCTGGGTACTGGTGTTGCCAGGTTTTCTTGATTTCCCTTGGGTACGTTCTTTCCCTTTCCTCTTGCCATCTTGTCAGTCTTGTGTTGATGCTGGGCTCTGGTGAACCGCTCTTTTAGCGCGCTCTGCAGAGATCTCTCTGCACCCAGGCTAGTAGGAAAGCCTCTGGTGTCCCTGGATCACTGCTGGACCACCTCTGGCTCACTGCTGCTCCTGGTGGTGGACGGTCCTAGTGCGCGCCCTGCACTCAATGTGGTCTGGCTGGGAACAGCCCAAAGCTGGGTCACAGGCGGGGAGGGGGAACCGGGGGACTGCACTTTTTTGAGCGTTCGGCAGAGAGCTCTCTCCGCAGAGATCTTTCTGCACCCGGGTCAGTCAGAATGACTCCTCACCAGTCCTGGGCCCTTGGACCACTGCTGGACCATCGCTCTGTTTTTTTTTTTTTTTTTTTTTTTTTTTTTTTTTTAAGATTCTATTGGTTGTTCTTTCTATAACATTTGAAGTCAGCAGGTATGCATCTGTTATACAGAGTGTTGTGGTAAAATATGTGATAGCCTTTTATCCCGAGCTAGTGCCAGCAACCGTAGTGCCACATGGCACTTCGGGTATCTTTACTTTAGTGGCTCTAAACCACCTCTAAGTACTCACAGGCCCCGGCTTCTTTTGACCCAGGCGCAATCCACTCCGCCTGCCCAGCTGCTTCTGTCCCGGACGGTCCACAACTGCCCCAGGGTGTTTCACTCACTTTCCCTTGGCGCATTGTTGCCAGGCTTTGCACACACATCCCAACTTCGTGGCAGACTTTGTGTGTCCCCCCACTTTGAACATGATTAAGTCGCCATATCGAAGAACACACCAAAATACTCTGATTCAGTTGGTATAATATAATTTGCCACCTAGATAAGTCAAATGGTCCTGTACAATTCCATCCCTTATAAAATATTCGTTACAACCTTATCCGTATAGAGATGCCCTGAGAGAAACATCTACGTCTGCTTCCATGTTGCCTCCTCTTGACTCTCCTGCTTCCTCTTCCTCCTCTCTCCTTCCTAGAGTTTTCCCCACCTACCTTTCCTTCTCATCCAATGATAGGCTCGAGTCTTCTTGTTGTATAATGACATTATCCTACACAGAGTGTGCAGTCTCAAAGCTGCAGCCTTGTGGTGGAGGAAACTGTGGCACCACAGTGCAAATCAGATGGATGACAAAACAGAACCAGATTAGTTTCTCCACCCTGCACTCTTCACTTTTCTTCAGTACTGTCTTGGGCGCTTAGAACTTTAGTGTTTTCAGACCAGTTTCCACACTGATTCTTTAGATAAACTGGGGGGGGGGGGGGATGGCATGTCTACAGAATGAGTGTTTGTCTTTGTTACTTGTATCATTTCTGTGATAAAGTTCCTTGACAAAACAGATAGGAAGGGAGGGTTTTTTTGGGCTCACCCTTCAAGGGAGCAGTTCATCATGGGAAGCAGGAGTGTGAAGCAGCTGGTCATATTGTATCTACAGTCAGGAAGCCAAGGGAGAAGAGTGCTGGTGCTCAACTCAAATTCACCTTTTTAATTCAAGAGAATTGTGTCAT
Organism: Micromys minutus; assembly: GCF_963924665.1. Lineage (NCBI taxonomy): Eukaryota > Metazoa > Chordata > Mammalia > Rodentia > Muridae > Micromys > Micromys minutus. Next base: position 69,437,184 of record NC_137975.1, on the reverse strand, counting down.
TGACCTCCCTCAGTTAAGGTGGACCTTTCCACCTTAATCAACCAGATCTAGGTAGTCCCTCCTGGGCATTCCCAAAGGCAGCCTAGTCTACATAATCTCTCTCCAGTATGCCTGGAGACAGTTAAATTGGCAAGGTTAACCATCACTATACTCTAATCATTAACAATCTAAATTATTATTTGGGTTTCTCAGCATGCTTTCTAGTTTTCTAGTAAAGTTGTTTGTGATAGTTATCTCCAAGATGTCCACCAAATATCTTTGCTTCTTGATAGTCAAATCCTTTGTGTTCCCTTTCAAAATAAATAATGGCAAACCTGTGAAGCCAAAAGACTACTGAGAAATAATATTACAGTGTAAGTTCAAAGGCTTAAAAACAGTGAAGCTTCTGGTTTGCCTTCTTAGATAACCCAGTCTGGAGGGAGCCAGCTGTCACACCATGATGGCCTTGAAGTAACCCAGTGGTAAGGAACTGAGGTATCCTGCCATCAAACACATTGAGTGAAACATCTTTAAAACAGATTGTCCTTGGATAACAACATCCTTAGAGTAACCCCAGCTGAGGCATGAGATGACTTATGAAGAGCTAGTGAGGAACAGCAAGAGTGACTTCGTGTTTGGGATTGGCCACCTCAGCATGACGCAGTGCATTGCTAACTGAAATGTGGAATCTAGGAGAAAGAGTGGGCGTTTCAGTCAGTTCAAGCATGTGACTATCTCACAGTTGAAGTTGGAAACAGACGGGTTCTATCACCTCAATATTGAATTTTGAATCAAGATACATAATTTCTTGTACAGTCTTATGAGTCTTGTTTACATTTGTCTGGTTCTTGCATTGCAAACATTTTGATGAATACTATAAAATATTAGAAGACACTGAGCATGCTTTCTGAGATTTTAGCCCATTTCCTTTAAAAACAAGCAGGGCTATCAGTATGCATTGAGAACTCCAAGCATTTCTGTTTGAGACAGTTCCTTCCAGGGGAGATTTGTATTGCCTCTGTTCTTATGAGTCTTGCTCTGTGAATATTCTTTGTAATGACTCAAGATGATTTTTGTAAACTTGTTAGAATCTACTTGGTTATTTCTGATCAAAGAATTCCTTAGTGTCTGTGTCTGTGACCATTCTAATTTATTATTTCCTAGAAGGAAAACTTGCATTGGTGTAGGTTAAGGATATTTCTAGCTACATATTTTAATTTCAACTTAGACATTTGTTAGCTGTGTGACCTTGGGCATATTTGCAATGGATTACATGTTTATGTATCTCTAATATTCATATATTGATCTCCTAACTTCCAAGCTGATAGGTTTAGAAAGTAGAGTTTTGGGAAGGTATTAGGTCATGAAGGTAGAATCCTCAAGAATGGGATTTGTATGGCTCCCAAAGAAATCCTTTACCCTTATATTATGTGAAAGTATGTTGAGCATAGAGCTGTCTGTAAACCAAACAGGTCTAGCACCCTGATATTGGGCTTCCAAAGTCTTAAGAGTTAAGAGAAACGAGTGTTTATTGTTTATAAGTCATTCTATATGATGTTTTGTTCTAGCACTCTACATGACTTCAGGGTCCTATTTATGTGGCAAATAAATAAATAAATAAATAAATAGCTTCTCCCTTCTTACCTGTGTTATATGTGAAGACTGAGGAAGTTTTTAAGCCCTTAAATAGGCTTTGTTTTGCCATCTTACCCGCTAGTGTGATTCCTAAGTATATCAGAACATTTTCCCAGTAAGTCAGACTTAAACTTTCCTATGCATATATCTTTATAGATGCTGTCTTTAAAGTCACTGCTAGAAGGATGAGATGCTTAGAGAGTTAAAGGCACTTGCCACACAAGCCTCACTATTAAGTTCGGTCCCTGGGATACATGTAAAGGGAGGAGAGGAGCTCCAGTATCGAGTAGGAAAAATGAATGTGAATCTGGCATTAGGGAAGAAATGAGTTTGAAGTATAAATAACTTTCCTTATGTATGTCTAGTGGTTTGGATGTTTGTCACCTTCAATGTTCAGTCTACAATCAAAGTGGCATTAGGTGGAACTTTGGGGAGATTGGGCTATGAGGGCAGAACCTAGAACCAATGGGATATATGTATTTATAAAAGGACTAGAGGAAACTGCACTTCCACTGTATGAGGACAGGGTTTATCATCTTGCAGGTACCATCTTAAAACAAAGAACAGGCTTCTCTAAGCAGCAAGCCTGTGGCATCTTGATATTAGGCTTACAGCCTCAAAGTAAACTCCTTTGCTTTATAACTCCCCAGTCTTAGATTTGTGTTGTTACACAAGTAGCACAAGAATGAGTAAGGTCCTAGTCAGCTAAATATAGATAGAAAAAGGAGGTTCAGCTAAACCAACACTTACAGTGAGGTAAGTAAGTAAAAAAGGTAAATAGAAACCTTTGGGGGAAACTGGGTTATAATGCTCTGGAAATCAAATTGTTTTTTAATGTTTTATGAGAGGCTAGCAAGATGGCTTGGTGGTTAAAAGAGCTCACTGCTCTTCCAGAGAACCAGAATACAGTTCCTAGCAGCCACACCAGAGAGCTCACTCTCTCTCTCTCTCTCTCTCTCTCTCTCTCTCTCTCTCTCTCTCTCTCTCTCTCTCTCTCTCTCTCTCTCTCATACACACACACACACACACACACACACACACACACACACACACACAGAGAGAGAGAGAGAGAGAGAGAGAGAGCGCGCTTAAATACAGACATGCACATACGTACACATGAATAAAAAATACAAAAACAAAAAACAAAATAAGATGAAGGGATGGATCCATCTCAGAGAGAAGAACAAATTGATGAATGGTAAGAAGACAGTTTTGTGGAGTGCTGTTTGTTTAATAAGCTGCAGTGAATGGGATCTGCTGTCTAAGGGGAAGCATCAGGATTACCAAGATCATTGATAAAAGGGGCAAAGAGCCAAATGCACCCCACTGCCAGATTTTAGAATAAAAGTTTTATTGGAATATAGCCATACTTTTCCACTTAGGTGTTGTCAGTCCCAGTGGCAGAGTTGAGTAGATGCTACAAAGCTTTAAGTATTTGCTAGAAAGCTTGCTGACTCTAGATTTAGAATAGTTGAAGAAAGGTTGAAATACTGGTTGGGAGTCAAAGAAGCAGAATCCAAATAAGGGAATTGATTTTTTTTTTCAGGAAAGTATTCAAGTATTTGTTTTGTTTTGGTCAAAACATAAGAAATCAGAACCTTGAATTTAGAGCAGACTGGCTTGCAACCTAGGCACATTTCCTAAGGTGGGTTCCTGAAAAGTCTATTAACTTTCTATCTACATGACAAAATACTGAAAAAAATCAAGTCAATATAAAAGGAAAAAAAATTGTTTCCAGGCCCTTATGAAGCTGAGCATCATGACATGAAGTACACAGCAAAATAGAGCCAGCCACTGGGTCCTCTGGGCCAGCAAAGGAAGGGGGTGGGGAGAGCAAAGAGGAACTAGACTTTGTCTCAGGTTTCTGTCACCTCCTCCCAGGAGTCTATATAGCTATGACTCCATGGTGGATAATACACCAGTGAGATTGGAGCTCCAGTTCAGTTACCTCCCAGGCCTGAGGCTGTAGCTTTAGAGGTCAACCTTCAGGATATGAGGTGTTAAAGGACGTTTTAATCTAAGTCATAACAACCTCCAAAATTGTAAGCTAGCTGTATAGTCATATCTTGCTGTATCGCAAACCACCTAACCTTTGCTGCTTGGAACAGTGAACATTTATTTCTTTTACCCCTTGTGTGAATCAGGAGTCTAAAACATGCTTAGCTATACGGTTCTAACTCAGCATTCATCAGGCAGCAATTAACTGAGATTTGGCCAGGTCTAGAGATTCTGCTTTTTAGTTTATATTGCTGTTTACAGGAGACTGGGACTCTCCATAAAACTACTCAAAACATGGTTTGCCCCAAATAAAACTGAGAGAACAGAAACCTTTGTTCTTTATGATATGCCTTCCTCTCATGTATTGTATTTGTCACACATACCAGCCTTAGCACAACCTTCCCTGGGAGCTTTCTTAGGGGCTGTTGCTGAGGTTGAATGCTAATAAAATTCTTCAGGCTGTGTTCTCTCAGCATTGCCACACAACCAACTAGATGCCCAGAGTAGTTATTTGTGACAGTTTGGTTATATTATAGTCATAAATGCTTGAACTTATTTAAAATTTTCACCAAGTGGTTTTCTTTTTCCTCTGATTTTATGAATAAAATCATGGTAGAAAACTGGTATCCAGATAACCCAAATGTCCTGAAAATTAAACATTTTAAATGTATAAGTAGTCAAGTTATTACTGAAATTTTATTTTGCTGATATTCTTGTTTGTATTTATATGTTAAAAATAAAGTTCTTACATAAATGCTATTTTCACACTTCTGTATTAGTTAGTTTTCTGTTGCTATGACAAACACTATGACCAAGAAGGCAACTTATAATAGAGAGTCCATCAAGGCCTCCTAATCCTTTCTAAACAGTCTAGCAACTGGGGACCAAGTATTCAATCATATGAGCCAATGGACAACATTCTCATTCAAACCACACTCTATTCCCTGGTTCCCAAGGCTTCTGGCCATATTATAATGCAAAATGCATTCAGTCCTACTTCAAAAACCCAAAACCTTTTCTGAGGCTCTAGGCAGTTTTTTAACTGTAACTGCTTTTAAAAATAAAAAAGGAAATTACATACTTTCAGCATACAGTGACTCAGAATATGCATTAGTGTTCCTAAATGGAATGGTAATGGGGGAGGGGAGTGCAGTAAGGAAATACTGGAAGAAAGTAAAACCAAGACACAGGAGAGCAAATTCTAAATCCTGTCGCTCCGTGTCTGAGGTCAGAGCTTAGATGGCTCAGTGCCTCTGGCTTTACTGCCTGCAATATACATCTCTCAAACTGGTTCTACTCCCTGTGTGCAGCTCTCCTTGGCAGACGTACCACAGTTCTAACACCTCTATCATAATCTGGGCTTCACTTTCTTAGCTTCCCATAATAGTCTTTCAGGGCCTACATGCAGTGGCTTCCCTTCCACACATGCAGCCTCAGCTCTCCTTAACCACAGAGGAAGATTCTACATCTCTCTTTCTTTCTCCTGGGTCTGCATGACCAAAGCCAGAGCAATGTGGACAACACTTAAATTCTGCTGCCTGATTGGAATGGAGCTTGGCCCCCTTGAATCACATTTGCAGCAGCTTTGGTTTGTTGTTTAGTAGTCCTTTTCACAACTTGGAAGCTTAGCTTGGGGAGGGGTTCTTGTCCTGATGCCACCACCCCCTCCCTTTATTCCAGTGCACATAAAGCCTCACCCCAATCCTTACCTTTTTTAGCACAAGCCTTGACTCCAGCATTAACTTTCTCTTATGTTTTGTATTTCCTCTTGCCCCACTTGCTCTTTTATTGTAGACCTGCTTAAGAGTAATGACCATGTGACAGTATTAGGTTGTCTTGAAATCTCCTCTGCCAAAGAAATTAGTCTATTACTTTTCAATTCGGCCTCAGGCAGATTACTAAGAAGGGGGCCAAAGGCATATCAGATAGTTGTCAGACTATCACAAAAATGGTTTCTAGTTCAGTTAATATTATTCCCTTCTGAAACCTAAGCTGAGCCTCTACAGTCCATTTTGCTCTTGGCACTACTGTCTTCCGAGCTTCTACTCTGATGGCCCATTAAGCATTTAACTACTTTTCTAGGCCAAAGTCTCAAAAGTCTTAGTATATGTCTAAGGAAAGCACATGGTCAAGTCTGTCACAGCAGTACCCACTTCCTGGTACCAATTTCTGTTTTATTTACTTTTCTATTGCTGTCACAAGGGGGAAAAAAAAACATAATGACGACAAAAGAGAAAACATGTTTAATGGCTTAAAATTTCAAAGGGTTAGAGTCCGTGATGACTGAGCAAAAGCATGTAGGCAGGGACAGCTGACCTCACATCTGGATCTGAAAACAGGAGGCAGAGGGTGCTTTGGGAATGGCAAGAGTCTTGAAATTTCAGAGCCTGACCCCAGGGTCACGCTTTCAAGCCCACACCTTCTAATCCTTCCTAAACAGTCCACCAACTGGGGACCAAGTATTCAGACCTGAACTTGTGAGAGCCTTTCAGACCACCTTAAACTTCTAATTCTTAAACTTCTAAGTTTTCAATTACATGTATAAGAAGAAAGGCTTTGTAGAAACTGAACTAATGATTGTCATATCAGAAAATAGAGTTCCATTGTAGTCAGGCTGTGTATAAAATTGATATGCTTGTATTAATTCATTAAGGAAATTGCATGAAATTGGCTTAACTTTGGAGAATCATCTTTAACAATTCTGACTTATTGGGAGGGCATTTTGGGGAACAGCCTTATGAAAGCTATCACAGACAGCGTCCACGCTTCATGTGTCCTCCATACACAGGTACAGCCTGGGAGCAGTGTGACTCATGGGCCTTAACTTGCTGGTTCTACTTCTCTCTAGCCCTCCAGTTAGGGTCTGTCAGGGCCAGAGTGGGGAATGGGGAAGATGGCATTGTCAGTTTACCCAGAGCCTTACATGTGCTAGGCAATCACTTTAGTGCCGAGCTACATCCCAGACTCTTAATGAAGAATTCAAGTAGGGTTCTTGTTCCTCCTGGGATACAACTCAGTGTTATTATTAATAAGCTATTCTTTAAGGCAGTTTCCTAGGATTGTTTCCTGTCCAAATGCATGTGTGTGCATAGTTTCCTTTACAGAAAGTGTGTTAGATGAACTCAAACAGCTCTGTGCCAGGAAATCCTGAAATCATAAGAAGCACTGTAGAAATCTGCTCTAGAATGCTGGGAAACCACTCAGGAATTAACCACCTGGAAAGCAAGCAGGAGGAGGGGAGCTGTGCCAATCAATTCTGTTTAAATAGCCTCCCTACCATTAGGTCCATTCACTTTACCCAAGTAAAGTGAATATGTCTTTTTTCCATCTGTCCTTCTCCAAATGCTAGGGTTACATGTGACATCCCTGCCTGACTTCTATAGTTGATGGAGATTCAAACTCAGGTCCCCAGGCTTAAACAGCAAACATTTACTTGCTGTTTAATATTTTAACTAAGAAGATTTTGATTGAGTTGTGTGGACCACAATAATTGCTATGTTTATCATTGATTAATAGCAAATGTGCATTAAAGTGGTCATCTTGGGAATCACTAAGATGTGGGAATAGAATGAGAAAATCATTCAGTTCTGTCTTCTGCCCCATTTTTGCTGTTTAATTCTTTGATGAGTGCTTACAGGCAGTTCATTCCAGTTTTCACAGTAATAAACTAGAAAGATTTTGCCAGTAAGGCACAATCTGCACATTTCTTGTCTTTTCCTCAGTAATTTTTTCTAGTTGTAAAACCATCTCCCATTCCATAGCTTATCTTTTTTACTTTCTTAATTGTATTTTCAAGAGCAGAGTTTACAATTTGATGAAAGTGACTTCATCCATTTGATCTTTCTCGATTTTGCTTTTGGTGTTAATAAGAAGTCATTACCTGAGTCAGAGCACATGCCTCCTCCTATGCTTTCTTCTAGATATGGGGGTTTAGTTTTTGTATTAAAATGGCCCACTTAGAGTTACTTGTTTATGTGCTATGGTCATATGTTAATTTTTACAATCGGATGTCAGCATCACATTTGAAAAGCTTGTCTTTGTTTCATTGCCCTTTGTCCCTTTATTAACAGATACTGAAAGCTATAAACAATAGAGATGTCATCAGAAAGTGAATGGTTAAGGCATTGCAGTGTATGCACACTGCACAGTACTACTTACAGTAGAAGGAAATGAACTGTTGGTACAAGCAGCAAACATAGCAATCTCTATTGTCCCATGAATATATGTGGTTTTTACAATTTTGTTTGTTCCTGCATATCCATGTTTGCCAGGCAAGCAATTAATTTTCTTCGTTAGCTTTTTTAATTTCTAAGAAATCAATTTAAAACAGGAAAGCAGTATATTTTACATAATTTCCTTTTTATGTAACTCTGGAAAATCCTTCACTAATCTGTTACAGAAAACCAGGTCTATGATGGAAAGCTATATAGGGGAATGAAGGGATTATAATGTCCAAATGTGTGACTGTGGACAGTTTCCTTTCAATACAGTGTATTTCAGTGCAAGTAAAGTCCGAAGTATACATGGAGCCGCAGTGGGTAGGCCAAGTTTTGATAAGTAAGGCTTTCTTTTCCCATCTAGGAATAAGATTCAGAACGTACTGTATTGTAAATTAGATAGTCCAAGTCATGTCAGTCCTAACAGAGCTTATTTTTGATACCAGTATTTAGCTGTCTGCAAATCCATTTTGACAGTTGACCCAAATGTTCCCAAATTGTCCTCAAATATTTCCTTTGCAGTAATCATCGGGGTTAACACACAGCATTTTAGAGGTGGGGAGTGAAAAAAGAAAAGAGTAGTGAAAGGCAATGCTAAGGAATTATCATCTTAACCTGTGGTTAAGATTCACTTTTTTACTTTTCGTTCAGTGCAGGCAGTATTCATCGTCCTTAGTCTGTAGACATTTTTGAAGGTCAAAGTCAAAATTGTTATTCTCTTGTCTTATTTAGCCCCATACTCCATTATAGTTATGTCCTGTCCAAAATTCAGCATTACTTGATCTTTCTTAGTTCTGAATATTCCTTCGGTTTATGAGAGTAACTATATTTAGGCTTAAGAATTTATTATACATGAATTGAACAAAACCAGGCTTCATCTGTTCTTGCTTGTAGTTTCTCGGGTTGAACTCTCATAAAATAGCATGGAAAGAGCTTTAATCTTTTATTATCTTCTTTTCAAGCCCTTAGAGTCAAGCCTGACTCACATGGGGTTAGTTATGAGGCAGGTACTGATTGATGATCAAAACCGGGGAAGAGAGGTGCCTTAAGAGCTGTGGCCAGTCTCTGAGGATGGAATGCAGTACCTCCTGAAACTAGCCTTTGTCTTAAAGCTCCCACTGCTGCCAAGGTGTGCTCTAAATCCCTGCTGGTAAGAAACTGTTAAGTCACAGTCTGGTCAGTACTGCTTCAAATTAAACTAGGTCTTGTAGTTTATAGTAAGCCAGCCATGTCAGCCTTCCTTGACTCCTGGGTTCATTCTGGGTCTAATTCTACCACAGTAGTTCTTAGTCAGATATTTACCTGATGACTCATAACAGTAAGAAAATTACAGTTATGAACTAGCAACAAAGTAACTTTATGGTTGGGGGTCAGCACAACATGAGGAAAGTTGAGAACCACTGCTCTACCACAACTCTCTGGGACCTCTTGCAGTAATTGACCTGAGTCTTCTGGTGCCTCTGTTTCCTCATATCAAAACTGCAGGGTTTGGCTTCTCCATGCTACCTTCTGTGATTCTTCAGGTTACAGTATGTATTTTTCTAGGTAAAAAATAAAGCAGCTTATTAAAATCTCATTACTTTGAGAGAGGGTCTTTCAGTGAACCTAAAAGTTAGACTAGAACATACTGTATGAAATAAAGTAACTTAGACCCAAAAGGGCAGTGGTCATGTGTCTTTCTTACTTGAGAATACAAATTTTATCTAATGCCCTTTTGTCTTGTGCTGACTATATGAATTTTTTTGGTCTGTTGTTTTGTTTGTTTGTTTGTTTCCTTTTAATTTTGGAGATGAGGTTTTTCTATACTCTGGCTATACAGAAACTCACTCTGTAGACCGGACTGGCCTCAAACTCACAGAGATATTTGCCTGCCTCTGCCTGCCCAGTGTTATGATTAAGAGTGTGTACCACCACCACCCAGCTGTAATTTTTTTAATAGCATGATTTTAGATTTTTTGTGTATGTTTTGCTTTTGCATTTATGCCTATAAGTGCCTTGTATACATATGCGCCTAGTGCCTCTGAGAAGACATAAGAAGGCATTAGATTTCCTGCAACTGGAGTTAGGAATGGCTGTAACCTTCCATGTGGGTGCTACAGATGGAACCTGGGTCCTCTGCAAAAACAACAACTGCTCTCAACTTCTGAGCCATCTCTCCAGCCCTTCCCTCTATGTTTAAAATCATGAAAATGTGTTGAGAAAGAGCCAGGTTGCTGGAGAGCTCGTCTGTGCCTCAGGTACCAACAATGCTAGGACTAGAAATGAGTCTTTGGTGACACGTTAGATACATGTGCACCTTACAGTGCTGCTAAGATGCTGACCGGACTGGATAAACAGAGTAGTACGTGTAGGGAGCAGAATTTGAAGTTTGCTATTTTATGTCCCCTCCCTGACTTCCCTCCTCTTGTTCTTCCTCGTTGTTCCTTAAAAAGAACTGACCGTTTGGCCATAGCTCCTCAGAGTAGTGGTTCAGCAGGTGATCTGTAAAAGGGCAGGATTCGGTGCAGGAAGAGGAGCTTCATGGCTGGAGAGTCAGTTTTTAATTCTTGGTTTCTAGAAATTATTTCAGGAGGTAATTTTGAAAGCATTGTCTAATCAGTATGTCCTTAAGGCAGTACCTGACATTCAAAATAAATGTATATTGGTGTGGGTTTTGGTTATGAGGAAAAATATGATTATATGAAGTCTTAACTCAAAAAAAAAAAAAAAATCTCAAGCCACTATATAAAGAGAACACTGACTCTGCCTTAAAAGGTAGACTCTCAATGTTTGTAAACCAGAAGCTATACTGAGATGCTTATTTTAAAATTTTTCATGTATAGCTAGGCATGACTTGGCATGCTTGTAATTTCAGTACTTAAAAGACTGAGGGAGGAGAATTGTAAGTTCCAGGCCAGTTTGCACCACAAAGTGAGACCTCCCCCCTTATTGAAAATAGATTCCCCCCCTCACATAATAAATATATCCTGAATATAGCTCCGCCCCCTCCGCTCCACCCAGCTCCTTCCCACCATCTAGATCCATTCCCTTTCCCTATCATTAGCAAACAAACAGGCTTCTAGGGGTTAATAATAAAATACAACAAAATAAAATATAGTAAGATTAACAAAAACAATCATGGGATTTGGACAAAACAAACGGAAGGAAATGAGCAGAGGAGAAGGCACAGGAATTAGAGACCCACAGTTTCATAAAACACTAAAGAGGCAGCCATGATATGTGCGCAGAGGACCTGGTGCAGGCCTGTGCTTGCTGCCTCCTGTGTGAGTTCATGTGAGTGCTGCTCATGTTCATTTGGAAGACCTTGTTCCCTTGTCCTCCATCCCCCTTGAATCCCTGAGCCGTAAAGGTGGGGGTGGGGGACCTTCATAGAGACATCCCATCTGGGGCTGTGTTCCAGGAGACCTTTTCTTAATAATAGTAGTAGCAATATTTCATTTTCTAATCACTGTATACTAACCAGCCTTTTCCCAATATACTTTTAAAGTACAGTTTGAGGGGCAAGGATATTGCGGTAAAGAACTTGAGTAGGAAAAGGTCCTTACCATGCAAATCTGTTTACCTATAATTCTCTGAACCCTTGTAAAGGTTGACAGACCGAGAGAATGGAATCCACAAAATTATCACCTGACCTCACACAAGTGCAACAACACACGCACACACACCATATATATTTACATACAGACAAATAAAGTTTAAAGTATATGAATATATGTCTGGTTTGATACTGGATATAAATCTTGTTCAGTTGACCAGTTCACTACTCTCGGGATATGGTTCCGGTAGCTGTTTGTCTGTTTTGGAGTTGAGGAATGAGAGGACCTCAGGCATCCTACTAATTTTTTTTAAGTGGGCTCATTGAAACATGGTTAAATCAATTATTTTTTATTGAAGTTTTAAATTTTGATATCACAGTAAAAAAAAAAAAGCCTAGACTAACACTGCACACTTCTGCTCATACCCAGAACCAATTGTTTTCCATCTTCTATTGTCTTTTATACATGCAGAAATACAATTTTTTAAAGAGATTTATTCATTTAAATGAATACGAGTATTTTGCCCATGTGTGTGCCTGGTTCCCATAGAGGATATCAGATCTGAAAATGGGGTATCAGATGGCTGTGAGCTACCACGTTGGTGTGGGTAGCTGAACCCAGGTCTCTGAGAGCAGCGAGTACTTTCGACTGCTGAGCTTCCAGCAAGTGCTCTCATTCCAGCTCCGATAATGTGTTCTCATCAAGCCACCTCCCACTTCCCTGTTCGGATTCCTCCCCAACTTCACGTGTTCTTTAAACAGCAACAAAAAACCCTGAGTTCACTGAGCTCTGCCAATATGTTTATGGGTGTGAGGCCATATCCTAGAACATGGATAGCCTCTCATGGGCCACAGCCCTGGGGAGAAACTGATTCTTTGTCTGCCAACAGCTTCTGGGGTAAACTTGGACTTGAGATCACATCTCTCCTCTATGCTGAGGTTTTGTCTGCCTTGATCTGAGCACTACACAGTCTTGTTCTCTCTGTGTTGACGACTTGTGGGTCTCTGTGTTTATCTCTGCTGCTAAAAGCAGATTGTCTGCTGAGATAGAGAGACTAATTTATGTGTATAACAACTCATAAGAAGTAAGTTTAATAGTATGTCCATTTAGTAAAATAATAGTAATAGGGTCTCTCTTAGAGCCTAATCTATGTATCCACAGGTTCTTACCCCGGTACTGGTGCCAGGCATGAGTTCCATCTTGTGGAGCTCGCTCTAAGTCTAATCAGAAAGCAGTTGGTCATTCCCATAACATTCATACGTAGTGCCACTTTGGTGAAGGTGTTTGCTACCATTTAAGGGTTGTTCTCTGGTGTCTTTGCTGTATAGAATCATAGAATCTACAATCAGGGATACTTTGAATTCTTCACTTTTAATTTTTATCTCCTTTATTATTTCTTTTAAGTTACTGCCCTACCTAACAGAAACAGTACTGTATGTGAGTGAAGAAAGTAGACACCATTTTCTTATTTGGGGTCTGAGCAGAAGTGCCTCTTCATTTAGTATGTGTTCGCTATAGGTTTGTCATAGATTTATTATATTGAGGTGTGCTCCCTCCATCTGTAGGCTATCTGTGGCTTTGATCAGAAAGAGATTGTTAGATTTTTAGTGAGGACTTTTATATATATATAAAATATATATATAATTATATATATATTAATAATTAAATATATATATATATTAATAATCATGTGATGTCTGTCTTTGAGTACCTTTAAATGCTATGTCACATTTATGAATTTACATGGATACATCTCTGAAATGAAGGTAAATAGATCATGATAAATTATCTTTTAATGAGATTTTGAATCATGTTTGCTGGAATTTTATTGAAGATTTTTGCATCTGTGTTCTGTAAGCCACTTCTGCCTGGATGGGTATCATCTCAGAATTCACCCATATTCTGTTGGAGGTTTTTTTAATTTATCGTTTTCTTTGATTGAATGATTTAGTTTCTGTATCTCCTAAAGCCCTAAATTAATATTCTGTCTTCTATGTGATCTATTCTGTTGCCAAGGCATTCCACTGATTTTTTATTATAGTTAATTTTCAATTCATCTTGAGTTTTCCTTAGTGTTTCTCTTTTTGAACTGCACATATATATCCATTATTTCACTTGGCCATTTACTTGTTGTCTTAGTTAGGGTTTTACTGCTGTGAACAGAAACCTTGACCAAAGCAACTTTTATAAGGACAACATTTAATTGGGGCTGGATTACAGGTTCAGAGGCTCAGTCTGTTATCCTCAGGCAGGAACAGGGCAGCATCCAGGCAGATATGGTGCAGGCAGAGCTGAAAGTTCGACATCTGAAGGCTGCTAGTGGAAGACTGAGCACACCCATAGTGACACACCTACTCCAACAAGACTACACCTCCTAATAGTGCCATTCCGGGCCCAGGCATGTACAAACCATCACATTCTACTCCCTTAGCCCCCTTAGGTTTGTCCAGACTTATGAGTCTGTGGGGGCCATACCTAAATATAGAATAATGCAGAATACATTTAGTCCTACTTCCAAAGTCGCCATAGTCTATAGCAGTCTGAACAATGTTAAAAGTCCAGAGTTCATAGTCTCTTCTGAGATTCATCCAGTCACATAACTGGAACCCCTAAGGCAAGACAGGAAACCAGGAGGACAAACTCCATTCTCTTCGTCTCCATATCTGATGTCAAAGCGGTCTTCAGATCTCCAACTCCTTTTTATCTGTGTTGACTGCAACAAACTACTTTCTCTTGGGCTGGTTCCACTCCCCATTAGCATCTTTCTTCAGCAGATAGGCCACAGCTCTGGCATCTCAAACATCTTGGGCTCTCCAAGGCAACCTCAATGTTATAGCTTTTTGTTTCAATGTCTGGGATCCACACATGGTCTTCTGGGCTCCTCCAAAGGGCTGACATCACTTCTCCATCTCTGTTTTCTATAGCACTCTAGGCTCTGGTTGATTCACTCCACTGCTGCTGCTGTTCCTGGTGATCATCCCATGGTACTGGCATCTCCAATACACTGGGTTTTTTTTTTTGTTTGTTTGTTTGTTTGTTTGTTTTGTTTTTGTTTTGTTTTGTTTTGTTTTTTGCTGCAACTAGGCTTCACTAATAGCCTCTCTTGGACTCTCTTCATGGTGCCAAGCCTCAACTCCTTTGCATGACCCCTTCAGTCCTGGGCCATCAACTGCAACTGAGGTGCACTTTCACCAGTGGCCTTCCACGGCCTCTCACAGTGCCAAGCTCCAGCTGTTCTTCATGACCCCTTCATGCCTTCAAAACCAGACCACCCGGGTGACTTTTACATATTACCAAGTACAGCTGCAGCATGAGGTACAACCTTGGCTGTCTCTGGAACACAGCTTCTTCGTGCTCTCAGAAAACACTTCCCAGAAGATTTCACCTCAGTGATGTTGGTTTCTTCTTAATCACTACTAATTTCTTAGCTCCAGTTAACCAGCATCAATTGTCCCAATAGTCCCATCTATTTTTTCACTCTAAAGCCAAAGCCACATGACCAAAACTGCTTGCAGGAGCTGGAACCTGGCCTCTTGTTCTATTACATTATCACTACCTTTCTGTTTCCCAACTCCTTCACTGCCTAAGCTTAGCTGTCCTGGAACTTGCTCTGTAGACTGACATTGAATTCAGAGATCTGTATGCCTGTCTACTAAGCACTGGGATTAAAGGTGTGGTCCACCAAACCTTGGTTTAAGTTTTTCTTTACCTAGAACTTGCTCTGTTCTAGGCTGAACTTGAACTTGGACTATACCAACAAGGCCACATCTCCTAATAGTACCATTCCCTGGGCTGAGCATATACAAACCATCACACTTGATCTCTTTATTGTTTATAGATGAACATGTTTATAATTGTTCTTTTAAATTCCATGTCTAAAATTTCATCTTTCATCTAAGACAGGGGACATTACTTTGAAAGTGGTGATGGAAGTAGGGCATGTTGTCTTTGTTTATTGTGTTTTTACAGTGGAGACTGAACATCTGGATTTGAGCTTGTTGTTGTCTTTTAGTGTGAGTTTTAGCTTACCAAACTATTTACAAGGCAAGGTGGGTGGCTAGGTGGCTTTGGGGTATCTTAACGGAACCCAACCAAGGCCAGAGGCCAGACAATGGAGCAGGGTGTCTTACATCTAGAGCAACTGTGGCAGACAGGCTTGTAGGTAAAGCCCCCAGGTCTGAGATGGAGGCAGGTTTTCTTACTGAATCCATATCTGTTCCTGAGCCTACACAAACCTGCTGTTTGGGTCCAGGATGAACCTAAAAAGACACAGAGTAGCCTGCTTTCAGATAAACAAGTATTTTCTGTAAAATGCCAATACTATTTTAGATTTCCAGGCTTTATTCTCTGTTGCAGATTCATGATTTGGATTGTTGACAACCCTTCAAAAAATAACACTTTTAATTTGTTGACCATATAAAAATAGGTCAAAGGAACTAAATTTTTTTGAACTTTGGGGGGGGCTGGTGGAAATGTATCTGATGAGTAAAACGATATTCCAATTTAGTTTTAGTTGCATTTTTCTTAAATCTTTTTAGAACCATTATATTTCATTTTCCAGTTTCCTACCTTGATCTTGCCTACAGTAGCGCTTACATGGGGAAACTGTTATAACTATTACTGTTACTAGGATGGTAAGACGGGGTCTTGTTATGTAGTCCAGGTTGGTCTTAAGGTCGTAGTCCTCCTACTTCAGGTCCTAAGTGCTGGGTCTGTAGCATCTTCTGCCATGGCCTGAAATGTGTCTTTCATCTGTAAAAATGAGTTAATATATACCTACCACAGTTTTATATTTTTACTTTTCCATACTAAGATTGTAAAAGTACTTCTGTATCTTTGTCCGATTCGTCTCAGTCTTTGGCTATGTAGTGTAATAAACTTAACTGTTTCTCTAGTCCTGAGATCATTCATTGAATGCAACTTGCTACCTTTGTTGCACAGGATCACACTATATATATATATTTAGATCTATTTCTGCATATCCTATTTTATCCTATCCTATCCTATCCTATTGATGAATTAGCCAAACTAATTGTTTGCATTATTCTCACTATCTTGTGTAATCTTGTATGATCGGATTCCACTGAAGAAATATAGAAACAATCAGCCGAGGAAATGACTAAGTCCATCCGAGTGTGGTCCTAGTTTGTACTTTCTTTCTTGGCCTTACCTCACATTACATTGGAAGAGATGCCTCTGTTCCTATCATGTTCTGGGTCCCATTAGAAGACGTAGATACTAGAGTTGGCCCTTTTCTGCATTGTCCTGTTTTTCCTGTTTTGGTGATTACCGTACTTTGCCAATACTAAAGGCAACTAAATGACATACTTTGTTCCTGGTAACACTAGGTCTCCATTTTTCCATCTTCAAAGTAAAAATCAATTTCTGTACTTTTTCTCAACTTACCCATTCTCCCCTCCTTGATATTGCATCTTCCCGTACCCACTAGGACTGTACCAGCTTGCCACATCTCTAGTCTCTGTTTGCCTGTTGTTTCATTGCATCTCTGAGCCTGTTGAGTTATCTCAGGACTCCTATCTTTCTTGCCTTCTCATCTCTATTTCCATCTTTTCCCTGAGAGAGCTTGTTCAGTTTCGTGACTTTAAATACTATCTGAAAAGTGTTATTTAAATTTATGTCTGTTTTTACACTCACCTTGAACTCTGTACTGACCTCTAATTCCGTATTTTAAAACCTGAGTTAGATGGCATACCCAAGTAGTGCTTGAGATTTCTTTCCCAGACCTATGCCTTCCTAGGCTTGCTCCATTTTTGGTAATAGTATCAACACACATTCAGATGTTTATGCCAAAAACTTAGAAGTTTGTCTTGTTTTCCTCCACCTGGTCAAACCAACATGCCTGTCACTTGTTCTTGTAAATGGGCTACAAAGGCCAGGTTTGGAGCACGTCACCTTTGCAACTCTTGTAACTCACCTGTTAGAAGTTAAAGGTGTACACACTCTCTAGGGTTGCCCATAAATGAACTAGGCTGAGGTACTGTGGACAGTGCAGTGAGTGCTCAGGAAGTGCTGTCTCTGGCATAATAGCACCGCCTTCAGAGAATAGTTAGGAGGCTGAGGCAGCACTGCTAGTGTCTGCTGCTGCCATTGCAGCCCATGACTCTCTTCTGCCCTGTGTGTAGAAAGCTAAGATCAGCCCCTGTATTTTCAAGTCTTTTAGTTTGGGGAGGAGTGAATGGGGATGATAGAGGGTCCCCTGTAGTTGAGGCTAACCTTGAGCTCTAGCGTAGCCAAGCATCCTCCTGCCTTCATTTCCCAGTACTGGATTAAACACATGTCCCACCAAGTGTTTGCAACTCTTTCAGCTCTTAGACTGTGCCATCAGTTCTCCACGTACAATCTTGGTAATCTTCTTAAAAACCCAAATGAAATGACGCTCCTGCTTAGGACTTCTACAGTTTTCTTGGTGCACTTATAGTGAGATCCAAGCACTTTCCTGTGACTCTCAGCGCCTCTTGTGAGCCTGTCTCTGTCAATGCCACTTCCTGGTTTCTTACCAGATGTCTGCACCAGCCGTTTTTCCAGTCCTTAGAGCATGCCACCTTCATGTTTATGTCTGTGCCCTGGATTCCCAATGTCTGAAATGTTCTGCCCTTAGAACATGTTTGCAGCTTTCATGAACTTCAGCTCTCAGAAACATCTGTCTAGACTCTGTTAAACAGATCGTCCCATTATGACCCCCGCAGCACACCATCCTTTTTTATTTCATTGTACTTAGGCCTAGTGGAATTTTTTTTCTTTTATTTTATTTTTATTTTCCTTTTCTTTTTCTTTTTTCTTTTTTTTTTTTTTTTTTTTTTTTTTTTTTTTTTTTTTTTTTTTTAATGTATATCTAATGATCTGATAGAAAATGATTCTCAGTCAGGGTTTCTATTCCTTCACAAACATCATGACCAAGAAGCAAGTTGGGGAGGAAAGGGTTTATTCAGCTTACACTTCCACACTGCTGTTCATCACCAATGGGGATCGGGACTTGAACTCAAGCAGGTCAGGAAGCAGGAGCTGATGCAGAGGCCATGGAGGGATGTCACTTACTGGCTTGCTTCCCCTGACTTGCTCAGCCTGCCTTCTTATAGAACCCAGGTCTACGGTCCAGAAATGGCACCATCCACAGTAGACTGGGCCCTCCAACCTTGATCACTAGTGGAAAAAATGCCTTACAGCTGCATCTCCTGGAGTCATTTCCTCAAAGGAGGCTCCTTTCTCTGTGATAACTCCAGTTTGTGCCAAGTTGACACAAAACCAGCCAGTACAGTGACTTTAGATATATACCATATAAAACAGTATCTGGATTGGTTATTATAGTTTGGATCTTAGACATTGATAGCTTCATTGCTAACTTGTGGTACTACTGGGCAATGTCAGAATATTCAGGAGGTGAGATCTAGTAAAAGGAGGTTAGGTCATTTGGGGCATGTCCTTGACAGGAATATTGAAATCCCCATCCCTGTCCTTTCTGTCTTCACTTCCTGACGACCACTGAGCTTCATATCTTTGGTTTACTACATATTTTCTGCTGTGTTTCCCTGCTGGGCCCAAAGCAACCTGGTAACCCAGTTTTGATCCTTTACGTGTCTAGTGTGGCATGGGCTTGCCTGCATCCAGACATTGTATATTAGCACTCATTTGTACACATGGCACAGTCGCTCTTATGTGATAACAATGACCTAATAGACATGGTGACCCTGGAATCAAGTGACCTCTGGCACATTTCTCACACATGGTAATATGTGAGAACCCCTATAGTAAACAACTACACACTCAGACAATTTTAAGATATGATGAGGGTTTTTAAAGGAAAGTATCAGTTGCTACTTGGGTACGCAGAGAAAATGAAAGCACAATTTATATTGAGTGTTTTAGGTAAGACTGGGACCCCAAAACTGAGAAGAGAAAGCTGGGTAAACAGGAAACCTGATGGCAAAGGTGGAAGTCAGTGAAGACCCTTTACAGAATGAAACCAGTGAAGGTTTGGTTGAGCTGAGCTGGAACACGGCACAGGGAGGCAGGCAGACAGGGACAGGTCTATGAACTGCTGCTAAGCAGAGCTGCTGTTAGAAAATGTGGACGAGATACTAAGGGCGGAGTCATAACCCCTTGATTGACTAACCAGAGTCCTTGCTGAAGCCTCCCCATGAGCTGTCTTTGCTGTGACTTTGCAGCATGTTTCCCCTAAAGCCTACCAGGCACCCTGGCCAAAGGCAACTGTGTAGCCACTACCACTGCAGCATCTGTACGAGTCTGGACTCCACTTTGAAAGCCTTAATATATTAAAACAGATGAATGTTCTAAGGAACATCAGGGCACACACTACATTAAACCAGTCAAGTTATATTGATTAGTTCAAAACCCACCAATGTCCCCATAGCATGGTTGTTGAATTATGCACTGCTGGAATCCTATTTGTAAGTGTGTTAAAGGTTGTCGGATGAGGTTGCTTCACTTACAGCAAATATTTCTAAAGATGTCCTTAATGCAAATGGCAGTCTCCTACTGAAATTAGGAGGAACGTTTCTTCAAGCATTGAGCATATGAATTAACATAAAAACAAATGATCCTTTAGCCTGTTCTCAATATTCCAGTGTAATAAATCCCCCTATTATCAGCATGTGGTTGCCCTGGGAATTCTTACATTTGGTCAGAACTCATTATAGAATCTGTTAGAAGCAAAATGCCCTTGAATCACCAGCTTGTCTCATTGCTGTGGCATTCTTTGATGGATGATTCTCCTTCTAAGAGTGTGTGCTCTGGTGACTATTTAAAGTCACTGCAGAATGAGAGCTAGTGTCTTGAATACTGAGCCCTCCCTGTTTTATTTGTCTTAGATTCTTCTTAATCCTCTGAAGACTCTGGGAAACAGGATGGCTGCAAACAAGCCCAAGGGTCAGAATTCTTTGGCCTTACACAAAGTCATCATGGTGGGCAGTGGTGGTGTGGGCAAGTCTGCTCTGACTCTGCAGTTCATGTATGATGAGGTAAGTGCCCAACTTCACTTGAATAAAGGTTGAGCTTGGACAGAGTATCCTCCAATACTGATCTCTTTGTTCATTTGCATATTCTATACTGTTTATTCCTTATCTAGTCTTCTCTCAGACTAACCTTTGTATTGGCCCTTCCCTCCCTTTTTTGGGTTGGGATTTGAGAAGGGATCTCACTCACAAGTCTAAACTGGCTTGAAAAACTCAGGGCAGTTTGTCTGCCTCAGCTTCCCACATAGTAAGATTGTAGGCCTGAACCACCATGCCCATTGTTAGTCCCTTTCCTGCCCCTAAGGAAGCCAAACTAAAAACATTCATGTTTTAACGTTATTTAAGCAGGTGAGAGACTTTCCTCCAGTAGCTGTAATTACAGTGCTTGTCGAGTGACAACTGAGAACAAGTGTACTAATGGTTGTTAGTAATTACGAACTAAAAAAAAGGAAAAAATAGAGGTCATCTTTGGATGGCAGGTCAGACCCTTGCAGACTGAGGAAGACAACTGTTTCAAACATGGAAATAGGCATGCTCACGGGTGTGGGGCTGGAGTGGACCTACCCTCCCAATGTGCATCGGCTCCTCTTGATCTGCTGCTAGCATGTCCAAGTGAGCCCAAGAGCAAGGTGGGAATGGGCTGCCACCTGCCAAAGACAAGGTCAGGCCCTGGACCCCGTAGCTATCAGCCTACCACTAGGTGACTGTGTGACCACAAGTTTAAACAAGCTGTGGAATACAGCTGACCCAAAGGCAATCGTATCACAGGGTCTCACCTGTAGTCATGCAGCCGATAGTAGCTTGTTCCCACAGGGTAATAGCCAGTCTAGTGGGATAGTGTGGAGGTCGCTACTGTGCATGTGCCTTCTGTATGATGAAGTTTCTCATCTTGCTTTTTTTTTTTTTTTTTTTTTTTTTTTTTTTCTTTTTTAATGCATTGAGTTTGGGTTGAAAACTAACCACCAAATGGATCCTGACACTGATCTACAGCCCGATGGCTCTGGGAGTCAGATGCTCTGACACCCAGATTCCTCCTCAGTACTAACAGAGAGTTGATTCACTTTTCAGAATTAAAAGGCTAAGTAATATTGCACAGGGGCACCAGAAACTGTCTAGGTAAAACAGAAGTCGTATACATTAAATAAAAACTTGGCTGTAGCCTGTATATTACAGCTCCTACTGTCTTAGTAAGGGTTTCTATTTCTGCATAAACATCATGACCAAGAAGCAAGTTGGGGAGGAAAGGGTTTATTCAGCTTACACTTCCACATTGCTGTCCATCACCAAAGGAAGTCAGGACTTCAACTCAAGCAGGTCAGGAAGCAGGAGCTGCTGCAGAGGCCATGAAGGGATGTTACTTACTGGCTTGCTCAGCCTGCCTTCTTATAGAACCCAGGTCTACCAGTCCAGAAATGGCACCATCCACAGTAGACTGGGCCCTCCAACCTTGATCACTAGTGGAGAAAATGCCTTACAGCTGGATCTCCTGGAGGCATTTCCTCAACTGAGGCTCCTTTTTCTGTGATAACTCCAGCTTGTTTCAAGTTGACACAAAAACAGCTAGTTCATACACCTAGGTCTGAGGAGTCACAGTTGCAGCATGAGAGGAAAGCTGAGGGCAGAGAAAAGGAACTGAACTGGGGAAGGGTCTAGTTCACTTCTGCTTCCAGACTGATTAGACTGCCAGCCTAATCCTCTATAGAACCAGCCCCATTGGTGTCTGAACATACCAGTGATCTGAACATACTGGTTCCTGTTGCATAGTGAGTGCAGCCCCAGCTTGTGTGTGGTTTTAGCTGCATTGTGGCACTGGAGAGGTCCAGTTGGTATCTGCCTGTGTAAACCCCAGAATAGCATCCTGGAGTTCAACCTCAGCCGGCATCCTCATAAGCTCCTCGGGAGCCTCATTCACACACCCTCTGTCATTGCTGTCCACTATGAAGATCAAGCCTCAGGCATTTCACCGGTGATGGGATCTTTTTCTGGCTGCCCATACCCCACATGGTGAAGCTGATGCTCTTGTTCTGGGCAATCACTACCCTGAAACTAGTGGTAAGAGAAAGGTGATTATTGCTTCACCATGCTTCCGTTTATATAGAATTCTTGTCATTCCTGCAACATCCAGGCCCATCCTGAGACTGCTTTGTTTTTTTGTTGTTTTCCAAAAAAGGCCCTTAAAGAGATCTGCAAAGATATTTCCCATACTGTTTCACAGACAGAAGTGATACTGGTCCTAGGCCTCAGCAAAATCTGCTCAGAACCAGGCATTGGTTTCATACCCACAAAATGGTGGGGTTCTCAATGTTGCAATGATTTAAATTTATTTTGCCTAAAGTATGTCTATAAAGCTGTCAGATCTCCTGGAATTGGAGCTACAGGCAGTTGTGAGCTGCCATGTGGGTGCTGGGAACTGAACCTGAGTCCTCTGGAAGAGCAGTCAGTGCTCTTAACTGCTGAGCCATCTCTCCAGCTTCTATCAGTTTTTAACTTTCAGTGGATGGTTAAGTACAAAAGTAATGGTAGAATGTTGGATAATCTTACAGTTACTAAAACATTATGTTTTAAATAATTATTGTGACTTGTCTACCACAGTGATTCTCAACCTGTGGGTTGTCTGTGACCATCAGAAAACACAGGTATTTATATTACAGTTCATAACAGTAGCAAAATCACAGTTATGAAATAGCAACAAAAAATAATGGTATGGTTGGGGGTCAGCACAACATGAGGAACTGTGTTAAAGGAAGATTGAGAACCACTAGTCTACCATGAACTACTTGCTATTCTAGACTTGGTGTGTCTAGAACTGAGTAAGTAGTAGTTCAGGGCCTCTGCTGTCAGAGTCCAGTAACTATGTAAACATAAGGAAATCATGAAAATATTGATTAACCTACACTGTGTGTGTGTGTACAGCAGAGACCCGTGCACACAATGATGGAATGAGGATGGCACTGTTGTAAGGTTGGATCTTCTGGGGTCTGAAAGGTTAAGGTTTCTAGAGAGTTGTCTCTACCTTGTACTGACTTGTCACCCTTTGGAGAAAGGTATAGTGGTATTTATCTAACTATTGGCTTGTAAGTTATCTCCAGTTTTGGAACCAAAATCTCATTTATTTAAAGTCAACTAGAATGGGACTCTCAATTTGATAAAAATATGTGTGTAATTTTTATATGTATGGTATTTTTAGATTGAAAATGGACTAATTTCAAGCTATAAAGAGCCTAAAAGTAAAAACTACAACCCAGTCTTTTTGCAGATAAAGAAGCTGACCAGTAATCTAAAATGAAAACTAATACAGTTTTTACTGTTTGGTGAAAACAGGTAAAAAGTAGTTATTTCAAAATAGGATTTTTTTAAAAGTAACAATAATTTTAAAAACTGGATGTTGCTTTTTGTCTGTTTTGTAGTTTGTGGAGGACTATGAACCTACCAAAGCAGACAGCTACAGGAAGAAGGTAGTGCTGGACGGGGAGGAAGTGCAGATCGACATCTTAGATACAGCAGGGCAGGAGGACTACGCTGCAATTAGAGACAACTACTTCCGAAGTGGGGAGGGATTCCTGTGCGTCTTCTCCATCACAGAGATGGAGTCCTTTGCAGCTACAGCTGACTTCAGGTATGCCTGAGCCTAATCTCATGTGTACACAACAGTTCTTTCCAGAAACAGGCAGATAACTGGAGCTTCTTGTTAACCATTACTGTCTTGAATAGTGTCTTTCCACTTCAATATCAGTGTGTGACTCTGGCCCCTGTGGATATATGTATACATATTCATTTAGGTCTCATAGTTGCCCAAGTGCTGGTCTCATTGTAGTTTCAACTACCCAGAGACCTTTATGTTTTATTAAAGTGTTTCAGAGTAAAGCATTTCTACTACTGTGTAGTATAGGGACCACAGTGTTGCTCCACATCTTTTCTGTAGTAGACAATTTCTCAGCACTTGGGTCATGGTCAAAGACATTGCCATTCTCCTTATAATATAGGTGCCTAGAATTTTTAAAAATACAAATAATATTACAGACTAAACTTAAAAAATGAATTACTATATATTAGCATATCTGAGTTTGTTCTACAGAGAGTTTGGCATAGATTTGTCTTAGAGGAGATGACATCACTCTCTATCTGAGAGCTATCTGCATGAACAGTCTGGAGTAATCTTTAAAGTACTTTGTTCATCATCCAAGATGTTGTTTCCGTACAGAGTTTTGTATCTGTGATAGAGGAGTTCTTTGTGCAAGGCACAAAAGAAGCATATAATACACCCTCTACTAAGGGTTTGCACAGCCTACTTGTATATGTAAGTCATGTGCAAACCCTTTACATGGAAGGTAAAGTAGGAACGGATCATTATAGAAGATCCAGAAAGGGAAGGCATTGGGAGAACATCATAAAAAAGATGACCCTGGAAGAAAAGAGGATATTTAAGTGTTTGAGCACTTGTATACTTGAAACTCAGGAACTCTTAAAGAATCTAAGAGAACAGTCTTCCCTCCACAAAAGCATGTAGTTGAAAAAATGCACAAGATGAACTGATTTATAAGGTTAAATCTGTTGGTTTCTGTAAAAGAATTTTACATGTGATACTACATAGTGGACAACAGATCCTGGAAACTTGTAAACTGCAAACATAGAAAATTACCTAAGTGCTAATACATGCCCTTTCCTTCCTCCAGAAAAATACCAAAGGGATTATTATGAAACAGGCCTTGCTGTTGGTAATGGAATAATTTTGTTGCCATAGCTATGGTTGACTGGGAAGTCTGGGTGATTTGCTGCTATTCTATGTATCTCCAGTACGGTTTCCTTCCCATAAAGAGCAGCCCCAGTGACTCAGCAGCACCAGGAAAGTCAGCTGGAGACAGTCTGACTGGTTAGTTAGCACCGGTGCTATTCCTAAAGACTTCCAGCGCTCCCCTTCCTGCTCATCTGTCACCAAGGCAGACTATTTATTGCTTCCCCATATTCTCAGATGTGCTTGCACACCACTACCATCACACTTACCACACCACTTTTTTAGATGTGTATGGATGTTTTGCCTGGTTGTATGTCTCTGTCTGTGCACCACAGAAGCCAGAGAGGGTAGTGGATCCCCTAAAGCTGAAGTTCTAGTTGTTAGCTACCAAGTGTGTGGGAATGGAGCCCTGGCTCTCTGGAAAAACAGCAAGTGCTGTGACCTCTGAGCCATCTCTCTAGCTCCACACTTACCATACTTTACTGAATTTACATATTTTTTCTTAAGAACCCACATGCATCATTTATGATCACATAACACTACATGTGGCTAATCTACACTGGACTTGAGAACTGTGAACTTTTTGTAGAACTCTAAACTTTTTGGAGCTCCCTTTCCTTACTTCCAAAATAAAATTGGGCCAGATTTTTAAGGATTTACATATTTTAAAATTTTTATAGTAATGTCTAAATCTGAACCCCACACAGGATGGTCAGCCCGACATTGGGAGGTGGCACAAAGGCATCTTTGCTGTGGAGTAAAGGCGCAGCCTGGAGCCAGTGACTGTGCCTCTCACAAGAAAAAATGAGTTGGAGAGATTTTGGTGTTACCAGCCCTGGAAACAAACTGTGATGGGCCAAAATTCTCTCCACAAACATATCCTAAATTAAGTAACAAGAATGGCGAGTTGTTGGTACACGTTTTAAAGAGAATGTGAGTGGTAACAAGTATTCCAGAGTGGAGCAGTACAAACTAATCAGGAATATTTTGCTGACCTGCTACTCCAAGAATCTATTCATGTCTTTATTTTCTCTCAACTGAAAATGTTTGTGTTCCTATAATTTCTGCATCTCTTAATAGTTTCAAAGGTGTGGCATGTCTGATAGCAAGATAATCTAAGGCATTTATTTTTGTTTCTTACTTTACATTTAATTCCATTTATTCGTTTGTTGTTTATTTAGTGTATTGCATATGCCACAGGACAAGTGTGGAAGTCAGAGGACACGTTGTGGGGATCCATTGTCTTCTAGCACAGGGGTCCCAGAGAATGAGCTCACGTCGTCAGGCTTAACCACAGGAACCTTTACTACCTGAGCCGTTCAGCCAGCCATGTTTCTTCATTTTGAAATGGGAAAAGCCAAACAGGGTTTCAGATACCTGTAACTCAGGTTCCCTGTGATACTGAGGCAGAAAGATCACAAGTTCAAGGCCAGGCCACACTGGCAACGTACTGAAACCTCTCAGAATGAAAGGGAGTGAGGGCATAGCTCAGTGGTGTAACTCTGTCACAGTGCACAGGCCTGGAACCCCATCTTATGACCTGAAAATAATAAACTAAGTAGTAGACATTTGCTGCAGCAGTGATAAGAGCACCTGCCACAGTGTGATGGCCTGTAGCACACAGCTGTAGGAACGGTGAGGGCACTGCATTGTCAACCCTCTATGTACGAGGCCGTGAGGCAGAGAAGCAGAGTCATAGCACTTTACAATAGCAGACGCCTGGTAACATACAACATCTTTGTATACAAGAACTACCTTCAGAAATCTCTGTCCTGTATGGGAGGGACCTTTGGAATGTAGTAAGAATAGTGCTGTGTGTCTCTGAAAGCATCTTCCATAATCTCAGTTTAATTCTAAAAATAATCTCAAAGAAACAACTCGATAATATTCCTCTAATTTTCCAAGGCCGTCATCAACATAAGGATAGTGTGAGCGTCCACACACACACAGCCTATTGGAGCGTCAGGAAGCTAAGTGCTGAATGAGTGCCTGGAGCAGGAAAAAAAAAAAAGATGCTTTGTACAACTTGGGAGTGTCAGACTGAGAATGGGACTCGTATGAGAAGATTGTGTAGCATCTGTGAGGCTATAGGTTCTGTCCCACACTGAAAAGAAAACACTAAAATCAATAAAAACATATCTAAGGGTATCGGTTTAGATCTGGTAGTAAGTGATATAGGAAGTTACTAGTGCATGAAATGTGCCCACACTTACATTGCCACCAAGGAAAGCCGTGTCTCCTGTGTTGGGGTGTGTCCTTACAGCTTTTCTGCTATTGCCGTGCTTGGGTTCTCTCCTTTGCTGTAGTTTTCCATTCTTAGTCAGGGGATATGTATCTAACTTAGTTGTTGGCAGGTAACAGATGAACTTGGTGCTGTCTAGTAACATGCTTGTAAATAAACTCTGATTGCAGATGGCTAGTTGTTACTCTGTGGGGTTGTTTTTAGACTTATTTAATGTGTATGAGTCTTGCTTGGCCTACATGTAGCTATGTGTGCCATAAGTGTGCCTGGTACCCACAGAGTCAGAAGAGGGCATCCGATCCCGTGGAGCTGGAGTTAGGAATGCTTGTGAACCACCATGTGAGTGCCGGAAACTGAGCCTGGATCCTCCACAAGAGTGGCATGTGCTCTAAACAGCTGAACCATTGCTTCAGTCCCTGTTTTGTGACTTTTAATGTATAGACATTGTGTTAATACTTTCTTTCTTGCTTTTACTTCTCTAGGGAGCAGATTCTAAGAGTAAAAGAAGATGAGAATGTCCCGTTTCTCCTGGTTGGTAACAAGTCAGATTTAGAAGATAAAAGGCAGGTTTCTGTAGAAGAGGCAAAAAACAGAGCTGACCAGTGGAACGTTAACTATGTGGAGACATCTGCTAAAACGCGCGCCAACGTTGACAAGGTAAAGTGTTGGCACTGGGACTGTACCTTGTATGTGAAGGCCCTGGTGCCCTACTTTATTTAGACTCTAGGATCCAAACTAAAATTTAATGTATAGTGATTTTTTTAAAGTTTGCTTTTATTTATTGAGGGTAGGAGGGAACCATAGCACCCTTGTGGAAGTCATAGGACAGCACAAAGCAGTTTGTTCTCTCCTCCCACCGGGAATTAATCCCAGGCCCTTAGGCTTGGTGGCAAACACCTTTACCACAGAGCCATTTCACCATCCCTGACAGAGATTGAGTGTATCATCTCTAAATGTTTGAGGAAGACAGTAGAAATTCACCTTGTCTTGGGCTTCTCTAAGACACTAGAGAAGAACGTAGCTTTTTAAACTCATCAGCAGCATCCTCATCCCACTTCGTGCCGTCATGTTGAATGGGATTGTATCCTGTCAAAGAACATGCATGTGCTTGCTCTGACTGATGCCTACCTACTGGCGTGTAAGTCCTGAGGGAGGGTGCCTTCTGGATAGAACCCTTTCCAGGGTTAGGGGAGATTATCTTCAGGGCTGAGATGGCTCTGCTGCTTGGAGATTCCCAGTGAGGTAGTCTCTGGTCACCCTGTGCCGTGATTATCCAGAGGAGCCCTTAAACCCACTGTTTATCCAGTTGTCCCTGACCGTAACAAGCACACAGCTGTAAGGATCACCACTAGGGTTTTTACTTCATTTTTTCTAGAGTAGTAATACATATTTCTTGAAAGTTCGCATTGTTCTAGACGGCCTCACATTTTTGTAGACCAGTCTGCTTATTCTTAGAGGTCCATAATACTGATTCAGGGAGCATAGGGCTGGTCAGCCATAGTAGCATTCACCTTTAATCCCGACACTGGAGGCAGAGGCAGGCAGCTGTCTGTGTGGTCAAGGCCAGCCTAAACTACACAGTCTCAGTGAGAACATGTCTTAAGAAGAAACACACACACCACACACAGGGAAAGAAAAAAAGAAAGAAAAAGAAAAGAAAATATTGAGGCAAAAAACATGAGGTTAAAAAAAAATCAGAGTTCTTTCTGTTCATTTGTAATAGATATTATGAAGGTGTTGTCATTAAATTTTTTAGTAATGTGGTCAGACTTAGTACTTGGACACAGTGAGGCCTATAATATTTCTGTTCCATATACTGTACCGGTTTTCTGTATGTTAAATATTTTTAAAGTTTATTTTTGTTTGTTTTTTAAAGATTTATTTATTTTATGTATGAGTACACTGTAGCTGTCATCAGACACACCAGAAGAGGGCATCAGATCCCATTACAGATGGCTGTGAGCCACCATGTGGTTGCTGGGATTTGAACTTAGGACCTCTGGAAGAGCAGTCAGTGCTCCTAACTCTGAGCCATCTCTCCAGCCCTATTTTTAAGGTTCTTATAAAATATATTTTAATATTCAATGTGAGGGAGTTTTAAAAACATAGGCTTGTCTTTCTTCCTAATTGTCCTAAGGAACTTGTCAACACACTGAGAGTGACTGGAACTAGGGAAAGGGAAGAGCGGAGAGACGAGCCATGCTGCTGTTAGCGGTGTCGAGAGCTCTCACAGGGTAGTGAGGACAGAGCAGTCCAGCAAGAATGCAGTCCACATGCATTGCCAGAAAAAAAAGTACATGGCTTTAAACTTAAAAAGGACTTTAATCTTACTTATAAAAACAAACGTACTGTTTAAAAATATAATGCCATATTTTCTATCCATCTCATTGGGAAAAAAGTACATTCTTGGCAAGAAATGTACAAAAAGCCTCATATTTATAGAAGGGCAATGTGGTGATTATCTCTCAAAACTGAAACTCAGCACCTGAGATTCTAAAAGTATATTTTGTCCTGGTGTAGACAAGGGGAAGTGGCACCAAGTCCCACCCTAACCAGGAGGTTATTTGTGATTGGTGGGTAGGACAGAGAGAACTGTCTCTCCAGTGTGCTGTCACTGCTGAGTTAACTACACCAGCACAGGGCTTAGTGCAGGACTGACTGGCTCAGTAGAATCCTGTGTGATTTTTGCTTTGTTTTTGGGCTTTTGGTATTACTTTGTCTTTGTGTGTTTGCTCTCATTTTTTTTTTCAGAGAGAAAGAATAAAGTTGGGTGGGTAGAGAGGTAGGGAAGACTGAGAGGAGTTGCAGAAGATTAAAGCTAAAAAACTCAAAAGTACTAAAATAAAATGTTATTTTCTAGAAAAATCATGCACACATAAATATATTTACAATGGTAGTCCTTGAAACAGTACTTAAGAGGTGCAAAAGACTGAAGCTGTATGTGTCCAGTAACAGACTTGTTTTAAGTCATGATGAGTCCTTGTACTGAACCCAACTATTCAAAGGAAGAAGTACTTTTAACTACTGAGTCATCTTTCCTCAGCACCCACAAGTTTTTGTACTACAAACAGTACTTCCCCGAACTTTCTGTGGTTAGAAAGTATATTAGAAAAATGCATAGATTCTTTTTCCACTGAGGTGACAAAGTGCCCACCACACCAGTGCTCTTCTGTTCCATCGTCTTTATAAGAAACTGTTGTCAGACATCCTTGCCAGCCCAACTAAAACAGCCCTTAAAACTTGCAAGAACATGGTGACCCCTGATTACTGGTGAGACTGCGCAATGCTTTGATTGATTGATTGATTGATTGATTGACCCAGTTGTCTGCCAGTTTGAAGCCTTCTGTCTATCTGCCTAATGACTGTACCTTTTGACTTGTGTCTGCTTTAGAATAACATCAGTCCTCTGCCCCTCCTTCCTTGTCATTAATGCCTCCTAAACTGTAACATGTCTTCACGGGGCAAACTTTATCTTTGACCATGGGAAAAGTAGGTTATGCTGTCAGATTTCGATTATTTTATTTCGCCATTTCTGAATTGTATGGCTTTCTTAGAGCTTTCAACCATTCTAAGCTACACACATACACATTACTTTCTTTTTGTATTATTTTTTATAATAGCTCCTTGGTTCTCTTGACAATTTAATAGTCTTTGGCATGAACTCAGGGCCACTAAATACTTTAAAATGGAAATACTGGTGAGGGTAAGTTTTATTTTTTGGCCACAGATATTTTAGGTCAAATGTAAACCTGGGGTTTGTTTTGTCTGACTTTATTTTTAATTATGTGAATAGGTATTTTCTCTGGTCATTAGTATGGAATTAGAAAGCCAAATTTCATAGGCACTGGGTTGTCCTAAAATAAAAAAGGAGGGTGGAGCCAGGAGAACAAGATGGCAGGAGGGAAGCTGGTTCTGCTACAGGGGGAGCGCTGGCTGTCTGGTTGATGTTTGCTTTAGTCAGCACCTGAAACAGAACTTAATTCATCAAATTAGCCGATGCCAACTTTAAATGTTTCCTACCATGTTTTCTAGTTTGAGTGGTTTCATGGTGTCTGATACAGTACCAGAAAGGAGGCTTCCTGCTAGAGTTAGTCCCATCTGAACTAGAAGCAGAGGCTTCCAAAGTCCCTGGGAGATTTTGAATCCCAACATTGTGGTCCATGCCATTGTGATATTTCAGCACCGTATGCACCTGATCCAGAACTTCCCTTTTACTCATCCATAGCCCTGTCTGTTGAGGCATTAGCATTTTATACTTTCCTCTCTTTCTCAT
Organism: Micromys minutus; assembly: GCF_963924665.1. NCBI lineage: Eukaryota > Metazoa > Chordata > Mammalia > Rodentia > Muridae > Micromys > Micromys minutus. The sequence goes on along the minus strand of NC_137975.1, from coordinate 69,405,582 downwards.
CTATGTTTTACATTTATTGCTCCAAGTCAAAACTCAGCTACTACCCAAGAACCCATCCGATAGATTCTTGCGGAGCAGCTTCAGCCTGAGAATATTTGCTCATTACTTTTCCATTATTACCGCTTAACAGTGTCAGGAAATCTTTTTATAAAATAGAAGAAAAGCTCATGAATTCCCACTATTATTGCCCATTCAGATTTTCTATCACGGATCCTTACCTCTGTGAGGTAACACTCATCCTGGAAAGCCTGGCTTCCCGCAGCCACACTTGTGTGGTCCTGCAGAGAGTGTGTGCGAGTCCCTTTCACAGTGAGCAACGGAGTGACTCTTTAGAGCTGCTCTGTAACTGAGCATTTGCCATCTTGTGCTGGGCCCTGGGCTGGCGAGGGAAGAGCTCTCAGATCTTCAGCCCCAGTGTGTGCTGCTGTGACACAGAAGCACGGGGTCCATGCTGCTGCTGTGACACAGAAGCACGGGGTCCATGCTGCTGCTGTGACACAGAAGCACGGGGTCCATGCTGCTGCTGTGACACAGGAGCACAGGGTCCATGCTGCTGCTGTTTTATTTACTCTGCCTTCTTATTTCTAGGTATTTTTTGATTTAATGAGGGAAATACGAGCCAGAAAGATGGAAGACAGCAAAGAAAAGAATGGAAAAAAGAAGAGGAAAAGTTTAGCCAAGAGAATCAGAGAAAGATGCTGCATTTTATAATCAAAGCCCAAACTCCTTTCTTATCCTGACCTGACCATACTAATAAATATAATTTATAAGCATTGCCATTGGAGGCTCAATTGACTGAAATTACTTTAACATTTGGAAATTGTTGTGTATCACTAAAAGCATGAATTGGAACTGCACTGGAGGTCAGATTCACTTAAAAAGGAAATTGTGTGGCTTCACAAGAAGCAGAGCTCAACTTACTTCATAACTGCTTACATTTATCACAGTCCTGAATGTAGCGTGTGAGCTTGGTTCTGGGGGGCGGTCTGTCTCAAACTGTTAATCAAGAGGTGAGATGGGGTGGGGGTGGGAGGAATGGCCATTTCCTCTGGTGTTTATTATAAAGCTTAAATTTTATATTATTTTAAAATGTCTTGGTCTTCTACTGCCTTGAAAAATGACAATTGTGAACATGATAGTTAACTGTACCACTTTTTAAACTGTTGTTATGCAAATCCTGAAGAAGAAGAAGTTACTGGCATGGTTGTTGCATATAGTAAAACTGAGAGTAATTCATCTGTGAATCTGCATATTAATTACCTGGTGATTAACTTAGAAAAAAGATGTGAACTTATACGTGGACATTTTTGAATATGCCTTAATTTAGAAACTGAAAAAAATCCAGTTACATTATTCTGGGTGTGTTCTCACTAGCACTCGGGACCACTCACTGCCCGTGTGACTAATAACAGAGGGTCTTATTTTGCCAGGCAGTGTAGAGCTACAAGAAAGATTCCTGAGAAATGTCCATCTGGTAGGAGTCTGACCAAATTAAAGATGTGTGCCATACTCTGGTTCTGAGAGTTCCAGAGCTCCTTCCTTGGTTTTAATAAACTATAAGGTAGTTAAAAATGAAGGGCCAGCATATATTTATACAATGAGTTTAGATTATGGGCGTGAGTACCAATTAAGTTTGAATGAATGCTCCTTTTGTGTAGAGTGCTGGTCCCCAGTAATTGCTTTCTGCAAGTAATGCACATTTAAGTGTTTAATCTCCTGGGAGCAGGGCATAGGGAAGTCTGTCAGGAGAGCTAATGTGGTCTGCACTAGCACACTTGAGGAAGTATGCTTGCCACCTGTCAGTTCTAAATGTGTACTCCTGAGGTTACAGTTTGGGTGTTAGGAAGTCTTTGTAGTCTCTTTATGTTTATAATGAATACTGTATCAATATTTCCTAACATGAAGCAGTCAAACATGTATGGCACACACTGACCAGATGTCAGGCTGTGATGTTTCCGCTGCAAGAATTCAAGCATGCTGTTAGGAACATAATAATTTCAATGGGAAGTAAACCACTATTAGATTTTTCTTTTCATCTGTGGGGCTAAGACACTTGATTAAACAGTTTACCGTGTTGCACAGTCCTGATTTCATAAGGTCAAGGAGACACTCAGGCATTCCAGGAAACAAGTGTGCATATGATGTTACCAGAGATGGGCATTCAGGAACTCTGCTGTCTAGATACTACATTCAGCTTATCATAAGTGTTTGTCCTCGAAGGGTTTGATTTAATATTTTCACAGACTAGGCCATGTGAAAAATTAGAGTTCCCTGTATAACCCCAGCCAGCAGGCCCAGCATGGCTGCGCTCACTCATTGCAGTCTTGTTGAACCAGGGTTCCAACCACTAACACTGCAATTAGCTTTGAGATCTTCCCTGTCCTGGGTACTAGGTGCTATGAAGCCAGCTGACAGACGCATCACATGTCTTGGGCTGATGCCGCTACCCGGTTCATTTATTTGCAATTTGAGCCATTTAAAGACCAATAAACTTCCTTTTGTAAAACTGTTTGTGGTGTTAATTGATGTTTATAGAATGATATTCTTACTTTACCAGCTATCACAAGTATGGTGACAGATGGAGAGTGTGGAGGTGGGGTGGGGAGGTCAGGGGGTGTCTTTCTAGACATAAGAAAGGATACAAGGGGGATTTGTTAATATTTTTGCTTTTGAGAGGAGTTGATTGGTTTGGTTTGATGTTTTGTTTTGGTTTTTGTTTGTTTATTTGATGGGGTTTCTCTGTATTACAGTCCTGGCTGTCCTAGAACTCACTTTGTAGACCAGGCTAACCTTGAACTCACAGAGATCCACTTGCCTCTGCCTCTTAAGTGTTGGAATTAAAGGCGTGCACCACCACTGCCCAGCTGGGTGTTTGTTTTGTTTGAGGTGCTGAGAATCAAACTGGGGACTTCTTCATGCATGCTCTTCAAGCACTTTACCTACTGAGCTATATCCCCAAAATCAATCTAAGAGAAGCCTCAAGCCATATAATCTATATTAGTAATCTGTTAGAAGAACAATAATACGTTTTTAGAAGCCCCAAGGAAAAACAACATCTAAAGTATTTGAGAACTTGCAAGCATCTTCACACTTAAGGACAAGATGTTTGAACCAGCCAATAAGAAAGTTGAAGGAAAAGCAAACAGAGCTGGCGTGCGCACCATTTTCTCCAGAGCTCTTGGAACTGTTAAAACTTTTTTTTTTTTTAAGATTTGTTTATTTATGAGTACACTGTCTCTGTCTTCAGACACACCAGAATAGGGCATCTGATCCCATTACAGATGGTTGTGAGCCACCATGTGGTAGCTGGGTGTTGAACTCAGGACCTCTGGAAGAGCAGTGAGTGCTCTTAGCAGCTGAGCCATCTCTCCAGCCCTGTTACAATTAATTCCCCCTTTAGTAAGAGTTTCTGTGTGACACCAGTCAACACTGGTTAAACTGTGAAATAACTGGAATCTATATATTTTATCTAGCATGTTGGATTAAAAAAAAAAAAAAAAAAAACTAGAAAACTAGTTGGAGGATCCAGAGACTCAAGTGGTCTCACTTCAGTGCTAAGTCTTAGTTCTGAGAGGACCCCCCCATAAAGAAGTAAACTGCAGAGACCAGGTGGCCATGATTGGCTAGAGAGGCCAGGCCAGGACTCAGTCCTGGACTACTGGGCCCTTTATCTCCCTTCTGCCCAGTTCTAGAAACTCAAACAACCAGAAATTAATTGTACTTGCCTAGTGTTCTCAAAGCACTAGGTCCAGTCCCCAGCATGGTCAGAAAGAAAGACTATTCCTGCACAGGGATGGTGGTGTGTGGAGACTGGAAGGACGGATAGGTCAGAGACACAACTACTGGCATCCAGTTGGTCTCTAAGATGGGGAAATGATCACCAGAATCGGGGAGAGGGTGGATGGTAAGTACAGAGGTGTAGTTAGGAAAAGCAGCAGTTTTCTAAAGCACGGTGGGATAGCTGTAATCAACAGCTATTAATTGTAAATAGTAACCAGGATTTTTAGTGTTCCCAATGAGGAATGAATGATAAATGTGCCACCTAACATGAAAATTATACTTGGTTACAAGTAGTGAAATGTCATGCTGAGTCCTTTAAATATGTACTACCACCACATCCAGGCATAAACCTTTTTTGCACCCTACTTTTACTAAGGGTTCAACCTCTCTTCTAGTCCACCTCCTCTGCTGGCTAAGACAAGGGGCAAGAGGGGCAGAGGGAGAGGGACACAAGAGAAAGCAAGTGGACAAGAAGCCAAGAGAGGAGGGGCAAGCGGCCCCTTTATATTGTCAGGTAACTGGGGTGGACCATACCTGGCTCTTGCCAGATAACTGTGGGGTGGGGTTTACAGAATCCCAACAGGTATTGAGACTTCGGGTTAGGAAATCAGTAGAATGCTTAAGCAGGACTTAATGGGCCATCCTAGTAGAAATACTGAAGACGGTGCCAAAACTGATTTGAACTGTGTTGGCCTGGCTCAAGAGATTTCAGAGAAGTGTCTTAGTCATGGTTTCTATTCCTGCACAAAACTTCATGACCAAGAAGCAAGTTGGAAGGAAAGGGTTTATTCAGCTTACACTTCTAAATAGCTGTTCATCACCAAAGGAAGTCAGGACTGGAACTCAAGAAGGTCAGGAAGCAGGAGCTGATGCAGAGGCCATGGAGGAATGTTGCTTACTGGCTTGCTTCCCCTGGCTTGCTCAGTTTGCTTTCTTATAGAACCCAGGTCTACCAGCCCAGGGATGGCACCACCCACAATGAACTGGGCCCTCCCCCCTTGATCACTAGTGGAGAAAACTCCTTACAGCTGGATCTCATGGGTGAATTTTCTCAACTGAGGCTCCTTTCTCTGTGATAACTCTACCTTGTGTCAAGTTGACACAGAACCAGCCAGTAAAAGAATTCTAGTATATGGCCCAAAGACTGTTTTTGTGATATTTTGGTGAAGAATGTGGCTGCTCTTTGCTATGTCCCAAAAGTTTACCTAAGGCTAAACAGAAAAGTTTTGGGTTAATTCCTTTGGCAAAGGAAATCTGGAAACAGCCTAGTGTGAACTGTCTTTTGTAGTTATCAGTGGACACAATTATGCAGATCTACAACGAAAAAGAGCAAGCTGAGCAAGGAAAAATGTAAAATGCACAATTTGAGGAGAAAAGGGTCACTAAGAAGTAGAATGGAGCTAAGCCCTGTGTTCAGTGTCATTAAAAGGTTAAAGAAAAGCTGGATGGTAAATGGGATAAAGGAGGTGGTGACCGCAGGATAAGACCCTGTCCACTAAGCTTCCAACTTGTGTCAAATAATGAAAGAAAAGTGAAAAGAAATTAAAGGAAAGTTTGGGACCCGGTATGGTGGTGCACACCTTCAATCCCAGCACTCAGAGGGCAGAAGCTGGTGAATCTTTGATTCCAAGGCATTGAAAACAGAAAGCTGTTGAACTAAAAGAGGAGGCCATGTTTTAGCCCCAGTAAAAAGCAGCATTGGGCAGCCTTGACTTTAGAGTCAAAGATAGAAAGGGGCTATGGAATCTCCCTCCAGGACTAAGGGAAGACACTGGATGCTGCCGTGTTCCCTCCTTGGTGATAATGGACTGAACCTCTGAACCTGTAAGCCAGCCTCAATTAAATGTTGTTCTTTATAAGAGTTGCCTTGGTCATGGTGTCTGTTCACAGCAATGCAAACCCTAAGATACCCAGCACAGTGCTATTGGGAGCTAAAAGGCACTTTCAGGTCATGGACCCTAGTGGGAAGAAGTTAATTCACAGTGGAGTGCCCTTCTAGAGACTATGGGACTTCAGCCCTTTCCTCTTCAACTAAAGAACCTATGAGACCTAAGCCATATTTGCATTTATCCCGATACAGAGTAAAGAGCTCATATCATTCAGAATGCTGTTTAACATAGAAAAAAAAAAAAGCAAGAAAACTACTTATAGAAAGAACCTTTTATGGGAAGGCCAGCCAATACCCTGTCAAGGTAATCCCACCCCATGGCACACCTGCCTGATGAACATGTCCCAGTAAAACAATGAGCACATACTTTGTGAGGCTATTCCTCTCTGGAAGAAGCAGCAGCAAGTCGTTGTCCTATTGCAGGGGTTTAAAGAGGGCTTTGGAAGACTAGCCTGCAACCAGCAGGTAGGTGCACATGTTCACATCCAGCCGCACACAGATGCCTTTAGAGTGGAAATTCCTACACTTGGGAGAAGGTCCTTTCCCATGATGGATTTCTCTCTTGTTCATTCTTTCACCTATTACCCCATTCATCAAATTCCAAATTTTTCTCAATTTTCAAATCTTAATTAAAATACAGTTACATCACTATCCCATCTCCTTCTCTCCCTCCAACCCCTCCCACATGCTATTGCTAATTCCCTTTCAAATTTAGGCCTCTTTTTGTGATAATTATTGTTCTACACACACACACAAATACAACTTGCTGAATCTATTTAGTATTGCATAAATATTATTTCATACATATATATTTAATCCATATACATATATATGAAATCATATTATTTTAGGACTGGCTACTTGATATTGAATGGCCAACTAGGGGCCTCACCCTTGGGGAAGAAAAACTCACCCTGTCTCAGTAGTCCCTAATTACCTATAGCTTTTTGTCTAGGTTGGGGCTTGTCTATTGGTATCATCCTTGATCAAGTGTTCTTTAGTTGATGAGACTTCGTGACGTCCCTGTCATTTCTGGAAGACACAATCTCATAGCCAACTTTCTGCTCCTCTGACTCTTGTTCTTTCTACCCCCTCTTTCATAATGTTCCCTGAACCTTAGAAGCAGACATTGTGTTTTAGATGTATCTATTGGGTCTAGACACCCAACAGTTGTCTGTTTCTGTATTTTGACCAATTGTTCTCTGTGAAGGTCTCTATCTGCCGAAAAAAGCTTCTTTGATGAGAGGTGAGAACTACATATCTCTGAGGGTGTCAGGATAAGTTTAGAATGCAGTTCAGACTATACTGGTCTACTAAAGTGGAGCTAGTAAACCCTCCTCTAAGACTGGTGACCTCACTAGCCCTTGATACTGAATTCCCAGTACCAGATGTGATTTCTCTTCTGTTGCAGTTAAGTCCATTTAGACAGCTGTTGGTTACTTTCAAGACATTAGTGCCACTATTACACCTTTAGAGATAACCTTCCATATTGTGGTGGTTTGGAAAGGGCTATGGCCTCTCCATAGGCTCATATATTTGAATGCTCACCCTTTGGGGAGTAGCACTATTTGAAAGAATTAGGACATGTGGCCTTGTTGGAGTAGGTGTGGCATTTGAAGAAATATGTCACTGGAGGGTGGGCTCTGAGGTTTCAACCCAGGTTCATTGTTTCCCTCTGTCCCATCTGCAGATCTGGGTGTGGGACTCTCAGCCACTATGTCTGCAGGTGCTGCCATGCTCCCTGCCGAGAGGATAACGGACTAAGCCATTGAAACTGTAAACCAGCCCCAATTAAATGCATACATTTATAAGAGCTTCAATGACCATAGTGTCTCTTCACAGCAATAGAACAATGGCTAAGACACTGGTCATTCTTGTGATTCATAGGTATCACAGCTGAGTAGGACTACAGACTGCTTCTCCAATATGGCAGTTTGTATACCACCTTCTGGTACTATGAAAGCTAGTCCACAACTGAAGTTTTTGAAGATCAGTAAAATACAAACTTTCTCTCTTTACTGCCTTTATTCTCTCTCTCTCTCTCTCTCTCTCTCTCTCTCTCTCTCTCTCTCTCTCTCTCTCTCTCTCTCTCTCTCTTTCTGTGTGTGTGTGTGTTCTCATGTATAGGTGCATGTTTATATAGATGTACATGTTTATCCACATGCACATAAAGGCCAGATGACAGCCTCAGATGTTTCAGATGCCATCTACCTTGTGTTCTGAGACATGGGTAATACCGGCCTAAGAATTCATCTAGTAGGCCAAGCTGACCCATGAGCCCAAGAAGTCCACCTTTCTCTGCCTCCCAGGCAATAGAGCCATCATGTTCAGCTTCTTTTTTTCAAGAGCTCTAAGGATTGAACTCATGTTGTCATTCTTAGGTAGTATCTTACCAACTAAATCATATTTCCGCCATTTACGGCCTCCATTCAAAACTAAAAACTGTTAGTATATTTGTTTAGCTATTTTATTGGGTTCTAATACCTCTAACTCTATTCCAACACTTATTCCACCCTAATCCCTTTCAACCCCTCAACACTAGGTAGGAGAGAAAGTTCGCAGGGAAAGGGGGCATAGACCTCTTTAGAGTACTTCCTGCTGACTAGGGGCATTGGGCTCTAAGGGACAAGTCCAATCTTCATTGTCAGAATATCCAGAAATCCAGTAGACACAACATCAAACACAGCAGCAGGAACTAGAAAGGACCAGTAGGGACCAGCAATAGCCACCACAGACCTCAGAGGTTCTCCCATGTACACCCTCTCCAAAGTCCCTAGAATTAAACTACCTACAGCTGGCAAAAATCATGCCACTGCTAGTACATGAGGCAAATCATAATCACCTGCTGCTTACATTCCCAGCATCCACCTCCTGTGGTTATTGTCACAATTCCCAGTAATCTGACAAAATCAAAACTCTAGCTTGTAATTTATCAATCAGATTTATAGCAGTAAATTCTCACTCCACAAAACGTCCACACAATCAACTCAGAGTCAACTGATATTGATATAAACTGCTCACCTAGATAAGATAGATTGTCCTGTAATAATCCATGCCTTATAAGATATTCACAGCTACCTATGGCTATTTAAAGCCACACAGGTCCAGGTCATCCTTCTCTTTCTCCATCTTGGTTTCTTCTCCTCCTCTTCCCATCTCTCTAGCCTCTCAAAACTCTAGGCCCACCTTTCTTTTTCACTGCCCAATCACAGGCCTTGCCTTATCTTGTGCCTGCCCTCACCTGCATATAGACATCAATCCACACCTTATCTCACACCTGGAATCAAAACAAAAACACTCTCGTAACTGATTTTTTTTTTTTAAGGAAACAAAACTCTGACTACAGTGAAGAATTTCACCTCAATGACTGTCACTGTCCTCATTCATCCCATCCCCACTCTTGCTCTTCTGTCCATCTCCCAGTCACACCCATCCCTATGTGTTTAACCCCTTATCATGTCATGGCACCGCCCACAGCTGAGTGCAATTCGACGGTCCACATGCACATGTCAGAGTGAATAGGGTCGGTTCAGAGAGAACAGTAAACAGGATGTGCTCCCTGACAAGATGGGGAGAGAGAAACTTCATGAACAATCCTTTGTGCGTGTGATACTAGGGATGGATCCAGGACTTTGAAGATGCCATAAAAACTCTACCACTGAGCTACATTCCCACTGTAGAACTAGAGAGTAGTACAGTAAGGCCTCCATACACCTTTGATCTAGTGTTGGTGAGTACCAACACTATGTTTCGTCTTTTATTTGTGGGGAGCATTTTAAGATAGCTTGAAGAAATTCTAATTTTACCAATAAATGCTTCCACTATTTGTTTTCTTCTCTTTGGGTGCATTAGAACAACAGAACACAGGAACAATCGGACAGGGTAAGGTATAGATCAGTGATGTAATCTCTCACATGTAAGGCACTAGGTTGAATCTCATTGTCTTAGTTGGGTTTCTATTGCTGTGATAAACACTATGACCAAAGGTAACTTGGGGAGGAAAGGGTTTACTCAGCTTCCATTTCTTAGGCCACATTTCATCACTGAGTGAAGTCTGGGTAGGAACAGAAGCAGAGGCCATGAAGGAACTTTGCTTATCAGCTTGCTCTCCATGGCTTATTCAGCCTGCCCCTCTTCTACACTCCATGATGAGCTGAACAGAAGTGACGCCACACACAGTGTTCTAGGGTCTTCCATATCAATCCCAAATAAGAAAATGCCCTACAGACTTGCCTGTAAGCCAATCTGATAGAGATAGTTTTCTTAATTAAGATTCCTTATTCCTACATGGACACCCTACCTTGTGTCAAATTCACATTAAAAACTAGCCAACAACAGCAACACACACACACACACACACATGCAGGTTTGTGTGCATGGAAGAAAAGAAGGAAGGAACAAATGAATGAAAAGAAAAAAATGAAAGAAAACCATCTCTATTATTATTCCTTAACATTACCCAGTCTGTCTTAAAACATACACTGCTTTCTCCTTCCTGCCCCCACACGCTCTTTACAGCTGGTTTGCTTAAATCAGGATCTAAATGCCATTCCCAGGCATATGCAATTGTATGTCGAAGTCTTTCATAAGTTTTCGTTTTGTAATAATTTTAGATTGACATAAAAATTTCAGATTATAAAGAACATTCCTTCCTCTGGCGTCCCTGGCTAGGGACATGAAACTGGAGACACAAGTTCAATCAATAGTGAGTCTGTGACTGTTCTCAGGAGACAAGAGCTAAAATTAAGCTGTCCACAGTCTCGGGGGTTCCAGGGCATGATGGCTAGTTTTATGTCAACTTAACACAGCTAACATTAACTGGAAGGAGGGACGCTCAACTGAGAGAATTCCTCCCGGAAGGTCCAGCTGTAAGACATGTCCAGCTCAGCCCATGGTGGGTGGTGCCATTTCATATTTAAATATATAAGTATATATATTTAAAGCAGGCTCAGACTCCATGAGAACACACAAGTCACTCCTGCCAGGAAAACAAGTAGGCTGGTCCCAGATCTTCACCTCTCCTTCCGCTTCTCCAAATCAGTGCCCCAGTCTCATCCTAGCTTTGTAGCAGGACACCTGCTATAGCCTCCCTTCCTTCCTGTACCACTCCCTGCCCAGTGAATCTCACAAACCCACCCACTAAACTTTTCCCCTTCCTCTCCCTGCTTTATCTCAGCCCCCCAACTCCAGCAAGCACTTCCCGGGACCCACAGGCCACTCCTGCCAGGAAAGCAGGTAGGATGACTGCAGATCTTCACCTTTCCCTTCATCCTCCCAAGCCCAATCCCCCAGGCTCATGCCAAGATCTATAGTAGATCTTCTGCTGTGGCCTCTCCACACTCTCCACACTCTTTGACCCCATTCACAGGTAAATAACTAAGCAGAGCCTGGCAGAACACCCTGTTTTCTCCCTCTTGTGAAGCTTCTCCACTGCCCCAGCCCATCCCCATTCCTAAGTGCCATTACCCTGAGACACATTTTACCTGGAAGCCCCAATGCCGCAGCTATCAGACCTGGAGGCAACACACAGCCACTTCTCTAAGAACCAGAGAGGAAAGAAAAACCAAAGGATAAAACACACAGCCAACAAAGCCAAGACAAGACATCAGTACCTAGAATTATACTATCCCCAATCTGAGATGCCTAGACCAGTACAAAATCACAATCAATAACATCTAGGATACTAAGTATTTATTAGAGCTCAGCAGCCCTATCAAAACAGGTCGTGAATATCCCAACATAATTGAAGCACACACAAAAATCCTAAAACAGTCTTTATGCATATGATAGAGATCCATAAAGATGTAATGAATAAAACCTTTTAAAAAATCTATGAAAACACACAGTGGAAGAAAAATGAATAAAAACATTCAAGACCTGAAAGTGGAAATAGAATCAATAAAGAAAACCCAAACTTAAGGAAATCTAGAAATGACAAATTTAGGAACTCAAACAGGGACCAGAGAAGCAAAGTTTACCAACAGAATGAAAGTGATAGAAGACAGAATCTCAGGCACTGAAGACAGGATAGAAGTGGATTCCTGAGTCAGCAGCGTTAATTCTAAAATACTCCTGCCATAAAACATCCAGGATGCGACATTATGAAAATACCGAATCTACAAATAGTAGGAGTGGAGGAAGGAGAAGAAATGCATGTCAAAGGCACAGAAAATATTTTCAATAAAATCACAGATGAAAATATTTATAACCTAAAGAAGGAAATGCTTAATCAAGGTTCAAGAAACACATATAACACTAAATAGGCTCGACTGAAAAAGAAAGTCCCCTTGACACATAATAATCAAAACACTAAACATGTTAGAATAGCATGTACCTTCTTAGTGGAGACCCAAAATGCCAAAAGGGCCTAGTCATATGGTCTACAGACTCTAAGCGACCACAGATGCCAGTCTAGATTTACTATTCCTAACAAAAAATCCAGCCACAACAGACAGAGAAAATAAGACAATGCATGATAAAACCAAATTTAAGCAATATCTGTCTACAAAGCTACAGAAGCCCTAAAGAAGATACTAGAAGGAAAAACTTCAACCTAAAGAAAACACAGAGAATAAATAATTTCAGATCAGCAATGCCAAAAGAAATGAAACATACACACACACCACCACCACCACCAAAAACAATGACAACATCAACAACAGAATAACAGAAATCAACACTTATTGGTTACTGGTGTTTCTCAACATTAATAATTTCAGTTGCCCAATAAAAAGACACATTCAAACAGAATAGATGCAAAACCAGGATTTCTCCTTCTGCTGCATCCAAGAACACACCTTAACATCACCCCAGGGTAAAGGGTTTGAAAATGATATTCCAAGCAAATGGACCTAAGGAGCAAGCTGGTGTAACCATTTTTATATTGACTTCAAAGCTAAAGCTAATCAAAAGAGATAGGGAAGGAATAGTCATTAAAGGAAAAATTCCACCAAGAGAACATTGGAATTCTTTCTTTTTTTTTTAAGTTTGTGGTTTTATTTAAATCAAATCATTTTGAATTTTGTTGTGCTTCTTCCCACCTAGTTTACAGTGCTGGGAACACAGGGCCTTGTGTGAGTGAGGTAAGTACCATACCACTAAGCTACACTTCTGGATGACATTGGAATTCTTAACATCTATGCCCCAAAGACAAGGACACCCAAGTATGAAAAAGAAACACTTCAACAGCTTAAATCACATATTCACGGTCACACACTGGTACTGGGAAATTTCAAGAGCTCAATTATGCTAATACCCAGATCATCCAGACAAAAACTTAACAGAAATGCTGGAGCTAATGGAAGTTTAAGCCACATGATCCTAACAGACATGCACAGAACATTTCACTCAAACACAAGAATATACCTTTCCCCAGCAATTCATGGAACCTTCTCCAAAAGGGACCACATACTCAGGAACAAAGAAAATCTCAAAAAAGAAAATTGAAATAACTTTCTGCATTCTATCAGACTATCAAGGACTAAAGCTAGATATCAACAACAGAGACAGCAGAGAGCTTACAAACTCATGAAAACTGAACAGCTCTCTATTGAATAAAAAACAGACTAAGACAGAAATAAATTAAAGACTTTCTATAATTGAATGAAAATGAATACACACCATACTCAAATTTATGGTACACAATGAAGGCAATCCTAAGAAACAAGTTCATAGTACTTAGTGCCTACGTAAAAATATTGGTGATATCACATGCTAGCAACTTAACAATACACCTAGGGCTAAAATCAATAAAATTTAACAACAACAACAAAAGTACAGAGTCAATGAAACTGAGTTGGGTAATTGAGAAAATTAATAATAATCACAAGCCCTTATACAAATTAAATAGAAGGCAGAGAGAGAGGATTCAAATTTACAATATTAGAAATGAAAAGTAGGGCATAACAACATACAGAGGAAATCTAGAAAATCATAAAGGCATACTTTAAAAACCTGTACTCCACCAAATTTAAAAATCTAAAAGAAATGGATAACTTTTGATATATACCGCTTACCAAAACTAAATAAAGACTAGATAAGTAATTTAAACAGACCAGTAACCCCAAGTGAACAATAAGCAATCATTAAATGTCTCCCAATCATAAAAAAAAGGCTAGGGTTGGATGGTTTCAGCACAGAATTCTACCAGACTTTCAAAGAAGTGTTATTTCCAATAGCCCACAAAGTACTCTACAAGAAACAGAAAGGACATTACCCAATTCATTTCATGAGACCACAGTTACCATGGTACCCAAATAATATAAAGACTCAACAAAAAAGAAAATTACAGACCAATTTCCTTTATGAACACAAATGAAAATCCTTGTAAGATACTTGCAAACCAAATTCAAGAACATGTCCAAAAGACCATTCACCATGACCCACTTCATCCCAGAGAGGCAGAGATAGGTCAACATACATAAATTGGTAAAAGTAATCTTCCATATTAAAAAAAAAGGACAAAAACCACATGATCATCTCATTAAATGTCAAAAGGGCCTTTGACAAAATTCAATACCCTCTCATGATAAATGTCCTAGAGAGATTAGGGATACGAGAGACATACTGCACTGTAATAAAGGTTGTTTGCAGCAAGCCCATAGCCAACATCAACTTAAATAGAAAGAAACTCAAAGCAATTCTACTAAAATCAGGAACAAGACAAAGCTTTCCTCTTTCTCCATACCTCAATTGAACACTGGAGTTTAAGTTAGAGCAAGAAGAAAACTGTCAGAGATCAAGGGTATAAAAAAAAGTGTCTTCATTTGCAGATAATATGGTAAGTGATCTGAAATTTTTCACTGAGAAACTCCTACGGCAGGTAAACACTGACAGCTAAGTAGCTGGATACAAAGTTAACTTACAAAAATCATTAGCCCTGTTGCAGGATATTTGATCACACTGTGAACCCCAAGATTTATTTAGTGAAAAAAAAAAGCTGTTTCTGATTGTAGTGTGGCTCTGCCCTTAGCAGTCAACCTAACACACCTTTAGTACACACCTTTGATCCCAAACAATGAAGGTAAAGTCAGTTTGTAGAAGGATGAGCAGACAGAATATGATATGCCCAACTGGTGAGAACAGAGAGGGAAGAAAAGCTATTTAAGGGGCAGTGCAGAGAGGATGAAGGTTTACTGGGAGGTTTTTATAGAGACAGGTTAAAGAGAGAACAAGCTAGACACAGGGGAAGACAGAACAGGCCAGAGAGTAAGAAGGAACCAGAAGATTAGGAAAAATTGCTAGAGTTCGTTTGAGACTAAGTAGAGCAAAAAGTCAGAGGCCAAGAGAGAGAAGCCAGATTGAATCAGTCAGCTTGGAGAAGAAGGTTTGAGCTAAAACAACTGAGTTGAACCAGCCAGAAAGAGTTCAGAAAGAACTAAAAAAAGGTAGCAAGTCTCAGTAGCAAGTCTCTCAGAAACTGAAAACATTCTAGGCCTACATTATATTCCACAGAGGCTAGAAGCATCCAGGCATAGGCCTATGTTAGCAGACTTAGGCAGTAAACCTTGGAGATGGCTATACCCAAGGGACAAAGAGACTGAGAAAGAAATTAGAGAAACAACACCTTTCACAATAGCTACAAATAATATAAAATATCCCGAGATATTTCTAACAAATCAAGTGAAGGACATGTATGATAAGATCTCCCATGCTCATGGACCAGTATGAGTAATATATTACAAATGACATCCTATCAAAAGCAATCTACTGATTCAACACAATCTCCATTAAAATTCTAGTACAATTCTTTACAGATATTGAAGGGATGTTTTTTAACTTCATATGGAAATGCACATAGAACACACACACACACACACACACACACACACACACAACACACACACCAAACCAGCCAACCCAACAGGATAGCTAAATCAATCCTGAATAACAGAAGAACTGTTAGAGTCTCACCACCCATGATTTTCTACCCCAAAGCTACAGCAATAAGAGCCACATGGTATTGTCATAAAAACAGACATGTTAAGCAGTGGAATCGAATTGAAGAAAAACATAGGTCCACATATCTACAAACAATAGATTGTTGATAAAGAAGCCAGAAATACATATTGGAAAAGGCAGCACTTTTAACAAATGATGCTGGTCAAACTGGATGTCTGCATGTAGAGGAATATAAATAGATCGATCCATACTTATCACCCTACACAAAACTCAACTCCAAATGGATCAAAGACCTCAATATAAAGTCAGATACACTAAACCTGATAGAAGAGAAAGTGAAGAATAGCCCTGAGCTCATTGGCACAGGAGAAGACTTTCTGAACAAACCACTGTTAGTTAGCACAGGCACTAAGATCAACAATTAATACATAGGACCTCATGAAACTGAGAAGCTTCCATAAAGTGAAGGACCATCATTTGGAAAAAGTCAAAACCTAGTGAATGGGAAAAGATTTTTACTACCTACATATCCAATAAAGGGTTAATATGCAAAAAAATGTATAAAGAACTCAAGACACTAGATATAAAGAAAACAAATAACCCAATTTTTAAAATGTGGCACAGATCTAACCAGAATTCTCAATAGAGGAAACTTAAATAGCTGAAAAACACTTAAAGAAACATTCAACATCCTTATCCACCAGGAAATGCAAATCAAAACAACTTTGAGATTTCATCTTACACCAGTCAGAATGGCTAAGATCAGTAGGACAAGTGGCAGCTCATCCTGGTAAAGATGCTGACTCACATATTGCTGGCGGGAGCTCAAACTCATAGAGCCACTATGGAAATCAGTGTGTTGGTTCCTCAGGAAAGTGGAAGTTGACTAACCTTAAGATCCAGGAATCCCACTCTTGAGCAAACACCAAAAGGATGCTCCCTCCTTCCACAGAGACACTTGCCCAACCACATTCATTGCTGCTCTATTCATAATAGCCAGAAATTGGAAACAACCTAGATGTCCCTCAACAGAAAGTGGATAAAGAAATGTGGTGGAGGCTGAGCAACTGGTGAGTGGGAGACCTAGGCTGCTGGGGAGCAGAGGGATCTCTGCGGAGTGCACACGGAAAGTGCACCCCCTGCCTTGACCTGCCCTGTCCTGCCTGATCCAGTGACCGGGAACAGATATTAGGAACTCCTGTTTCCACCCGGAGGCAACTTCAGGACGCAGAGCGGAGCCTGGCCCATCTGCCACCCAGAACGGCGGCTCGTAGAGGCTGAGCAACTGGTTGGTGGGAGACCTGGGCTGCCAGGGAGCAGAGAGATCTCTGCGGAGTGCACACGGAAAGTGCACCCCCTGCCTTGCCCTGCCCCGCCCTGTCTGATCCAGCGACCAGGAACAGAACTTTGGAACTTCTGTTCCCACCCGGCGACTCTGAGGCATAGAACAGGGCTCGACCCATCTGCCACCTGGACCAGTGGAGATCCAGGGACACAGACCAGATACAAGGGAAAGGCAAGAACATATCACTGACAACAAAATGACAAGAGGAAAGCGAAAGAGTATATCCCAAGGAAACCAAGACAACCTGGCAACACCAGAACCCAGCTCTCCCATAACAGCAAACATCGAAATTCCAAACACTCCAGAAAAGGAAGACACAGACCTGAAATCATACCTCAAGATGCTGATAGAGATACTTAAACAAGAACGGGAAGAAAAGCAAAAAGATTCAGAAGCTTTTAAAGAGGAAACAAGAAAAATACTCAAAGAACTCAAAGAACTAGAGGAAAACAGAATCAAAGAGATGAAGGAATGGAAGAGGGAATTTAAAATGGAAATTGACACAATAAAGAAAACACTAAAAGACATAACCCTAGAGGTAGAACACCTAAAAAAGAAATCAGGAATCACAGAAGCAGCATTTCCAATAGATTACAAGAGATGGAAGAGAGAATCTCGGGGGCAGAAGACAACATTGTAAACATAGACAAAACAGTCAGAGAAGATGCAAAAAACAAAAAGATCCTAACCCAAAATGTCCAGGAAATCCAGGACACAATGAGAAGACCGAACCTAAGGATAATAGGAATAGAAGAGGGAGAAGAGTATCAACTAAGAGGCACAGTAAATATCTTCAACAAAATTGTAGAAGAAAACTTCCCTACCCTCAAGAATGAGATGACCATGAGCATAAAAGAAGCCTTCAGAACTCCAAATAGGTTGGACCAGAAAAGAAATACCTCCCGACACATAATAGTAAAAACATCAAGTGCCCAATGCAAAGAAAGAATACTAAAAGCAGTAAGGGAAAAAGGTCAGGTAACATATAAAGGCAGGCCAATCAGACTCACACCCAATTTCTCAACAGAGACTATGAAAGCTAGAAGAGCCTGGACAGACATCATGCACATCCTAAGAGAACACAAGCGCCAGCCCAAGCTGCTATACCCAGCAAAACTATCAATCACCATCGATGGAGAGATGAAGATATTTCAAGACAAATCAAAATTTACACAATATCTGACAACAAACCCAGCACTACAATGAATTATAGGTGGAAAACCCAATACAATGAGGGAAAATACAGCCTAGTAAAAACAAGAAAACTCCTAAACAAGAAAACTAAAAGAAGAAAAAGACACAGACACAACTCAACCCACAAAAGCAATAGTGGCAGGAAACAGAAACAACTATTCCTTGATATCTATTAACATAAATGGACTCAACTCCCCAATAAAGAGACATAGGCTATCAGACTGGATACATAAGCAAAATCCAGCCTTTTGCTGCATACAGGAAACTCATATCAGAGACAAAGACAGACACTATCTCAGAGTTAAAAGGTGGGAAAAAAACTTCCAAGCAAACAGCTCCAAGAAGCAAGCTGGACTGACTATTCTAATATCGAATAAAGTAAATTTCCAACCAAAAGTTATCAAAAAAGATAAGGAAGGACACTTTTTACTCATTACCGGGGAAATCTGTCAGGAGAAACTCTCAATTCCTAACATATATTCTCCGAATAAAAAAGCACCCACATTCATAAAAGAAACCCTACTAAAGCTCAAAAAATACATTTCACCCCACACAATAATTGTGGGAGACTTTAATACCCCACTCTCACCAATGGACAGATTATGGAAATAGAAACTGAACAAGGACGCTGCAAAACTAGCAGAGACTTTGAACCAACTAGAATTAATAGATATATACAGAACATATTATCCTAAAGTAAAAGAATACACCTTCTTCTCAGCACCCCATGGCACCTTCTCGAAAATTGACCACATAATTGGACACAGAGTGAGCCTCAATCAATATAAGAAGATTGAAATACTCCCATGCATCCTCACAGATCACCATGGTCTACGGCTGGTCTTTAACAACAACAAAGACAACAAAAAGTCCACATACACATGGAAACTAAACAACGCTCTGTTAAATGATAGCAGGGTCAAAGAAGAAATAAAAAAAGGAATTAAGGATTTTCTAGAATTCAACGAAAACGAAAACACAACATACCCAAACCTATGGGATGCAATGAAAGCAGTACTGAGAGGAAAACTCATAGCCCTAAGTGCTTCCAAAAAGAAACTGGAGAGAGCTTACATCAGCAACCTGACAGCACAGCTAAAAGCCCTAGAACAGAAGGAAGTAGATATACCCAAAAAGAGTAGACGGCAAGAAATAATCAAAATTAGGGCAGAAATAGACCAAATAGAATCAAAAAGAACCATTGAAAAAATCAACAAAACCAAGAGTTGGTTCTTTGAGAAAATAAACAAGATTGATAAACCCCTAGCAAGACTAACTAGAGGGCAAAGAGAGAGTATACAAATTAACAAAATCAGAAAGGAAAGTGGGGACAAAACAACTGAAACTGAGGAAATTCAAGAAATCATCAGATCCTACTACAAAAACTTATACTCCACAAAATTGGAAAATCTGGAGGAAATGGATGAATTCCTAGACAGATACAAGATCCCAAAGTTAAACCAGGACCAAGTAAACCATCTTAATAACCCTATAACACCTAAAGAAATAGAAGAAGTCATCAAAAGTCTCCCAACCAATAAAAGCCCAGGTCCAGACGGGTTCAGTGCAGAATTTTATCAGACATTTATTGTAGATATAACACCAATACTCTCCAAACTATTCCAAAAGATAGAATCAGCTGGAATACTACCTAATTCATTTTTTGAGGCTACAATAACCCTCGTTCCTAAACCACACAAAGACCCTACAAAGAAAGAGAACTTCAGACCAATCTCACTTATGAACATTGATGCAATAATACTCAACAAAATCCTTGCAAACCGAATCCAAGAACACATTAAAACGATCATTCATCATGACCAAGTAGGCTTCATCCCTGGGATGCAGGGATAGTTTAATATAAGGATATCCATCAATGTAATCCACCATATAAACAAACTCAAAGATCAAAATCACATGGTCATCTCACTAGATGCTGAGAAAGCATTTGACAAAATCCAACACCCCTTCATGTTAAAAGTCCTGGAAAGAACAGGAATCCAAGGTGCATACCTAAACATAATAAAAGCAATATACAGCAAACCAACAGCCAACATCAAACTTAATGGCGAGAAACTTGAAGCAATCCCACTAAAATCAGGGTCTCGACAAGGCTGCCCACTCTCCCCCTACCTATTCAACATAGTACTGGAAGTCCTGGCTGGAGCAATTAGACAGCAAAAGGAGATCAAGGGGATACAAATTGGAAAGGAAGAGATAAAAACATTACTCTTTGCCGATGACATGATAGTGTACTTGAGTGACCCCAAAAATTCCACCAGAGAACTCCTACAGCTGATAAACAAGTTCAGCAAAGTGGTTGGATACAAAATTAACTCAAACAAATCAGTAGCCTTCCTATACTCTAAGAACAAACATGTGGAGAAAGAAATTAGGGAAAAGGTACCCTTCACAATCGTCACAAAAACTATGAAATACCTTGGTGTGACTCTAACTAAGCAAGTGAAGGACCTGTATGACAAGAACTTCAAACCTCTAAAGAAAGAAATTGAGGAGGATCTCAGAAAATGGAAAGATCTCCCATGCTCATGGACTGGAAAGATCAACATCTTAAAAATGGCCATCCTACCAAAAGCAATCTACAGATTCAATGCAATCCCCATCAAAATTCCAACCCAGTTCTTTAAGGAATTGGAAAGATCAATGTGCAATTTTATATGGAATAACAAAAGACCTAGAATAGCGAAATCCATCCTCAACAACAAAAAAACATCTGCGGGAATCACTATTCCTGACCTCAAGCTATATTACAAGGCAATTGTGTTGAAAACTGCATGGTACTGGTACAGAAATAGGCATGTGGATCAATGGAATAGAATAGATGATCCAGAAATGAGCCTTCACATATATGTTCACCTGATTTTTGACAAAGGAGCCATAAACATTCAATAAAAAAAGGACAGCCTATTCAACAAATGGTGTTGGTCCAACTGGCTCTCAGCATGCAGAATAATGAAAATAGACCCTTTCTTATCTCCTTGTACAAAGCTCAAGTGTAAGTGGATCAAAGATCTCCACATTAAACCAGATACACTGAAACTGTTAGATGAGAAAGTAGGGAAAACCTTAGAACACATAGGCACAGGAGAAAATTTCCTGAACAAAACACCAATGGTTCAAGCTCTAAGGTCAAAGATTAACAAATGGGACTTAATGAGATTGCATAGTTTCTGTAAGACTAAGGAAATTGTCAAGAAAACAAAAAGGCAACCAACAAAATGGGAAAAGATCTTTACCAACACCACATCAGATAGAGGCCTAATATCCAAGGTATACAAGGAACTCAAAAAGCTAGACAACAGAGAATCAAATAACCCTATTAAAAAATGGGGTACAGAGCTAAACAAAACGTTCTCAGTTGAGGAACACCGAATGGCCTAGAAACATCTGAGGAAGTGCTTGACATCCTTAGCCATCAGGGAAATGCAAATCAAAACAACCCTGAGATTCCACCTCACACCAGTCAGATTGGCCAAGATCCAAATCTCAGATGACAGCAGATGCTGGCGAGGCTACGGAGAAAGAGGAACACTTCTCCACTGTTGGTGGGGTTGCAAACTAATACAACCACTCTGGAAATCAGTCTGGCGATACCTCAGAAAATTGGATATAGTACTACCTGAAGACCCAGCTATTCCACTTCTGGGCATATACCCCAGAGACACTTTAATACACAACAAAGATATATGCACCACAATGTTCATAGCAGCTCTATTTATAATATCCAGAAGCTGGAAAGAACCCAGATGTCCTTCAGAAGATGAATGGATACAAAAATTGTGGTACATTTACACAATGGAATACTACTCAGCCACCAGAAACAATGACTTAACCAAATTCTTAAAGAAATGGCTGCATCTAGAGAATATCATCCTGAGTGAGATAACCCAGTCACAAAAGAACAGACATAATATGCAGTCACTGATATTGGGATGCTAACCCCAGAGGCTTGCACTCCCCCAGAAACAACTCACAGACTGTATGAAGTCCAAGATATAAAGAAAACAAAAATAAATAAATAATATATTTACAAAACAAGAAGACTTTGACTATTTCCATGTTGCCTTTTGTTTTGCATGTACTTTACGCTCATTGTAACTATTAGGTTTTCAATGCATACTGTCAAGCCCTTGAAAAAAATCAAGTACTGACTAAAAAATATATTCATATAGTTTTATGTAAAAATTATTTTAATATCTGAAAAAATAGTACTGACAAAAATGTATAATTTTAAGCAAAAAATGTTTAAAATCTGTACATTTATCTTTGTTTTTTAAAATAAAGTCGTTTAAAAAAAAAGAAATGTGGTACATTTACTCAATGGAGTACACACAGCCAACTTTAAAAAAAAATGACATCATTACATTTGCCAGCAAATGGATAGAACTAGAAAAAAAATCATTCTGAGTGAGGTATCCCAAACCCAGAAAGACAATAATGATATGTATTCATATATATGTAGGCATTAAATGTAAAGTCAATGATGACCAAGCTACAGTCATAGAACTACAGAGGCTAGGTATAGAATTAAGACCAGAGGGAACAGATAGATCTCAGTAGAAAAAGGAAATAGATATGCATGGAAGGCAGGGCTTGGAATGGGAGGATCAAGTTGAGGGGAAGGAAGGAGAGGGAATTATAGGAGGGAATATGGAGAATGACAGCTAAAGTTAAGGGTATTTATGGGGTAGCATGAAAACCTAATACAGTAGAAGCTTACTGAAAAATATACATACATGAAAGTGATCGAAATGAAATTTCCAAATAATGGGGAAGACAGAATCCCAACTGGTCATCTCTTGTAACCCAATGAAACTTCTAGTTCGGGGAGTGAGTCACATCCAATTGAGTTGTTAGCTGAAGGGGTCCCGTGGAATTCTCAAAGAACCCAGGCTGTTGACAAGACTCTAAATTACTTTCCACAAACTGATAGCAAGGCCTTATTGCTGAAGTCAACACCTTTATTGGACCTAGAGATGTCAAGTTGCTGCCTACATAGAACCTTCAGCCCTATATTCACAGCATCTTTGGTACAAAAAGGCAATCAATACACTCACTATCAAAGTACCCTTTATCCACAATGGTGTACTACCTGCAAGATATGCTAGGGCAATCATAATGCAGTTTGACTTAAGACCCACTCCACTTGAAGTAACTTATACCCAACAATTACTTGGGTGACCAAAAACCTGACCTGACACTGGATAGCCCAGGGAATTAGGATAGACCAAATAATACTGGTCTAGAAAAAACATGTAGTGATAAAATGGCTTCTAATGATACTCTGTTATACTCAAAGATCAGTTTCATGTTCAGCCATCATCAGAGAAGCTCCCTCCTGCAGCCGATGGAAACAAATACTGAGACCCACATCTGGACATTAAACGGAGAGTGAGAGACCTTGGAAAATAGCTCTAGATGTGATATTCCATCAAATCTCTCCCCTCAGAGCTCAGAGAGCCCCTCAGAAGAGGGGGTAGAAATTGTGTAGGAGCCAGAGTGGAAAGAGAACACCAAGAAAAGAAGATCGGCTAGACTAACATGAGCAAATCTGATTTGAACTCACATAGACCAAAGCAGCAAGCACAGGGTCTGCAGGGGTCTGTACCAGATCCTCAGAGAATGTACTGTGGCTTCCAGTTTAGTGTTTTTATGGGATTCGCGTGGGTCTTGGATCTTGTGCCTTCTCTTTGGCTCTTTTCCTTCTGTTGGTTTATCCTGTCCAACTCTAAAGTGTTTGCTTTTGTTGTTTTATATTTTTTATATATCTTTTAAATGTATGTATGTATGTATGTATGGATGGATGGATGGATGGATGGATGGATGTATGTATGGATGGATGGATGGATGGATGGATGGAAACCTAGCCACTAGTGTACAGATTAACAACTGAACTGTCATTCATACCTGCTGGGAGAGGGAGAACCCACTTCCCACAGTATCGTGACAATGGGCACATCAAACACTCCTGGACAGGACTCATGTTCAGTAGTTGACCAAAATATAATAGATGCCACAGGGTTTTGTATGCTTTCGTTTGGTTACAGGTTGGTAGATTGGAAAGGGTGTGTTTTCTTGGTTTGGGGGGGTACTGTTGTATTTGGGAGTTTGTTTGTTTTGAGGGAAAGAAGTTGGGTGGGTAGGGATGGGGAGAGGATTGGGAAGCCCACGTCACCTATTTGCATGGTGTGAGCACAGCTCCCACCTCACACTCTCCTCTGAGGAAATAAAAAAGATGTTTACATATTTGAGCTCCTGCCCTGCCTTCCCTCGGTGATGGACTATTAGTTATCTGGAAATGGAAACTGAAATGAACGCTTTTCTCCCCAAGTTGCCTTGGTCATGGTGTTCCACCGTAATAGTAACCCTAATTCTTGTGCCTAACTCTTCAGCTTTTCCAGCTTCTAAGGCCTCTCAGCAGTCTTCCCCCATCTTCAAAGTGAGGCACACTGAGGCACATTGTCCTTACCTTCATGGTGTGCCCTCTTCCCCATATCCTGTCTACTTATAGGGACCTGTGGGGACAATCCTGTCACTTTATGGTCAGCTGGGTAGCATTTTGTTCCCTTTGTCACATAATCAAACATTTTCACTGGTTCCAGCTATGTGAACATAAACATCTTTGGGAGTACTGATTCTGCCTACCCTGTTCCTCAAGTCATTCTCAAAAGCGTTTTGCTCAGGAAAGGAATATTGATCTGCTATTTCTGTCCAATACTGGGAGCTTAGCTAGATAAAGTAGGCCAGTATCATAGTGTATAAGTTGGAAACAAACTGCTAAAAATATTTTAACTTTGATATTAAATTTTTATTATCATTTATTTCATGCATATGAGTGTTTTGCTGATATGTGTGTCTGTGTACCATGTGCATTCCTGGTGCCCAAGGCAGGCAGGAGAAGGCATTGGATCCTCTCAAACTGGAGTTGTGGATGATTGTGAACTGTCACACAGGTACTGAAAGAGAAGCCAGTATTCTTAGCGACTCAGCCATCCATCTAGCTAAAAATTTAATTGTATGTGATTTTTTTATATCAAAATTCCTAAGTAATCTACTAAAAGTTTTTAGAGTCGACTGATGGGTTGAATAAAGTTTAAAAAGAACAGGAACAATACCAAGAAATATTAGTTCTATTTCTACATGCTAACAATGAATAACCTGAAAATGACTTTAAGGAAATAATTTTACTTACAATCTGTTAAAGAAATATGATACTAGGTAACAAATGTAACAAATGGAATATGAAATTTATAATCTAAAAATGATAAAAATTTATAGAATGAAATTAAAACAGTCCATATAAATGGGGAAAACCCTGTTTTTACAGAATGCAAGACCATTTGGCATTTGTATTACCAATTTGGCAGAAATTCACATAATCATCAACACACTCTCATCAAATTCTCTCATGTACTGCTCAACTTGAAGTTGCCACAGCAGTCATTTTTAAATGCCAAAACTCATCTCCTACTGCATTTCTGGGGTGTCCTCTGAGATAGGGTCACACCGCTTACCTTAAGCTGGCTTGAATTCAAGATGCTGTTGCTTGTGTCTCCCAAATGCTAGGACTACAAGTGTGTGCACGAGCTTTGGCCACTGACAGATGTGAAATGTAAATGCATGCCTTAGACATGCAAATATAACAATGTGGCCTTGTGGAGAGAAAAAAAATGACAGTTACCTAAAAATGTTGCTCACTAATTTAACATGGAAATGCAAACGTCTCCCTGAGTTGCATGAAAAGTGTCCCCCAGAGTGTTTGAATGCTTGGCCTCCAGTCTGTGTGCTATTTAGGGGGGTTGTGGAACCTTTAGGAGATGGAGCCTCACTGGAGGAAAAAGGTCACTGGGCTTTGAGGGTGATTAGCTTCTCCTCACCTCCTACCTGGTCTTTCTGCTTACTTTGTGAGGTAGAAAATGTAATTAGCCAGCTTTCTGTGTCACCACTGTCACATGGAGTTATCCCCTCTGCTATGAAGGACTCTGTCCTCTGGGACTGTGAGCCAAAATAAACCCTTCTTTTTTATAGATTGTTTTTAGTAATACTATTTCATTACAGCAACAGAAAAGTAGCTAATAAACCATGTGTTTCCACAATTAAAATTCTATAGTATAAGATTTTAAGGACAGTTCCATAACGTGTTAGGAACTGGAGAAGCACTTCACAGAAAGACAAGCCATCCAATGTTTACACGAATAGTTCTGCTCTCGCCCTGTAGTGATGGTCATTTCTTCTTCCTTGATCGGTGCCCCCAGATACCTCAAACCTGTTCCCTGCTCCCCTTTATTTCTTCAGCCCACAGCTCAGAACAAGCTTAGATGTTCCTGGGTCAATTACCAAAATCTGTGACAAAATGGGAGGGAACATAAAAAAGATGGGGATTGGGACACTGTTCAGAGCCCTGAAGTCCAAATGCCTTGGCTTTTAACAGGGGGAAGGCCCTGAAGTCCAAATACCTTGGCCTTTAACAGGGGGAGGGCCCTGAAGTCCAAATGCCTTGGCCTTTAGCTGGGGGAAGGCCCTGAAGTCCAAATGCTTTGGTTCTTAACCAGGGAACATGTGAGTTCTTGGAGGTTGTCAGAGTGACATCTACAAAGAATAGCTCAGCTGTGCTGAGGCAGGGCAGTCACTTCGAGTTCAGGAGTTTAAGGACAAGCAGGAAAAGATAAGGGTGGCAAAAGGAAGGGAGGGAGGAAACGAAAGAGGAAAGAACATTCCTTAAGGCCATGTCTAGTCGGGACAACTGGCCTCAATCAGCAAAAATGAGTACTTGCTAAGCACAAACTTGTGTAAGTCTAGGATTCAGGTCATAATTCCTTCCAAAAGTGCATTCCTTAGGGTCAGCAGCTTCATTGTCTTGATTATTACCACAGCCCCAGCTTTTGGAGCCGTGCCAGGTTCGTAGATGACCCCTAATATAGACTGACACCTTTCCTAAACACAACTAAGCCAGGCTCCGTGTGAAATGTCATCCCGTGGGCTGGAGAGATGGCTCAATGGTTAAGAACACTGGCTGCTCTTCCAGAGGTCCTGAGTTCAAGTCCCAGCAACCACATGGTGGCTCACAATCATCTGTAATGAGATCTGATGTTCTCTTCTGATGTGTCTGAAGACTGTGTATTTACATACAGTAAATAAACAAATCTTAAAAAAAGAAAAAAGAAAGAAAAAGAAAAGAAATGTCATCCCTGTGTCCTGGCTTCAAAGAATCTTCAGCAAAGGCTTCCTTTTCTTTGCTCCTAAACAGTGATGTCTGGGTTTCCTAGTGTATTTGGGTTTTTGTTAGAGGCATTTGTGAAAAGGAATCTCAACTGCAAAAATGCCTTCATCAGATTGCTTGAGGCAAATCTACCAGGCATTTTCTTGATTTATAGCTTCCTGGGATAATCTTCTAATGACGCCATAGAAAGGCTGTTTTTTTATTTATTTTGTTCAAATGCTGATTTCTGTGCCTGAAGAGAGCAGAATTCGGTCCAAACTTTGGTGTTGTTATTTTTATAAAGCTGGGGGGGGGGGGCGGGGGGGGCTCAGTGTTTTGTAAACTTCTTCTCCCAAAACACTTTCCGATTCGTTTAATGAAGAGCTGAGGTTGTGTGGTAGGGCAGGACAGGGAAGGCAGAACATCCGAGCAGAGATAGGAACTGTGGGTAGAATCAGGCGCGGGACTAGCCAACCTGACGTGGAGGACGCTGGACTCACTGGGACAGAATGAGAGGTATCGGGCCATGTGGTAAATGTGGACTAATATAAATGGGTTATTAAGTTATATGCTAGTTAGGAACAAGCTTAAGCTATAAGGCCTAAGAACTCATAGATACATATAAGTTTCTGTGTCATTCATATCCAGAAAACTGGCGGGTTGAGATCGTCCGATAATAATGATGGATGGATGTGGGGGTCCCACGAGAATGATTGACGTGGGTAAGCCTACCTCACTGTGGGTGCTGCCACCCCTGGGCAGCTGGTTCTGAGATATACATGAAAGAAAGATGAGCAAGCTATGTGGAGCAAGCAAGTAAACAACATTCTTCTAAGGCTTCTGTTTGAGTTCCTGCCTCCAGGTTCCTGCCTCGAGTTTCAATTTGGTTTCTCTCAGTGGTCTATGACCCAGAATGTTCCGCTGGGGCTCCGGGGCTGCAGACGCACATTTCTCACTTCTGGCCATCTCTAAGCAAGTCAGGGGAGGCCCACCGGTTAGAATTAGGCTCTCTACAGCTCACAATAGTCATGCCCCTCCTCCCAGCGCCACTGCTGGCAGCTGAGTAGACTTCTTTTCCGAGGATAGGAAAACTCCCACCCAGCCATCCCCGACTGAACCCCACCCAGTCTTTTTCTGGCAGAATCAAGTCAGGACCAGATTGCTGAGTGAAGCCTGCTTCCTTCCAAGCTGCCTCGCCCCACAGCCTCTGTTCTAAAGTAACAGAAGTTGATGTCGGCATGGAAACTGAGTGTGGTGGGGGGGGAGTGTCTGGGGGGCGCACGAACGTGATAGGTGCCTGGGTGTCACGGGGTCTGTCTTGGAACTGGTTTTGTTCCTCAGCCAGCGATCTGAGAAGACAGGATGCTCACCCTAAAGATCTGTTGTCTCTAGCCAGCGGTTACATAAGTAAGGAGAGAAACTAAGGCAACATTTTATAGTCCGGACTTGGCCTCTGGTCCTGCCATTCTTGCTCCGGTGGTTTATGGGGCTATTCATTCTGTCCCTATGGTCTCCTCTTGCGGTGTAACTGGTGTGGGTTTTATTTTTTCCTCATTATTATCTCAGTATAGTGTGTATGTTGAGGGGGGGGGTGTATACTAAGGCCACTGGGTCTTAAATTCCTACTGAGCCCCTAATTCAGAACAAATATTAGCGTGATCTCCCCCCCCCGCCGTGTGTGTGTGTGTGTGTGTCTGTGTGTGTCTGTGTGTGTGTCTGTGTGTGTGTGTGAGTGTGTGTGTAGATGACCTCCTACAGAATGAGTACAAAAGTACTCTTAAATACTATGAAGTACCCTATCCGTAGAACTCCCGGAAACAGAGGGGGTGTCTTTTGGACTCCTTTATCTGGCTCTATACGTCCTAACCCCCATCCAGAATAAAGGCTTTCAGTGTCCAATTAACCTGTCTGACCACTGCTTAAAAAAAAAAAAAAAAAAAAAAAAAGCTGCTGCCTTACCTATGCTTGACAGCACAGGAGTCCCTGCCTCCTCCCTCTGATAGCTGGGTCCTGGTTTCCTAGGATGAAGAAGAAAAGAAAAAAGGAGGAAGAGGTGTGGTTCTTGGGAACCTGGGGGGGGTGTTCCCTGGTGACAGAAAGCAGAGAGAACTGGAGCCAGCCCACCCCTCACTGTTAACAAGGTCTCAGAACAGGAATCTTTGTTGCCCTGGGCATCCGTTGTTCAAGCCTAGATCTGGGGAAGGAACTGTCTAATACGTCAAGCAGCCACAGCTTCAGAGCTACAACCCGTCTTCCAGGCTTCACTTTGCTACGATCAAACAGACTCTCAACTGCTTGAAGCCTTTCTGTAGTCAAATATGAAATGAAGCAAAGAGAAAGAGGGAGGGAAGGGGGAAAGGGGGGAAGAGAAAAGGGAAGGGAAGGGAGAGAAAGAGAAAATAAGAAAAAGAAAAGGCCAATGTGGTATGCTTCCTAGTAATAACTTGGTGATAGATAGCTTCCTGCAGCCATGTCCGCCAAAGTGAAATTAACAGTGGTATGTGTCAGGTTTACTTCAGAAAGCTTTCTCCTTTTTTGTAGTCTATAATAAGAAATTTTAATCTATCCCACTTACCTCTGTTTGTGATCGCTAATCTTTATGGTGGTCAACTTGACTACATCTGAAATCAACTAAAACTCAAGCATGTCCGGGATGGGTCATCTTGATTGGGTCTTTTGAGGTAGGAAGAAGCCCCGCCTTCGGTAAAGGCCAGCAGTAAAGGAGCTTTGCTTTTGCCTTCTTTCTCTAGCATTCGCTGGCAAGTTCCTTTACCCCGTCTCTGAGGCATTCTTTCCTTGGGTTTAGAGTCTTATTTCTTCAGATTCCAACATCGGCTAAAGACTAGCTGCTCTCTAAGAACCCTCCAGGACCCCAGCATCAGATCAGGGCTGCTGAGACATCCAGTCCCCTGAACTGCTGGATTTGGGGGCCTTTTCATGGTAAGACAGCATTGTTGGATCACCCAGATCACAGCCTGGAAGCCAGCCAAATAAACCGCCCCCTGGACTGAAGTACCCAGAGCTCCACGCGTGACTAGTGGGCGGCAGGAAAGCCACTCTGCCTACGGAATCCAGGTTTCTCAGGGAGACAACTATCTGCTAATCAGCAGCTGGGGTGTCTTTATATAAATAAATGCATAACCTTTTAAAGATGAGAGTTTAACAAAAAAGATACAACAATAAAGCTAAAGGAAAGATTTCCGTAAACCTCACTCAGAGCCACTGAGGGAGCACTTCGTGTACCAGAGGGATGCCTGCTTTGTCCCCACACGAGTCTTGTCTACGCCGTGAATTCAGGGCTGGGCCATCCGCAGTTGGCTGAATAGTGTCTCTGGAAGGCACATCTCATAAATTATTCATCTGTTTCTCTAGCTTCAAACATTTAGACCTTTTCCTACTTTGGTTTATTATAAGCATTACTTCCACACACGTCTTTGGGGTCCTTTGTTATTGTTTCCTTAGGAACTGTTTCTCCAAGGAAGCCTGCAAGGTCAAAAGGAGTGCGCACGCTTTTAAATCTAAAAAAACAAAACCAAAAAAAAAAAAAAAAAAAAAAAAAAAAAAAAAAAAAAAAAAACAAGCAAAATGAATATATAAAATAAAATAATAGACCAATAGTTATAGGTGGCGGGAGGGGGGGACTAGGATAAATAAAACATATTGGTCAAAGGG
Source organism: Micromys minutus (assembly GCF_963924665.1). Lineage (NCBI taxonomy): Eukaryota > Metazoa > Chordata > Mammalia > Rodentia > Muridae > Micromys > Micromys minutus. Next base: position 69,374,583 of record NC_137975.1, on the reverse strand, counting down.
CACAAAGTTGCAGTTACATAGGATAATAAATCTGGAGCTCTGATTTACAACATGGAGACCGGACTTAATGCTGTATTCCAGCAAATGGGCAAGGGAGCAGATTTGAGGTGCACACATACTCCATATACATGGAGAGTGGATGGGTGACGCTACAACCCATGGTATGTTAGCATGCTTGCATACTTGTCACTTCGATGTGCATATATGTGTATACACACACACATGCACACACACATCCAAACAATACTTCCAGTAGTGACATTGCTGACATAGTCATCTCTGACATTTCCTAACTCGCGGCTACTGTGACACTACTCCCATTATGCCCAGGGTTTTTCATATTTAGGGAAATGAGTCTCCTCTTCGCTATTACTTTTTCTTCAGAAGTTTCAGGCCATCTTTGCATGCCATTATTTTATATAAATGTGCTTTATACACTGAAAATGCCAGAAAATAATGCTAACATTTTGATTTATTTTAGCATGTATAGATTAACTCAGCATCTTCCTTTTGAGAATTTTCATTTATGTTTATATTCTCTTGTTATAAAATGTTTGTATCTCTTGGCTTTTAGGATTATAGGATTTTGGCTTTATTCTTAGCGTTTCTAAGCACTGGATCCTGTTTATTCCCAGGGAAGTCTGTTTTTTTTTTTTTTGTTTGTTTTGTTTTGTTTTTTTTTTTTTTTTTTACCACTTTTGGGAACAGGATCTTCTTCCATGGATTTTCATGTAACGTTTTTGCCAAAGAAACGAACTAGTGCTACTTAGACTTCTAATACCTTAAGGAAATGTGGCTTACTCACTCTTATTTGTAAACAGACGTTAAAAATGCCAGTTGCTTAGTAACATGTCCCATTAGCTTCTAATTTCATGGTTGATACAAAGATAACTTGGAACTCTGGAGAAATCCTAAGCTGCGCGGTGGTGCTAGAAATCTACCTACCCAAATGTGAAATTCTTGTGCTGAGCTCCTACTCAGGCTGAAGGGAAGAGACCCAATGTGGGTCACAACTCAGGGAGTTACCAGGTGCTGCTCAGCGCTGAAGATAATGGTAGACCAGTCAGGTGACCTCAAAATTACAGCCAGGGTGTATAGTCCGGTCATCTGAGAGAATTAACAGACAATTCAGTGTGAACAAGAACTCTCCGGGTGGGAAACTGCAAGGCATAGACACTGGAAAAATTCTTTTCTCCCAAGAGATAAGCGCCCCCTGGTGGTGGGGATGTGGTGCAGAGCGGGAGAAATGAAAATTCTGTCACTGTTCTGAAACCCCCTTCACTTCCTTTTACCCTGCTTCTCCCTGGACCCAGTCGGGGCAGAGCGTTGAGAGAGTGCCCATGTCTCCCTGTTGGGCCGTGACACTCCCCAGTTAAAGCCCATTGGCTGCCCTTCCTTTCTTCATTTGAGTGTGATCAATTCCGTGGTCTCCTTATTAGCAAGACTTGACAGTCTTGGGTTTGGAACCCAGGAGTCCGGGGTTCTGAGCTGCTTCCAATGAAGTAAAAGTGGTGGAGAATGCAGGGAGGGGTCTGAATTATTCAAGTCTACATGGAAAACACCGAGAAGGCTCATGGCCATATTCACCGACACCCTGGCTTGTTAAGTGCCTCCAGATACAGAGTGGAGCGCGCTGATCTCAAGCCCGTGATTAGGAGGAAATAAAATATTCATTCTCTTTAAGGATCGTTTACTGATATCCTGCTTTGAGCCAGGAACAGATACTGAGAAGCCAAAGGTTTTAGAGGACGGAATCAAGAATTAAGGAACAGTGAGGTAGAGGCTATGAGGTCAGCTCTCAGGGTCACAGGGGACCGGAGGAAGGGCTGGAAATCTTTTCCTGGAAAAGCAGTGTTGGGAGGGTTAGATCTCTCAAAGGAGATAAAGAAGCCTGGTTATGTAAAAAAAAAAAAAAAAAAAGAAGCTATCAGATATCTGCTGTGGGAAGCAGGGAATTCTCCGGTTTCAGGAGTCTAAAGGCCTATTCACAGTATACGTCAGCAGGTAGCGGGGATCCGGAGGATGGGGCTGGCGAATCTTCTATAGCCTTCCCTCTCAGAGCCAGCTTGTGTCGGGATCTGTGCTGGGGTGAAGGTCAGAGGCATCTAAATGACCTAGGGAAGAGAAAGAAAGTCATCTTCTGTTTATGTGAAGTCAGATGGGCTTCCCAGATGAATACGGTAGAAATGGGCAGTTTGACAGTTCAGAGAAGCCACAGGGACATCCAGTGCTGCCACCCCCTCTATAAGCTCTACCCTCTCTGGTTTCTCCAATGGGCTTCCTTGGTTCAGCCGTGGGGGCGGGGCGGGGTGGGCGGGGCTGAGGAGTCTAGACAGCAGTGGTTCTCAACCTTCCTAATGCTGTGGCCCTTTAAGTTAGTTCCTCGAGCGGGTTGTGATGACGACCCGCCACCACCACCATAAAACTATTCCCATTGCTATTTCATTGCTTCAACTTTACTACTGTTTTGAATCATAATGAGTTTTCCAGTGGTTTTAGGCGAGTGAAAGGATCACTCGACCAGCAGACTGAGACCTGCTGACATAGAAGCTACCTAAGGTTCTGAGACCTGGCAGAGAAAAACCTCAGCCTTACCAAGCTGCCCCCGCTGCATTCTCGCCATTACGGGCATGCTTGGAAAAACAGTCCACAGAGCTGACTGTCCTGTTCAGTGACCCTCAAATTACTCTTCTAACATGATTCTGGCCCAGGGATCATACTGGGGTAGTTTTTGCCAGGTGTCCCTTTTACCTGGATCAGTTGGGCAACAAGATCTCATAGCCAAAGACTCCGACTAAGAGCGGGCTCAGAAACCAGTTTCCCTCTGTCTAAAGGAATAATTCTGACTGTGATTTAGGTGAACATGAAGGCCCTTGTAAAACAACCGGCCAGATCACTGTCAGTTACTGCACACAAGCCTAGAGGATTTACCCGTTTCCTAAATAGTTCCATTTTATCCACAGAAGAATGTGTTCTCAACACCCTGGATGCCTGGAACTGCGGGTAGTACCACGCTGCAAAGACCAGCATGGGGAACGGTGTGTGTGTGTGTGTGTGTGTGTGTGTGTGTGTGTGTGTGCCTGTGTGTGTGTGTGTGTGTGTGTGTGTGTGTGTGTGTGAGTGTGTGTGTGTAAACAGAACCAAACAAATGTAGGCTTAGATTTTTTTTAACCTACTTTAATAGGGGTTCTCAAACAGTTTGAGCTGTGATCCAGAAACTGACACGGACTTCCTTTTCCTTCACAATTTCACAGTGGATGGTTTGCTCAAGTTGCAGATTTAGCATCCTCGGTATATGAGTTTTCCCCTCCCTCACTCCCCACCCCCACTTCTTATTAAAACTTGGCCACATCCATGTTTTTACTTAAATACTGAGCTAGTTTGGCAAGCCTGCTTGGTATCACAGACTTTCCACCCTATGTATTGTTGCCTTCTGGAGTCATTGGTTATTAAGTAAAATAATGATCATCCTGTTAGTGAATCTAATAATCCAGACGCCTGATAACTGTAGTAACTGACGCTTGGGCAGGCACGGACTGAGTGGATATTCTGAGAAGGGAAAAATTCACACTGTGGTGTGGGCAGAGCAGGGCAGTATCACTACTCAGGCTAAAAGTTGGGAATTTTTATTACTTCTGGAATTTTCCACTTAAACAACAGTTAGCAGCAAGTGAAATTGTGGACGAAGAAGATAAGCATTTGCGCTGGCCGGTTTTGTGTCAACTTGACACAAGCTGGAGTTATCACAGAGAAAGGAGCCTCAGTTGAGGAAATGCCTCCATGAGATCCAGCTGTAAGGCATTTTCTCAACTAGTGATCAAGGGGGGAGGGCCCAGCCCATTGTGGGTGGTGCCATCCCTGGGCTGGTAGACCTGGGTTCTATAAGAAAGCAGGCTGAGCAAGCCAGGAGAAGCAAGCCATCCCTCCGTGTCCTCTGTGTCAGCTCCTGCTTGGCCTTTCCTCAGTTTCCTACCTTGCTGCTAGACCTCTGAGAGGTTCCAGGTTGCTAAGCTGTTTGAGAACTTCTCTCCCTGGGAGGGGCCTGTGTCAGTGGCCTCATGTCTCTATGCTGAGACCAGACTCCTGGGTCAACTGTGTGCTAGGTGCTACCGCCTGGCTGCATGGTCTTATTTCTCTTCTCATGCATGGGATCTAATGTCAGAAGGAAATGTGATTCTCGTGCATTTGGGAGTCTTCTTCACTGCGCCAGTGAGTTTGGTGAGGGGAAATGCAAATGGAGCAGTTCTTTCTTCCCTAAGGAATGGGATCATTTTATTCAGTGTCCATCTTGCCTGTGAGTATGTGTCCTACCCCTGAAGGAAGTCTGGACAGCTGGAAGATGATTGAAGTGTGGGACTGTATGGGGTTTGGACTCCTCATGTGGAGTTCCGCAGTCTGCTCCTTTCCCCAGTTACTATTTCTTGCAGAGAAAACTCACACATAGGCAAATGTGAAAATCACACTCTGCTTAGACACCTCCCCAATACACCAATTGCTCTGAAACAAATTCAGGTTTTCTTATAACGAAAGTGACTGAACTGCAGGAAGACAATGTTGAGCCACGTGTAATCATCTGGAAGCCCAGCATTCTAGAGGTGCTCCTTAGTCACAGAGTGTTCTTGAAGTAGTGAGGTCAAAGAATTTGGCATTATGGGCCAGGAGCTTAATGAAATAATGTTTAGCTGGTATGCAGAATGTCTTTTATTTAAAATTCTTTTATTTAACTGTTTCACAGCATATGCTGTGGTACTTTGAATATGCTTGGTCCATAGGAACCTGACCTTGCTGGAATAGGTGTGGCCTTGTTGGAGGAAGTGTGTCACTGTAAGTGTGGGCTTTTAGGTCCTGTACTCAGGCTCCACCCAATACGGAAGAGAGCCTCTTGGTTACCTGCAGAAGATAGTCTCCTGACGCTGCCTTTCAATCAAGACGCAGAACTCTCGGCTCATTCTCTAGTATTATGTCTGCCTGGGACACTGCCATCCATTCCTGACATGATGACAATGGACTGAAACTCTGAACCTGTAAGCCATCCCCAATTAAATGTTGTCCTTTATAAGAGTTGTCTTGGTCACGGTGTCTCTTCAGAGCAGTAAAACCCTAACTGAGACAGAAATTGGTACCAGGAACTGGGGTAGTGTTGTGATAGACCTAACCATGTTTTTGTTTAGAGGGATGTAACTGTGGACAAATTTGGGGACTATGGAAAGCAGTAGAATGCTTTAAATAGGGCTTAATGGACCATCCTAGTAAAAGCATAGGAGACAGTGGTGCTGAGGGAGATTCGAACTGTGGGAACCTAGCTCAACAGGTTTCGGAGGAGAGAAATGGTAGTATGTGGCCTAGAGACTGCTCTTGTAATATTTTAGTGAAGAATGTGGCTGTTTTTTGCCCTTATCTGAAGAGTCTGCCTGAGGCTAAGGTGAAGAGACTCAGATTAATTGCATTGACAAAGGAAGTCTCAAAAAAAAAAAAGAAAGAAAGAGAAAAGGAAAAAGAAAGAAAGGAAGGAAGGAAGGAAGGAAGGAAGAAAGAAAAAAAGAAAGAAAGAAAGAAAGAAAGAAAGAGAAAGAAAGAAAGGAAGGAAGGAAGGAAGGAAGGAAGGAAGGAAGAAAAATGAAAGAAAGGAAGAAAGAAAAGAAACAGTATACACTTTGTCCTCTGGTTTACTCTCATGAAGAGTGTTCTGATCAAGCATAGCAATACAAAATGCATGGTCCAAAGAGTAAAGGGGCACCAAGAAGTGGAATGAAGCTAAATCCTGTGTTCAAGAATATTAAATGAAATAAAGGGACTGGTGACTTGGGACAAGATCCCACCCAGCTACACTTACAGATTCACAGTGGATGAGGGAGAGTTATATCATGTTAGGAGTTTTTATAACCTGGCTATTGTTTCCACTTCAACTTTTACTCTGGAATGAACTACAATCCAGAAATGGAGGGCACACATGCGATCCAGATTTTGAGGCTGAAAGACACATGCTTTTGATGTGGATCTTGAGGCACTGTGGCCATGAGAAGCTTAGGCCTAGGTATGGTGGTATACTCTCAGGTTCTCACTGCCCTGGTACAAAGCAAGTTACAAATAAAGAAAGGCTTAGGGCTAGGTATAGCGGTACATGCCTTTAACCTCAGCATCTAGGAGACAGAGGCAAGCAGATCTCTGAGTTCAAGGTCAGTCTACAAAGCAAATTCCAAGACAGCCAAGTTTAGGTAGTGAAGGAGTCGGCAAACAGAAGGCTAGTGATGATGTAATAGAACGAGGAGGTGCATGTTCCAGTACCCACTCGGTGAGCAGAACTCGGTGACTTCAGCTATGTGGCTTTAGAGTCAAAAGTAGAAGGGGTTATTGGGACAATTGATGCTAGTTAGCTGAAGCTAAGAAATTGGTGGTGATTATTAAGAGACCAGCATTACTGGGGTGAAATCTTCTAGAACGTGTTTTCTGAGAAAACAAAGAATCTGTGTTCCAGAGACAGACGTCATCCTGTTCCAAACTTGGTAATGTGTAAGAATCACCCAGGTAGTACCAGTTTTGAATTTCATAAAGGGGCCATTGGAGAGTAGCTGAGTCTTGGGCACTGTGAGAGGCCAAAGAAAGGCCATTAGTGAAGGTCCAGTCTCGGTTGCAGTTGACAGCCCAGGACTGAAGGGATCATGCAAAGAAGCTGAAGCTTGGCACCATGAGAGACTTTGAGAGGCTATTGGTGAAGCCTAGTTGCAGTGGAAGACCCCAGCATACTGGAGATGCCAGTACCATGCAGCAGCAGTGGACTAGATCAACCTGAGCCTAGAGTGCAGAGGGCAGAGCTAGACAGTGACCCAAGCCCTTTGGAGTATCCTGGAAGATCATGTGTGGATTCCAGACCTTGGAACAAGAAGCTGTAAAGTTGAAGTTACCTTGGATACCCCAAGATGTTAAAAATGCCAGAGCCATAAATTGCTGCTGAGGAAAGATGCTAACAGGGACTGAAACCAGGCCAAGAGAAAGAAGTTTGCTGCAGTCAATAAAGCTGAAAGGAGTTATAGATCTGAGGAACATGTTGGCATCCAATGTGGAGATGTCTTGCTGTTTGGAGTTTGCCCCGCTGATTTTTTTTTTTTTTTTTTTTTTTTTTTTTTTTTTTTTTTTTTTTTTTGTCTTGCTTTGGTCCAGTATTTCCTCTCTAGGATGTCTTTTGAATGGTAACATATATCCTTTAATGTTGGAAGTATGTAATCTACTTTTTGATTTTGATTTTATAGGGAATTATGATTAGGAAATTACATGAATCCCAGAAGAGACTTTTGAACTTTAGACTTTTAAACATTGTTGAGACTGCTGTTGACTATGGGAGCTTTTGTAATTGGACTAAATGTATTTTGCATTTTGTTATGGCTAGGTATAGCTTTCATAGACTCAAGTGTTTTTATCAAGCCTGTCAGTATCCGGGAGTGGAATGTGGTGGTTTGAATATGCTTGGCCCAGGGAGTGGCACTGTAGGAGGTATGGTCTTGTTGGAAGAAGTGTGTCACTGTGGGGGTGGGCTTTGATGTCCTGAACTCAAGGTCTACCCAGTACAGAAGAGAGACTCCTCCTGGTTGCCTGTGGAAGACTGCCTCCTGTTGCTGCATTTCAACCAAGATGTAGAACTCTCAGCTCCCTCTCTAGCACCATGCCTGCCTGGACATTGCCATCCTTCTGGACATGATGATATGGACTGAATCCCTGAAACTGTAAGCCAGGCCCAACTTAATATTGTCCCTTTTAAGAGTTGCCTTGGTCACTGTGTTTCTTTTTAGCAATAAAACCCTAAGACACATGGTATGTGGATTTTAAAATTAACATTCCCTAAAAGTGATATTACAGAGAATTCTTCGCCTCTTCTAATACGGGGAAAATAAATGACAGTGTTTCTAGATAAATTAGAATTCCTAGTATATTTTCTATATCTGAAATTCATCCAGCTGGGTACTTCTCTAAGTCTTTTTTACATAGGTTATCATCTGGTGTTCACATGATGCTTCCTAAACCTTATTTTCCATATGAGGAAATAGGCAAACAGCTTAGAGAGTTCATGGCTTGCTGTCCTGAGCTCCAGGTTCTTTTTTGCTTCCATTTGGGTAGTTCAGTCTTGTCACCTTGGACTTGCCTGGCCTTCAGACCACACTGTACAGCCATGCTCTCTTGTCTACCAGAAACTGAATGTCTAAAACATTTTTAGGTCAACGTGCTCTGTTCTTTTTGAAAAATGAACCTACAGAAAGGGGTGTCACTATGGAATTTTTCTCTCATGGCATGTCATTGTACATTGTTCATATTCCTTTACCTATTCCCCTCTCTTATTCACCCCTGTGCACTGGCTTCCTTCCTCCACAAATAGTCCTTCTACATTCATACATTCATATACACACATATAGTACATTTCTATTCTATACATATACATATATACATACACATATATATTTGTTTTTTAAAATCTATACTTCACATATTAAAACTAGTGATATTTTCCTTATCAGCCTTATTTATTTAACATGATTATCTCTGGTTCTACCCATTTTCCTACAAATAATAGAACTCATTATTTTTGGCTGAATAAAACTTTACTGCATATTATATGTACACATTTTTTATCCATTTATCTAGTGTGCTCTGTCTTAGTTACTTTTTATTGCTGTGAAGAGAGAGAGAGAGACACCATAACCAAGGCAACTTATAGAAAAAAGAGTTTATTGGGGGCTTGCTTACAGTTTTAGAGGTGAGTCCATGGCCACTGTGGTAGGTGTGCAGCAGGCTTGCAGGTGTAGTAGCACCTGAAAATGTTTATGTTGAAACAATAACCATGAAGCACCCCAGTAACATACTTCCCCTCACACCTTCTAAGCCTTCCCTACAGTCTTCTACCAACTAGAGACTAAGCTTTCAGATATAAGCCTATCCATAGAGGCCATCCTCAAACCACTACAACCTCATTCTCATATACCAGACACTTATTTTTAAAAAGGAAAATATTATTTTTACATAATTTTGTATGTCAACTTAAGTGGGTCATGTGGTGTCCAGATAAATATGTGGCTAAATAGGTATGTGTGCAGATGTGTGTTTTTTAATAAGCTAAACATCTGAGTCAGTGGTAAAGCAAATTTTTCATCAATCCATTAAAGACATCAGCAGGACAAAAGGCTTATCTTTGAACAGCCTTCAGCTTAGATTCAGAACAAAACACATCACTTTGTCTTCTGAATTTCCATATCATCAACGATAGTTTTGGAACTTCCAGAATCAAGTAAGTCATTTTACTATTTTTATCTGTCAGCGTGTTTATGAATACGTTTCTTTTTGGGTCTTTATCTCTCAAGAATCTGTAAGAAGAGGTGTGATGCTATAACAAAATAACTAAAAAAGCAGCAATGCATTTTTGTATTTTGGGCACTGGATTGAGAATCAAAGAGAACTGAGAAGCATAAGGGTTGGAAATGGCTCAGAACACCAAGCTCTTTGCACAAACAAGATGTATTTGCCCCAGAGAGACAAAAGGCAGGGAATAAGGGACAAGGATAGGAGATAAAAGGACAAGGGGAAGGGGACAAAGGAGAGGGGGCAGGGATATTTGTCCTGGAGTAGGACATTGGACCGTCTCAGAATAAAGAGGAGACAGACATGGCCCATAGGCATAGTTTCTAAAGGGAAAGGGGAAATCCTTGTGTTAGGATGAGGTGTTTAATTTTAATTGGGCATGTTAATTGGGTGAGCCTGGGGACGTTGCCTATGTGTACTTTTTTTAAAAAGTTATTTTTTACTTAGTCACTTTACATCCCTCTCACTGACCTCCTCCCCATCAGTCCCTCCCACAATCCCTCCTCCAAGCCCCCTCCCCAATGGGAGCTTTTGCTTACTGTACTTTGAAGTCAGCCTTAGAAAGTACAAGTGGCCAAATAAGGGAATAGACCTTGGGAGCTAGCTTTTAGGAATGTGATCTAGAACAGCTGCTAGCAAGTCACAGGAAATAAGAAAGAAGGGCAAGGCCTGCCAGAACCATGCTCTCCCCCCCAACCCCTCCACCCCCCTCACCCCCACCCCCTTACCCCCCAGGCTCAAGCTGGCCAGAGTCCCCTCAGATATCATACCCCTGGCAACTCTTACAGTTTCAGAGGCTTAGTGCATTATTGCCATGGAGAGGAAGAAGCTGAAAGTTCTATACCCTGCTCCACAGGCAGCAGGAGTCTGACACTAGGTCTAGTCTGAGCATACAAGACCACAAAGCACACCTCCACAATGACACACTTTCTCCAGCAAGGCCACACCCACTCCAACAAGACCACACTTCCTAATAGTGTCACTCTCTATGGGCCAAGCATTCAAACACATGAATCTGTGGGCATCATACCTACTCAAACCACCACACCCAGCTGGTACCAACTCCAAATAGCTTCTGGTTAGGAGTGGGATGCAGTGTCCACTTCCCCTCAAAGTAATGGGATCCTTTCTGGCTTGAATTTGTGAAGGTCTTTTGCATGTTCTAGACTAAGTTGTGAAAAACACAGTGACAACTGGAAACATTTGATTTTTACAAGACAGTATATGTTTTTAATTTTTAAAATTATAAAACCCAATAATGAAGGTTTTTTTTAACATGGAGAACCTTTATCAAAAGTCTTTCTCCTTCAGGCACAGAGAAACCTCTCTGTGACCAGCTCTCTAGCAGGCCCAAGCATAGTAAATTTGGCACCCAACAATTTTGACCTTTCTCCTTCTTTTTCCCTTGCTAAATAGTTTTATTTTATTCCCAAAGCTAGCTCTCAAGGTCTATTCCCCCATTTGGCCACTGACTCATTTCCTGAGAGTAAACACCAAGGTCCACCAGTCAGAATTCATTATTTGGCTACACTAGCTAACCTGTCTAATCAGGATTTACCAACTCACCTTAGCACAGATTTCTCTTAAAATCCTTGAAAGTTTATTCCTTAAAACCTTTTTCTCCTAAAAAAACAAACACCACCTGCTGCTTGTTATCTGCCTGTGCTGGATACAGAGGCAGCCCACCCCTTCCTGCCCCTCTGTGGTAAGTCACCTACTGTGTGCTGAAACTTGGTGTCTTAGTATGTTCGGTACTGACTGTGTACCTCCTCTGATTAGACAGAGAGCAAATGTGTTAGTCAGTTTCTCACTGCTGTGTCAAAATATCTATGAGAACCATGTAAGGGTGAGATTTATATGAGGCTTGTGTTTTCAGACATTTCTGTTCGTGACTACTTGGTTCTGTAGTTTCTAACCCATGCACAGTGAGACAGCATGTCTCTGTGGAAAATGTGCATTAGAGCAAAGTCTTTCTGTTCATGGCACCCAGGAAGCAAAAAAAAAATGGGTTTGTAGTATAGATTATATTGGTGAGCTGCCATCAGCCTGTTTGAGTTCACTGAGAAGTTGGCTGTAGAAATGGGTTGGTTTCCCTTTCAGCTCCAAGCATGTTTGTCTCAAGGTATCCTCCAAGGCCCCTTGTCTGCAGATGACTAGCTCTGCCAACTGCTGGAGATGGGGAAGAGAACAGCAGAAAAACCTAAGACTAAAAACATTAAAAACCTAAAGACTGGAAACAGCTAAATGGGAGAACTGTTTCCAACGAACATTACTATTGTTTATCCTGTGGCATAAAAATGCCCACAGTGGTAAAGAGAAGACAGAAGCTTACTCATGAGAGGGTTGAAAGGCATTGTGTCACAACATTAAGAAAAGTAATCAATAAAGTCAGTGATCTCATTATGGCCACTCAGACTCCACAGGCTCACTTGCATCTTGAATTTGATGATTAATTGTGTAAGACTCGAATGGAGCCCTAACTACCTGGAGACTCCCATGAAGGAAATGAGGGATCAGAGATCAATGCAAAAGCAAGAGGTTTATTAGTCCAGTGCACTGGGGTGGCCTACCTACATTCAGAGGACAGGCAACCCCGAGCTATCCGTTAATACAGTTTTTATACACTTTGTAATGGGTGGGCTACAGTGATGGTGATTAGGCATGCAAGCAGTGGTGGGTTTAGTTGAGTTTTTAGTTAATTGGCTGCTGCTAATGTGGGTTGCATCTCAGGATTTTTTGCCCTAGATTCCAGGGGCTGCCTAGATAAAGACAAGACACTGTCTCCTGGGAAGAATTGCTGCTTGTTGCCTGGGCTATATATCAAGGCCCTTGCCCTACATTCCAGGGGCTGCTGCCAGATAAGGTTGAAACACTCCTTCCTGGAGGGTGTGGGACTACAAAAGCCCTCAGTGGGAGAGGGAGCTGTAAGGAGAGTGTGGGACTGTAAAAGCCCTTAGAGTTTCCCAATTGGTTGATTTTTTTATAATTTTATTTATTAGTAGTGTTTTGATGGTGAGAGGGGTAGAATGTGGGGAGGTTAATGCACCAATGGCATGGTACATGGTACATGTGTGGAGGTCAGAGGACAACTTCCTGGAGTTGGTTCTCTCCTTTCACCATAGGTTTGAGGATGAATTCAAGTCCCCAGGCATGGAAAGCAAGCACTTTTACCCACTGAGTCATCCTGTTAGAGGGCTTGATGCTACTGACTGCTTTCCATATATGTGCTAAAGGCACAGAAGATGAGAGAAAGAGCAGAATATTGCACATGAGACTCAGAGTCTGGTGTTAGGAGAGGAAGAGAAAAGGACAGTATATGTCAGGATAATTTCTAGAGTAATGATAGGGAGAGGAAGAGAGTGGTACCTTCCAAGATATGTGGGTGGTGATGAGTTGTCTGTAAATGTGAATTCATCATATGAGTAAACAGAAAAAAGGTAGTGCTTACAGAAATTATTATAGATGCTTTATATACTCATATAGCTCATGTAGACATCTCAGCAACCTGTGAGGTCAGGAATATTATTAGCTACATTTACCTATGGGAACAGAGAGGCTAAACTACTTGGCAAAGTCCCCAGCTGGTAAGTGGTGGAGCTGTAAGCTGACCTCATATTAGGCTGGCTTTTCTGGATTTCTGTGGTGGTTTGAATATAAATGGCTCCCATTGGCCCATGGGGAGAGCCACTGTTAGGAAGTATGGCCTCGTAGGAAGTGTGTCACTGAGGGTGGGCTTTGAGGTCTCAGATGCTTAAGCCAGCCCCAGTGTCTCACTCTTCTGCCACCTGCCAATTCAGATATAGAGCTCTCAGCTCCTTCTCCAACACCATGTCTGCCTGCGTGCCACCATGCTTCCCACCATGACAATAATGGACTGAACCTCTGAACTGTAAGCTAGCCCCAATTAAATGTTGTTGTTTTTTTTTCTTTAAGAGTTGCCATAGTCATGGTGTCCCTTCAAGCAATAGAAACCCTAACTAAGATACCACCCTTCCCCAGTCTGGAAACTGTCAATCACATGTCCTCAGAGCCCAGCACTCCCATCTGCCCTCAATGACTCATGGTGTTTGTGTGAGCCTGCCTGCTACAACAAGAATACCAGGAGCCAGAATTGCTGTGTCATGGCTGACTTCTCTTCCTCTGAAAACAACAAGTCTGTGGTTTATTCTACTAAGACACCTTGAGTGTCTAGCTTTTCCCCTCCCTCTGGTCTAGTTCCCAGACCATCTCAGCCTGTTCATTGGCTGCCCTTCGATGTTCTTTTCTTTGCCCCCGTGAGTATATGTAGGCATTAAAACCCCCGTCGGGAATGATCTATAGTAGGGGATGCATGGGTGAAGACTAAACAATCTTCAGAGCTGATTAAATAAATGGTCCACTGGTGGCTAGACCTGGGCCCTTAAGTCTGCCAAATGGTCTTCTGGGTGTAAGGATAGAGAAGGGAGAGATGTAGGTAGACCTACCACTATTGTATCAAAGTAATTCTGGGGGCTTTTCTACACCCACCTTGTTCCCAAAGACATGATACAGTGACCTTATATTTATTGATGAGCTGAAACACCAAAAACAGGACAGGGTTCATCTACTCCAACCTGAACATGCTGACTTGGACTCAACTCTAACCTGACTGTGATGACTTGGACTGCTTCCCAGCCATGTGCTCCGGTGACTTGTCATCGGAGTCCCTTCCTGGCTCTTCAGTTCTGTGTATCCTCATGGCTGTTCCCTTGGCAAACTTCCTTAGAAAACCCTCTTGATCCTGTTTCTCTCTCTCTCTCTCTCTCTCTCTCTCTCTCTCTCTCTCTCTCTCTCTCTGTGTGTGTGTGTGTGTCTGTCTGTCTGTCTGTCTCTGTCTCTCTCTTTCTCTTTCTCTGTGTGTGTGTCTCTGTCTCTCTCTCTTTCTGTGTGTGTGTCTCTGTCTCTCTCTGTCTCTCTCTCTCCTTCCCCCCCTGGGAGATCGGAGGTCCTGCCCTATGATCCTCTCCTGCCCAGCTATTGGCTGGTCAGCATTTTATTAGCCAGTTGGTGCTGGCAAACAGTCTTTATACATCACCGAGACAGAAGGTATTCCAATCATCATGGCAATGCCAGAATCTAAACTGAAGTTATATCTCTGGGCACAGAAATCAACATCTGAACATACACAGTGCACAAAATCATCCTCCAACATTATTGTGCTAGAAGAGTCTCTGGCCTGTCTGGCCAGTATTACACTAAGGGTCCATGTCTGAGTCACACTGTTTGCGACAGTTCTTATGCAGCAGTCTGTATAGTGCCTTCTAGAACTATGACAGCCAGACAGCCAGGAAGACTAGTGCCATCTTGAAGCATATGACATCTTCAGCAATAGAGCCTTGTCATCTTCTGGAGGGCCACCAGCAGCAGTGGCAATTTCCGAAGTCGGAGAACACTTCTGTAGTACGCCCAAACTGGCCGGTTCAGAAAGTTGGTTCATTTACCCGTCTCCCACCCCACCATTTGACCTGGTGATCTGGAACTTCAGTTTGAGTAAATCCGTTTGGGTTTGGCCCCTTAGGCATCCCACGGTAGCTCAGTAGAAGCCAATGGTCTCCTGTGCATCCCATTGATACTGACACACTTCTGGGCAGGATTCAGAGATGCCAGAAACAGCTTGACCAGGACTAGAGGAGCTCGGAGTCTAGAGGCTATCCACAGCAAGCAGAGCCGACAGATTGGTATCCAGTGAGTCACACTAGTGCCCTGTGCATCCACGGAGCACGGTTATAGCAGCTGTTTCATGTCTACCTTCCAAACTCCGTGTGCCAGGCCCCAGTGCACACACCAGCCTGGGATGATGCAGGGAAATGATTCTGTGACGAGTTCCAGTTTCACCAAACCGCTGCAAGCCTAAACCACATACCTGGGAAGATGAGGTCTAATTTGTGGTTAGGATCCCTGTTGCGGTAAGCTCCCCAACCCAAATAAGCCCATGCAAAGAAAACACACCTCAGTTAATATGAATACAAGCTGTGCACATAGACTGGGCAGATTCACCACTACACTACTCTGTCCTCAGCTATGAGATCCCTTATAACTTGCGGTTTCTCCTGGTTTCTCCTGGCCACGTGCTTCAGCTCCACCTCCCTCTATCTCCTCTCACCTCCCCTTCAAATGTTTTAGCTCCACCTTCCCATCCCCTGCCCAATCAGCAGCTCCAGCCCTTATTTTACAAGTTAAAATGGGGAAAAGGTTCTGTTGAAGTCACCTGAGTGCTAGGCCACCCTTCTTGGGGAAGCAGACTTAGTATCAAAATACAAGTGGCACCCAATTCACAACAGACCATTACTTCTGACTATCTGAAAAACCAGAGGAGAGGTGGGTGAGGAAGCACTTGGGGATCTGCCAGAGAGCCCAAGTTTCGTTTCTGTGGCTCACAGCTTCCTGCCAGAAAACCCAGCTTCTGGAGACCCAAAGAGCTCTTTTAGCCTCCTTAGGAGCTGCACTCATGTGGCCTACACAGAAACAGAAACACACGTACACACAGAGATAAATGTATATTTTGTTAATGCTGAAGAGAAAAGGGGGTACGTGTCCCGCAAGGAATTCCCTTTTCTCGTTTATCTCTTGCTTCATTTTGGAAGAAAGATAGGCAGGGCTGCCCCTGACAGTCACCTCTTTAGAAGCACCCAGATCCTCTGCCCCAGACTTTTTCCAAAGGAGGGTCTTTTTATCACGTTTCAAAATGCAGGGATGAGGGGTTCCTGACAGTTTAGAGTTTGGGAGAGGCAGCTGATACTTAAGGGTCCGAGTTGCCTGAGTATGTTTCATCATACACTCTCAAATCCTGGGCAATTTCGGTTCAGTCTATATTATCTACTAGAGTTCCTTTTATTTCAGCACTCCAAAAGATGGCAGCTCTGGAACCTGTCCCCATAGTTGCTGAGTCTATTAATGTTCCCTTGGCAACAATGCCTGGATTCATCCTGATTTCCGTCCTGAGCTTCTGAGTCATCCTGGGTAGGACTGTTTCCAAGTGATGATGATGACGATGATGGTGGTGGCGGTGGCAGTGGCCGTGGTGGCGATGGTGATGGTGGTTTCAGGCCTCATTTGAGAGTCAGTAGTCTCAGGAGCACAGGCTTCCAGACCAGATGTCATAGGTTGGACTTCCGCTTTACCGTAACATTTGCTGTGTGACCTTGCACAATGCCTCGGACCTTTACATCGAGAACGAAGATTAAAATGACGGCATCTTCAGGGGATGGTAGTGAGGATTAAGAGTGTTCAGATATAAAAGTATAGATGGATCCATAAATACCCTGTCCATAAAATCACACACATAAAATACAGATTTAACAAACAGTGAGTACTCAACAAACGTTTGCTAATTTTTCAATTCTGAATATGCCTTGTGGCTCATTTACTGTGTAGCAAATGCAGACTGGAAACTACTCCAGATCTTCAGATCTTTCTTCATTCTAGAAGGCATGTTTAATTTCTCAATAATTAGTCGGTGTTTTATGTCTCTTCATTTTGGACCCTTTGTGTTTATGGCAGGACCAAAAACATGTCAGGGAAAAGATTATGATAGAAATATAACAGGTGCCATCACTGTTTTTATTTAAAAAACCAAAACGTTTGGAGAAGTCAGCTTCACAGAGAACTTAAGTTTAATTTTCTACTTGTCCACGGGGTGGCAGCACTGCTCTGGAATTTTGCTGAAGAGTATTGTCCACTCCCGCCCTCAGCCGCAGAGCCGCTGGCTTGTTTGGATTTTGAACATGGTTTCATCGATCTCAGATTATTTCACACCCTTATTTAGACTCAAGTTCATCAACAGCGTGGACAAAGAGTGATGCTGTTGTCTCTTCGTGCCTTGGAACACAATTTCAGGTTGGCCCTAAGGACCCCAGCCCTGCCTCTCGGGAGTGATGTTTGTGTGCAGTGCACGCAGTGAAACAGGTTCTCCCAGAGGTCCTCAGACCTGACAGTCCGGGTTCGAGGTCAGCAGTGCCATCGTAAGAGACCAGTTCCTCACTCCCCGCCCTGAGTACCCACAGCAGGGAGAGGACAGAGTGTGTCAGACCAACCTGGTGATCTCTGCTTTCTCGAGTTCCTTGTTTACCCAGGAAGAAAAAGGAAAAACAAAAAATGCAATGTCAAAAGAAAACGAGGCGGGAGAGATGGCTCCAGCAGGGGACAGGAGAGATGGCTCCAGCAGGGGACAGGAGAGATGGCTCCAGCAGGGGACTGGAGAGATGACTCGTTTAGCAGCACGTTGCTTTCTGCTCTTGCAGAGGATAGTGTTCAGTTCCAAGGACCCACAAATGGCCTCACAACTCTCTGTGACTACAGTTCCAAGGAATCCCAGCTCCTTTCTGGCCTCCGTGGACTTCTACAGGCAGATGGTGCCCAGAAACTCAAGCAGGCTCACATACACATAAATAAAAAATAAGTTAATCTTTAATAATACCAAACTAGGCTCTATTTAGATTCCTTAGAACCGTGTCAGTTTTTACATCATGATGACATTACTGAAACTCTATGCCCCAGCGGGTTTTTCCGGATTTGACTGCCTACTTTCTTACACCTTTAGGATTATTTGGGTGGAACTTGTCCCTGTAGGAAATCTTCTGTTTAATTGAAGTCCAAGGGGATTTTCTCTGGGAAAACTTTTGGAGACAGAATTATGGCGCCCTCTGGCGACTCGTTGCAGGCATCACCGTCTTGGTTTCCATGTCGCCCACCAATCTGCTTTGCTCTTTGAATCCTGCTTTCAGATTGTTGCTTTTCACTTAATTTTGGGGTCCCCAAAGTAGATGTTATGAGGTTATTTATCAGCAACTAGGAAGTAAAGTAGAATTAAAGAGGAAGAACCAATAAACTGACTGCGGGTTAAAAATAACAATGTGCTTGGTATCTAGCGAGCTGGTCCCCAAGCCCCTCCTCCCCATCTTCTCCTGGAAGATAGTTTAAGTAAATGACTTCCCAGTTGCGCAGACCATGTCCTTTGAGACGTCTACCTCCACCGAAGCTTTTGCCTTGAGGGTGGTGCCAGGTCCTGCTCTTTGTCCCAGGAAGTAGCACCAGGAAACACGCACTTCACTCCATCGTGGCCAGAGAGCCCTTGCATCGCCCTCGGTGGTACCCTTATCGCTACCATCTTGAAAAGTAGAGCTAAGGACCATGCGCTTTGGAGCAATCCTTAAGTGATTGCTCAGCAAGCCAAGCCGCAGACATCACAAACTTGTGTGATTCATCGCAGTTTCCGTGTTTCCTTTTTCCATTCTGGGGATGCACTCCAATCTTTGGGTGTGCTAGCAAGTGCTCTACCATTACGATACATTCCTAGACCCAGTGTTGTGTCTGTTTTTCTTCTGCCATGAACAACCCCTCCCCCCATACACATCAACAGCCCTCTACCTTCGTAGGTCTCAGCAGTGTCTGGGTGCAAACGTGTGAACTTCTCCATTTTCTCTCTGAAAAAACATGCTTCCCAAGTCTCCGGATTCTTAACTGCCAGTTCAAAGATTGTAACCCGGCACTTTGTTAAACAATGTTACCTTTTAAAGAAGCAGTTTAGTTGGGCAGGGTGCTGCCTGCGCTTTCATCAAGCACAGGGGAGGCAGAAGCAGGCCAGTCTCTGCGAGTTTAAGACCCAGCCTTGGCCCCAATCCCCCAAAGTAGCCTTGTCCTAACATCTACCCTTCATAGACTTGAGCTGCTAGACCTGGCTGGAGCCCAAAAGGAGCTGAGTCAGCACTCCTGCTTGCATTACCTGCCACTCAGGCTGTGTCGCTGGTTCTACAGGCTCTGACTGACAGTGACGGTTGCCTCTCCGACAGGCACACCTGACAGCTAAAGGAACCCTGCTTGGTGAATAATCTTCACCCTATCACGGAAGAAACGTATAGCAGCGTAATTGGGAGGTTAATTATCTTTCTCAAGGACAAGCCTTGTCCCTTTTAGCAGCGCCAACACCCTTTTCACTCCTTTGATGGATTGTTATCCATATTTTAAAGCAACCCAGAGAGTTACTGACATAACATTTAGCTTTTGATCAGTTTTTCTTTTCCTTCTGGGAAATGAGGCCTAACAAAAAAATCTTCCTGTATTTGCACTTGAGTAATCTGGAGAGACGCTTTTGTCTGCTTTAGGGCTTTTGCAAACACAATTTACATCATTGCCCAGATCTACTTCATAAAGATCACAAACCAAGATGTGGCTCAGCAAAACCACTAAAGTCCCATAGCAGTCCGGAGGTCTCACTCTTGGACATCAGACCCAGTGAACTGAGCATCAAAGAACTTGACTTTGCTAAATGATGAATCTTTTAGCATCAAAGAATATTTCATTTAATATGCCCATATCCTTAGTTAGGCTAGTCCAGCCCCTATTTCCTGCCAGTCTTTGATATCAATCAAAATACCCAATGGATCGCCAAGTGGCCTGTATGAACCAGTTCATCGGGGACCCATTTCCTTCAAATCGCTTGATGTCATACAGCTTTGTCCCTGGGGCCCTTGGCTTCCAGGGGAGTCACACCAATTCCACACAGTTCCCTTCCCTGCACGCTGAGAAGCTGGGCTGTAAGAGCTTTTGCTGCTTATTAAGATGTCTTTTTCCGATTCAGGCAGTTTATACGCAGAGTAGTTCCTGGTCGTCATAGCTTCTTGTACTAAGCCATCATTAAGGTCCCCGTGTGAAAGCTGACTTATGGATGCTTCCTTTCCTTGGAATTAAAGGTCAGACCAGAGTGATGTCTTCCTGCTCTTCTACCTCACTCTCTCCTCAATGTCCTGGCTTCTAAGGACCTTGGAACCCAGAAAGGGCTCATCAGCACACATCTAATTTGTGCTTTCATCTGTGTCTCATCTTCCTGTGTCCTTTATTACCCAGCTGAGGTCCAATGCAGAAGGCAGCATGAACCTGTCCCTTGTCATCATCATTCCTTCCTTCTATGGGGGAGTCCTCTCTGGAAAGATGGCTGGCATTCAGTGACAGGTCCTATCACCCACCACAAAGGTCATGAAACTGCCACCGTAGCCAAAGCTTCCGCCACCCTTGGGTCTTTTGGAAATTGTAACATATTTTTGAGTCAGCCTTTCGAGGTGTCTTGAAACTCATGAGACAGACTTCATTCATCAAAGAGCTATCCCACCTTACTAAAGAGAGGAAGATGCCCACGATGGCATTTCCCTCCACTCTCAGACGGGTCAGCCTAGTAGCATTATTTATCATCTGTATCAAGAGAGCATCCTGTACTACACAGGGAAAGGTAGTCATAGTGAGATTGCAGCAAACACTCCACCTTCAGACCCGTCATCCTCCACTGTGTATCTGATCCCTCACTGCAGAGGCCACACAATGGCTTCTCTTCAGTTCACCTTAGTTCCTGTTTGTCTATTGTGTTGTGGGGCTTTTCCTAGGGAAGTACAAACACATATTCATAACCAGAAGGGGCGTCAAAGATACACAAAAGAAAGGATTCAACCTAAGCCTAGTGGAGCAAACCAGTTTATTGGGTTTATTTATGGAAACATGGACCAGGGCTAACTTACAAGAGCAGGAGTGATGAAAAAGCAGCTGAAAATCCTGCTCCACCTCAGGCGATGACTCACCAATGAGGTATCCATGGAGCTCCCTGCATGACTTGCAGTTAGCTCCACCAGACCTGTCTCCTCTAGACATAGCAACCACATGTATAACCCCAGGAAAACATAACCTCAGGACGGGCCTCGTGAGCCTTTTGCCTTTCTAAGCACCGTGTAGATGAGTTTCCTGGGCCTCGTGAGCTTCCTGACCTCAGGTGTCTTTCCTCCTTTCAGGAGAGATATGTCCACTTACAGGAAATGGCTATACAATACTAGCCAAGCAAGAGAAAGTTAGAAGGTTCCAGGGAACCCGCCAGAGAATGATAACACTTACAATAGAACACATTGGTTAGGATGAGATTTGAAGCACCAAGCGCTATCCAGAACCTTTTGCAATATGCTAGTGCTCAAGACTTCAGGAGGCTAAGGCAGAAGGATTTCAAACTTAAGGACCAGATCAATAGTGAGACTCTGTGTCCAAAAAAAAAAAAAAAAAAAAAAAGATGGGGTGTAGAGAGAGGGAATGAGAAAAGGAGAAGAAGAGGAGGGGAAGAGAAGGCTGAGAGAGGGAGAAAAGAAAGAAAAAGAAAGAAAAACTGCTTGTGGTGATGAGCAGGCTTCACACCTGCTTTGTTCCTAAGCAGATGCACTTAATGTTCATGCAACATGTGTTTGATGAGACCAAGGACATGATTTTTAGTTATATTCAACTTTAGTTCATTTAGTTAAAACAGATCCCACTGCTATTGAATTACATAGGACCCAGGGCAGCCAAGAGTGACTGGTTGTTTCAGGGTTTTCCTGCTATGAACAGACACCATGACCAAGGCAAGTCTTATAAAAGACAACATTTAGTTGGGCTGGCTTACAGGGTCAGAGGTTCAGTCTATCATCATCAAGGTGGGAGCAGGGCAGCATCTTAACCTGAAGGCTGTTAGTGGAAGACTCAGTTCCAGGCAGCTAGGACTAGGTGTAAAGCCCACAGTGACACACCTATTCCAACACTTACTCTACTCCTGGCCCAAGCATATACAAACCATCACACTGATCATGAAGGAGCTGCTACTCAGTATTGATGACCTAATCTGCCAAGACCCCTCTACCTCTGGTCCACATGCTTTGATCCTGCTCCGGGGGCAGGACCCCCCCCCCCATCTCTCCAACCAAGGATATGAAGCATCTCCTTTGAAGGTCCTTTTTAGGAGAAGAAGCTGTTCTGATTCTGAGAGTGGATACCCGATAGACTGCCGCCTCCCATACTCTTTCTTTTCCTCCTTTCTCCAGGAATAGGGGAAAGGGGGAAGATCAAAAGGCAAAATGCTTCCTCCAGAGGTGAGAGAGTCCTGTGTGAAACAGAAAAGGAGGGAGCTCTGAGGGAAACAAAACATCACTTACTTGAGACCAGCTTCTCAGAGGAGGTGAGCAGAGTCCAGTTGATTCCCAGGAAGATTTCTAAAGGATCAAAGAGACCAGGGATAGAATGTTTGAAGGCTGCAGTTGCAAATGGCACCTTCTCTCTGTGTAAGACACACTTCTGTGTTTCATATGTGCTGCAGAAGTAAGTCGGCTGAGATATTAAGAAACCAGATTTCTGAACTGCGTAAGAAGACCAAGGTCTACAGTTCAGGCCTGGGCGGGGGATGGGGAGTCATGTGAGTCAGTCTGGTATATTGTGAATGACCTTGGAGAAGTCACCTTCATCTCTCAAGCCTGAGTTGCCTCTTCAATACAAACGGGTCATCATACCAACTTGCAATCCACCTGTAAATGACCATACACATTGTCGTAATTATCAGGAGAAAAGTAAAGCATCTATCACTCTTGAGACTGCATTTACATGGATGTTAGAAAAGGCAAGGCCGGAGTTCACCAAACGAGCCTGTCACCCCTTCTACCTCCCATGCCTCCTCTTAGCATTTCATCAGAAGACTGAAAACTTAAGAGAAAAAGGACTGTAGAAAACAGTTAAAATTTACAAAAGGCTGTAACAATGAAGAATGAAATGTGCCCACTGATGAGCAACCCTGAAGCTGCTCCATTACTGTAAGTTAACAGTGCTCTGAAAGCAGTTTATTCTTTTTAGAGGTATGGTAAAACATTTTGGGTTGAATTACCTTATTTCTGTTGAGTTGCAATGATCTGTCAGGATGTAAAACCTGAGCCATTCTTCCTACTGGTTTCCAGGCTCATCTCCCACGAGAATAGAAAAGCTGCCTCCTAAATCCACACGTGCTCTAACTTGTCAAGGTGTTCTGTGCTGTCCTCTTGAGCCCAGCTACCTGCACATCTAATCCAATAATCCAAGTTGAGAGTGCCTCTCAACCTGTGGGAGCAGAAGCTACATAGATCTAATCTCCTTTAGATTGTGTGTTCCATGCAGACAAAAATCACAGGAAAGGACTCGATCAATAGAACCCAGTAGCCAGAATGAGCTGAAAGCTTTTGAAAATTTATACTTTATATTAATGCAGAGAGAGACTTAAAGTTTAAAAACAATAAGGCTAGGTTTTATGTACTCACTAATAAGTGGATACTAGCCCAAAAAATACAGAGTACCTAGGATACAATCTACAGAACTTAAGAAGGGTAACAAGCCTAAGGGCCCAGGTGAGGATGCTTCAATTATCTTATTGGGAAGAAGAAGAAAGCACTCAGGGAAGGCAGAGGGAGGAAGGGACATGGGTGGGAGAGGAGAAGAGGAGAGGAAAAGGGGAACATGACTAGTTATTAGGAGGGGGAACGGGGAGAAGCCCCGAGGGCCAGAAGAATGAATAGAAATATGCAACCTCAGGGAATGAGAAGTAGAGGGACCCTTTAGAATGTACCAGAGGCCTGGGAAGTAAGAGACTTTCTGGACTCAAAGGAAGGGACCTTAGATGAAATACCCCACTGTGGGAAGAGGAAACTTGTAGACTCCCCCTCCTGTAGAAAGACAGGGCCGTGGGTGGAGGAATGGGGTTGCCATCCCACAGTAAAAAACTCTGACTGAGAATTGTTCCTGTCTAAAAGAATTGCAGGGACAAAAGTGGAGAAGGAAAGGAGGTCCAGTGACAGGCCCAACTTGGGATCCATCTCAAGGGGAGGCTCCAAGGCCTGACACTATTACTGATGCTATGGTGTGCTTACAGGAGCCGAAACATGGCTGTCCTCTGAGAGGCCAAGCAAACAGCTGACTGAGACAAATGCTGATACTTACACCCAACCAAAGGACAGAAGCTGGGGACCCCTGTAGTTGAATTAGAGAAAGGCTGGAAGAAGCTAAGGAGGAGGGTGACGTCATAGAAAGACCAGCAGTCTCAACTAACCCTGACCCCTGAGATCTCGAAAACACTGAGCTGGTCTGAGGCTCTGACACATACAGCAGAGGACTTGTCTGGCCTCAGTGAGAGAAGATGAGAGAAGACTAGAAGAACCCTCAAGGGACTTGAGGCTCTAGGGAGTGGGGAGGCCTGGTGGAGGTAGAGACAGTCTCTTGGAGAGAGGAATGGGATGCGGAATAGTCTTGGAGGAGGATAATGCCTAGACTAAAAAAAATAAAAGTAATACAAAAAGAATGGGTTTCAAATTCCGAGTATGGTGTAGGAGAGTAAAGTCAAGACACTGGAGGGAGGCGGAGCTCTTAAAAGAAGGTTGTCACTGTTTTTCTTCCTGTGGGTTGCAAACCCCTTCAGCTCCTACAGTCCTTTCTCTAGCTCCTCTATTGGGGACCCCGTGCTTAGTCCAGTGGTTGGCTGCGAGCATCCGCCTCTGGATTGTCAGGCTCTGGAAGAGCAACAATATCAACCAACCAGACCACAGCCAAAAAGTATACATGGAGGGACCCATGGCTCCAGCCACATTTGTAGCAGAGGATGGCCTTGTTGGACATCAATGGGAGAAGAGGCCCTTGGTCCTGGGAAGGCTTGATGCCCCAGTGTAGGGGAATGGAGGGCAGGGAGGTGGGAGTAGGTGGGTGGGGAAGGACTCTCATAGAAGCAGAGAGAGGGAGGATGGGATGTGGGGGTTCCGGAGGGGAAACCGGGAAAGGGGATAACATTTGAAATGTAAATAAATAAAATATCCAAGTTAAAAAAAAAAAAAAAAAAAAAAAAAAGACTGTTAGTTCTCAGGGGCACAGAACAGAAAGAAACCGGCAAGCTTAAGACATGATGTGTAATTCTGGCTGGCCGGCTGGGAACTCACTCTATAGACGGAGCTGGCCTGTAGGTCACAGAGATTCACCTACCGCTGCCTCCTGAGTGATAGGATAGAACTAAGTGTATGAGCCACCACACCTAGCTATACCTGAAGATTTTTTTCTTGTAATCTTTATGGCATTCACCAGGCCCGGAACAAAGACACATGGCAAATGTACAACCATTTTAGGAAGTTAATGCTAGAAAGACCTAGGGTGTTTGCCAATGTAGACTGAACATATCAATCTCCTCATGACCAATGACAACCTAAGGATGATGGAGTTGGTTTTGACTTATGGGTCCAGAGAGATAAGAGTCCATCATGGTGTGGTTAAAAAAAAAAAAAAAAAAAAAAAAAAATGACAGGAAACAGCAAGCATAGTGTTTGGAGCAGGAAGCTGCCAGATCACACAGATTATTTTTCCTCAAAAGTAATAATTATCCACCACATAAGCATCCACTAAACCCAAGCACTACTGCTGATGCCAAGTAGTGCTTACTGGCAGGAACCTGATATGGATGCCTCCTCAGAAGCTCTGCCAGAGCCATACTGATACAGAGGAGGATGCTTGCAGCTAACCATCAGACTGAACACAGGGCCCCGGTGAAGGAGCTAGAGAAAGGACTGAAGGAGCTGAAAGGGTCTGCAACTCCATGGGAAGAACAAAATTATCAACTAACCAAACCCACCACAGCTCCCAGGGATTAAAACAGCAACCAATGAGTTCTCATGGAGAGACCCATGGCCCCAGGTGCAGATGCAGCAGAGGATAGCATTGTCTGGCATCAGTGGGAGGCCTTTGGTCCAGTGAAGGCTTGTTTTCCCAGTGTAGGGGAATGCTGAGAGGGTTGTTGGGAGAAGGAGCACCTTCATGGAGGCAGTGGGAGGGGGAGGGGTGATGGGATTAAAGGAAGGGGATAACATCTGAAATGTAAATACAGAGAATATCCAATAAAAAGGGGAAAATTAATAATTACTTAATGTCCTTGGAGTATTTGTATGAGTAATCACATCAGCTCACCATTCAGTTCCTCAACAGGAACTATTATTGACTATCATCATTTGATTTTCCCTACCCAAGTTCCAGGCGAAGAAGAAGCAACTATGTCTGAACAGCATTACCGACATTTGACTCTCATGATGAGGGTGCTGGTGTCCAGCACGCTTGACTCAGTGTGGTGGTTTGAATGAGAGAATACAAAAGCCCAGGCCCGATGATACACTCCCTCCAGCAAGGATAAAAGTCCCAATTACTTCTCCAAATGGCACCAACTGGAGACCAAGTGTTCAAATGCCTGAGCCTATGAAGGAAAATTTCTCTTTCAAACCACCACTCTGAATGGTTTGAAAGAAGCATTGTTTGTGGCTAAGCAAACCTTTGAAATGTAGTCAAGAAACTCAGGAGACATGCTCTCAAATATATTATGCTCTGGGTTAGTGGAATGCCCTGTAAGCAACTTCCAGATAAACTGTTCACCAAAAGACTGTGATATCGGAGAATAAACAAGTCTGCTTCCTGCCTCTGTGCTGGGTCCAGAATGGGGCCCTTCATAGACACCACAGAAGCCAACTGGTTCTAATCAAAATTCTTGCGAGTTTGTTTTTTAACTCACCCCAATTTTTTCAACTAATGGCTATTGTGTACTGGTATAGTTTTTTTTCCCCCCTACCCCAAGAACTTTACAGATTTGATGCAATCCCAATTGAACTCCTTGCAATAGTCTTCAGAGAAAAAAAGTCCTAAAATTCAAATAGAACTACAAAAACTCGCAGTAACCAAAACAAGAAGCGCCATCCTAAATAAAAGCTACACCTTGTGGTGGCAGCCCATATAAGAAAGACACGGAAGAAGGAAACTGCTTTTTTGCCCACTGTGCTCACTTAATAGCAATTTTACATATTCTGTGGCTGAGCACTCCTTTGCCAATATAAGAACCAATTTCTTCAGGATTACAGTGTAGACTGAAGACCAGTAGCTCCTAGAGAATCCTTCAGGCCAGCAGGGCCTGATTGAACTGAGAAATATAGGAGGTACATATTTTTATTATAATTTCTATTCCTATAGAGAGCCCTATAGAGAACAATTATCATTCCAGACTTCAAAACATATTACAGAGCCATAGTAATAAAAACACTAATATACTAGTACATCCACAAACATGTAGAGCCATGGAACAAATTAGAAGACAAAATCATGAATACATGTGATTACAACCATCTGATATTTAACAAAGATGCCAGAACCATACACTGCAGAAAGGACAGTATCTTCAACAAATGGTGCTGGGAAATCTGGATCTCCAAATGTAGAAAAACGGAACTGGATTCAGATCTATCACCTTGAACAGAAATTAACCCCAAATGGAACAATTATTTCAATGTAAATCTAAATCTGCTAGAAGAAAACATAGTAGCTTGCAAAACAGAGGTGTGGGCAAGTCTTCCTGAATAAGACTCCATTTGCTAAAATATAAAAGCCAAAATTTGACAAGTGAAACCTCTAAAAACTAAAACCCTTCTGTACAGATATAGAAACTGTCAATCAAGTGAAGAGGAAACCTTCAGAGTAGGATAGAATCTTTGCCAGCTATATAACTGAAAGAGGACGGGTATTCAGAATACATATCAAAGAGTCAAAAAAACAAATGACCCATTTAAAAACAGCAATGGAACTGAACAGAGATTTCTCAAAATAAGTAAAGTGGCCACAGACTATCTCAAAAATGTTCATCATTCTTTACAATTAGGGAAATACTAATTAAAAGAACATTGGGATTTCATGTCACCCAATCCCAATAGCTAAGATGAGAAAACAAGTAACAACAAATGCTGGTGAGGACATGGAAAAGGGCATCCTCATTCAATGCTGCTAGGAAAACAAACTGTTGCGGCCACTCTGAAAATCATATAGAGAATTCTCAAAAAGCTAAAGATAAATCTACCACATGACCTAACTACACTACTCCTTGACGTATGCTCAAAAGATTCACCATCTTACTCCACAGGTGCCCCACCATTGCTCTGCCATGTTCACTGCTGCTAATATCTAGCTAGGAGAAAAAGCACAACCTTGTGTGCTTCAATTCATGAATCAGCAGTAGAAATGTGGTACATATACTTAATGGAATAGTATTCATCGTAAAAAAATAAAATCGTGAAATTTGCAGGCAAATGAATCGAACCACAAGTGAGTAATCATAGGATAGATTTTTAATTTTTAATTTAATTGTTTTTAAGGTAGACGTGAGTATAATGGTAACTGTTTAAATGTCTTAAGTACACAGAGATATTGAGCTCCTAAGAAGAAAGAAGTTAGGAAGATTGAAGGAAAAAATGCTTTAGGGAAGATCTGAAAAAGTCTTGCCAAGACAATTTCTCAGGATCTTTGAACACGGTCTAGTCATGGGATTGCTGGGATCTCTTTGCCTGGCATGCCAAATAGATCCTTCCAAAGGCTTATGCAGTAAGTAGACAGAGATGTTAAATAGTAATTTAGGTCTTGATCTCCTTAAGGTTGGGATGGGAGATAGCAGAAATACTGTTTCATCAGATAATATTTGTTTAGAGTGCTTTATTTGCTTTGATTTATTTTATTGATCAAAATGAGTGTGGTTGGAGTTTGGTGGTTATATTAAAATTCTTCTGAGAGAGAGGTCCAGCTAAACGCTTAATGATTCCAGTTACTGGACCGAAGACTTGTTTTAGAAGAAAGTCTCTGCATTCATGTTAACAGGAAAGGAGAATAGGCTCTGGACCCCTTCCACGGTGACATGGATCAGATACAACAGGGGACAACCTGAAGAACTAGGAAAATTCAAGAGAATCAAACATCCTTCCCATAGCATGAATGATGACTTATTTGAGGTCACCATGCCTCAGTCAACCTTTCAGATGAACCCGGTCAGAACTTCACCCACTTCTGAACCTTCCAAACACGCAGAGACTGGACAACAGATACTAATGCCAGTTTTCTTAAGTCTAACCAAATTTCTAATTGTCCTTCTCCTCCCCATCCCTTTAAAGAATTTTTGTCACCTCTATCCAGCAGGAAGAAGTTACGGAGAGTTGTCAGCCCACTTCTCTGGGTTTGGGCGTCTAGTAATGGTTATTTTACAAATTATAGATAGGTTGTCATTTTAAGGGAAATTTGGGGAATGGTCATAATTTTGAACAGGGGGTAAATAAGGGACATTGGAGTATTAAACTTCATCCTTGAACCTTTGTGTGACCACAATCTTAATTGGTACGAATCTTTATAACTAAAGCAAAATTGAAGTTATACATTCTTACACTGGCACAGAATTTATTTAATACAGATGCAAGGTTTTCACTGGTGTGAATTTCTTATATTGATACAAAATTTAAGATTAATATTGTTACTCTTAAGTAAGAATTGTGCCTATGGGACTCATTTAAGAATACAAAGTTTAGATACTGTCCTTTTTTTAATTGAATATTTTATTTATTTACATTTCAAATAATATTCCCTTTCCTGATTTCCCCTCTGGAAGTCCCAATTCCACCCTCCCTCCCTCTGCTACTATGAGGGTGTTCTCCCACCCACCTACTTTCACCTACCTCCCCACCCTGGCATTCCCCTACACTGGGGCATCAAACCTTCCCAAAACTAAGGACCTATTCTCCCATTGATGTCCAACAAGGTCATCCTCTGCTACATATGTGGTTGGAACCATGCATCCCTTAATGTGTATTCTTTGGTTGGTGGTTTAGTTCGTGGGAGCTCTGGGGTGTCTGGTTGGTTGATATTTTGAAGGGGGTTGATTGCAAACCCCTTCATTTCTTTCAGTCCTTTCTAGTAACTGCTATTACAAACTATTTTTAGACAATAAAGCAACACAAATTGAGGACCAGATAGCAAACTCATAGTTATGTTAGATTCTGATTTAATTATAAGAAGGTGTTTTCAATATTATTCAATTAGAAATAGCTAAGAGTAGTCAAGATTTAACAGTATATATCTGCTCCTGACAGCAACCCCCCTCGTGGTTCAAAGAAAAAACTGAGCATCAGTGGAGTTGCTCGAGTTGTAGCAAGATAGCCACTGGGCAAGAATTGCCTCAATTAATCTAAATACAAAAACACTGTCCAGGAAAAGGCCATACTATGTGGAATAGTCAACTGATAGCTCTGCCAACACAGGCTTTACAAAGGTCTGTCAGATGATCCTGGGCCAGAGGACTGAAGACTGTTGCTTCAATGTTATAAGAAATAAGGGGGCTGTCCAGGTAGTCAGCTGTCTATATAATTTTCAAGTTTGAGGAACTGTGTTTGGTGCTTCCTATATACCAAGATATTTAAGTCATTCTCAGATTTTTGACAGGGTGGAAGACTAGTTATAGTCTCATAATCAGACTCAAGTTGTTTAACATTGAAGTAGAGATTATAAAGTGGAAGACATGGTTTTCCAATACTGCCACAGGCTAAAATCTAACCATATTCCAGGGACAGAGTCATAACTCGTTCAGTTAGGAATGATGGTAGATTACTTTTTCTAGTTGACAAATATGATAGACTGGATGCCATTTTTTAAATCATATTATGTGATTTACATGACAGTTATGGTTTTGTTCAATTTATGTCTGGCAGAAGATGCCTAGGTTCTGTTCCCTAATTGGTTCTTGATCTATCAGTAAAGACGCCATGGGCCAATTTCTGGTCATAAGGAATAGGCGGAACTTCCAAGTCTCCACAGGTAAGCTAGCAGACACGTGGGAGAAGAAAGAGAGTTCCCCATGATTTGGAGGGAAAAAAAGATGACTAGCCACTGAGATCTCTGGAGAAGCAGCCTATGGGAGGATAGAGTGTTGAGCTGGGAATAAAGGTAACTGAGCAATTAAAGTTGTGCACAGATTTAGGGTGCTGAGCTAGGAGTATTGGACAGGGCATGCTAGCTGAGGTAGATTGAAGGTGCCCAGCAATTGTGCCAATGAGGAAAATTGAAATTGAGCCCCGCCCCCCATGTGTGTGTTTTATCTGTGGACCCAATATTCTCTGGGGTGGGGTTTAGTGGTAGTATGGTTTGTTCCCAGGGTTAAGGTGGGGTAGCAAAGCTACATGCAACAAACTTTGTAGCCTCCTGCTGAGATACATACTTGTCTCTGCTCTTCACACTAGCTGGGAAATAGAATCACCCTTGATGTCTATCAACCAGTGATAGGACAATGAAATGGACATGTGTGGACTGTATTCAGCTGTAAAGAAAAGTGACATTATGTCTATAGGTAAATGGGTGAAAGTGAGAAAAATATACTAAGTGAGGTAACTGAGCCATTAAAAAAAACAAAAACAAAACAAAACAAAACAAAACAAAACAAAAAAAAAACAAATAGCACACACTCTGTCTCATATAAGGATCCTTGCTTCAAAATCTTTAATTCTATGTTCAACTTAGAGCCCTTGTGCTGTCCTGAGACCTAGAAAGAGGCTATTGAGGGCATTTGAGGTAAAAGTATATAGTAGCGTGTAAGTAACTTAAAATCAGAAAGGGGGACCCCAAGGCTATACATGTTTAAATAGAATGGGGATATCGGGAAACTGAGGCTGCAGGAGGAAGCTTCAACCAAATGAATGAGGAATGAAAAGATTATCAATAAACCTACAATCTTTTAACCAAATTATAAATAAATAAGTCAAGGAAATACCTGCATGGATGGGAGAAAGTTTCTCCTTTAATCTATAGGCGATTAAATGACAGCATCAGTGCCAGCTGTGAGAAAACTTTATGAACTGCCAGTTGCAGAGGCCCTAAAGGATCATATAACAACAAGAAGTCTTGCCGTTGTTTTTGCTTGCTGTAGCTTGACACAAACGCACAATCCCCAGGGAAGAGGAAACCTCACTTGAAAGTTTACCTCCATCAGACTGGCCTGCAAACATGTCTGCATGGCATTTTTTAAATTACTAAGTGATGTACAAGAACCCGGCCTGGTGCGGATGGTGTCATCTTTTGTTTTAAAGATGGTATAAATATATAATGCTCTATTAAGTACTAAAGGGATACCCATATTCTGTCTAATGTGGGCTTCATGGGAATTTTGGGTTAAAATCCTGGTTTGAGAAACTGCCTGCTTCTTATTGACAGGTGTTAATAGAAATGTGATTTAATTGTCTTTATAGTTAGAAGGAGAGACTGCAGACTTTGAGAAATTCTGCCCACAATTCACAGCTAGTACAGGGAAAAAAAATAGAAGTCTGTACACCAGGAAGAGTGAATATAGACATATATTATAGAAGTTATTAGTGAGTAAAAAGTTTAAAGCTCCAGGTAGAGAGCTGAACAGTTATATATTGAAGTCTGCAGGATAACTCATGTTCTTTGTACATGGGCTCCATAGGAACTTTGGGTTGATTTCCTGACATGACAGATTAGAGAGGCCTGAGAAACAGGCTGGTTGGACTGTGGGTAGAGTTTGAGGCTGGCCCTCTGTTGAGAGAGAGATTAACCAGAGGCCACTGAGATGAATTAATGTTAGTTCTGTATGGCCTGCCGGTGCTGGAACTAACACCAGGGAGCATCGTGGCGCAGTGACACAATGAAACCAGTCACCATCGTTTTTAATATTTACCGCAACAAACCTGCCTGTTTTTCTTTTAATTCTGCTTGAATTGGCTTCTGTTGTCTGCAGAGAAACTATTAGGTTGTAAGACGTTATGTGGGTGCTAGGAACCAAATTCCAGTTCTCTGGAAAGAGGACGTGCTCCTGACAGATGGGACATTTCTCCATCTCTCTGGTGATAGATTTTTAAATATATCACAACATGGTCCATGAAAGAAAAGCACTGAATTGCACTTTGTGAAAATTTAAAACTTCTGCTCTGCAAAAGGCACTGAAAAATGAGAGTGGGAAAACTATTTATAAAACACATGCCTGATAAAGATTTTTACATCCAAGGTACACAAAACCTTAAAATCCATACAACAAAAGCATACTGCCTGGCACAGTGGTACATGCCGGTAGTCTCCGCTACTCTGGTGGCTGAGCCACAGCGTCATTTACACCCAGGAGTTCAAGACTAGCCTAAGCAACACAAGGTGAAAATATCCAGTTTAGAGTTATCTGCCAAGCCTGAGGACTGAGTTAAGGCTCTGGATCCCACACAGCCAGAAGGAAAGAACCAACTCTGCCCACCTACCTCCGTGTGTGTGTGTGTGTGTGTGTGTGTGTGTGTGTGTGTATCCCACTGCAAAGAAATATGTGGGGAAAACAGATTCGGATTCAGCTTTCAAAATGGCAACCTGTTTAAGAGCTGTTTTGAGGGCAAAGATTTGAAAACATTTTTTAAACACCAAAGAGGACACCTAGGTGACAAGCTAGTGAAAGGATCCTGTGGACATTTGTCGTGAGGGAACTTTAAACAGAAATCATAAGATAGTACTCCACATTGGGTCAAATTACTAACATTTAAAATTATTACTGACAGTGCAGACAGGAGCCTCTTGTTGCTGGTTGGAGTAAAAGATGGTGCGGTTTATTGGAAGGCAGTTTGGATGAATCCTTTAAGTTGCCAAAGAGCCTAATAGTTTCATGACACGATGCAGGGGTTGTGCTCCTGCTTATATATCTGAATTGAAAATTATGTGCACGCAGAAACTTATACACAAATAATTATAGCAATGAGTCATAATTTTCCCAAACTGAAAGCAAACAAGATGCCCTTTATCTAAGCTGGCACGTTCCCAAAAGGAACTTACTCAGATGTGAAAAGGAAACCCATAAGGCACGGATGGTAGTGGAGGACTGTGATCCCAGCTACTGAAAAGGTATGTCAGGAAGATCATGAAAAAGATACCGTGTCTCAAAATAAGAGAAAAATAAAAAACGTTTTAGATAGAGTTCAGTTGCAGAGTTGTTGCCTGTATGTGTGAGGCCCTGAGTTAAATTCTCAATTATTCCTCCAAAACACACACACACACACACACACAAACACACACACACACACACACACACACTGAAGTAAATTCTTCATAAAGTCACATGGATGAACTTCATATGTCTATTGCTAAGTGAAAAAGACTGAGTACCGTCTAATCACAATCATGATATATTCTGTTATTTGGTTAAAAAAAAACAGAAATTGACTGGAATTTGGGCGTGAAAAAGAGCTGAAAACTATGTGTTTGGGGTGTTTGTGGGGTTTTTTTTAAATGTGGAAACTATACTATGTGATACTGTAACATGCAAACAACTCAAGTGTCCAGTCATGGGCCAATGGATAAACAAATGCAGTTTATTTATACCATGAAACACTACTCAGCAAACATCAAAACCCCCAACGATACAAGGAACACATAGTGATTCTCTCAACATGATGCCCCAAGTAGCTGCTACAACCACAGTCTCCAGCCATGGCTGCCTACAAGCTGCTGGCTCTTTGGTGTGGTGAGAGTACCTGAAAGCTGTGGAGTGCTTCTTCAGTAGCGGCCAATAGGAGATGAAGACCTGACACAGGAACACAGGTGTTGTAAGATGCTGGTACCAATTTGATGTTTCACCTCTGCGCAGCCGAGAGCAATGCTGACCTTCTGGACAGTGCTGGATGCTGTTGAGCAGACGTGGCTGCCATTGGGAAGGACCCGGTGTGTCAGTGAGCAGCATGATGGTGGTCTGACGGGACTTGATAAAGCAGAAACTGCTGCTGAGCTTGGAGAAGCACAGGTAAAGATCTGGAGGTGCTTCTGCGATGTCTTACCACCTCCTGTGAATTCCAAGCATCCCTTCCATAGCACCAGGAACTACTGAGAACATTATCGCCAGAGCATGGCCCTTCTGGAATGAAAAAAATTGCTCAAAGAAGTAGAAAGGGTCCCTGATTATGGCCCATGGGAACAATTTCTTTGACGTCACCGTACAGGTGGAGAGAGTTTCCATAAAGACTATCTAAAGCTGCCAACGGTATTGCTACTGTGCATGGATTGGACAAGAAGTTTGAGTCCATCGAGCCCAGTAGCTCCTGGGGATGAACATGTCGCATAAAGCCGAGGATGCTATGATGTCCAGGACAAAGCCAAAGATAAAATGAAAGTAACAGAGCAGGCCTCCACTTCAAGGAACAACTCTTCCTTCCCGGTTAGGCTTCCTACGCTTTTCCCTAGTACCCGTCAGTACCTGTCACATAGACAGAACATGCGGGAGCTTAAGCAGTAGCTGCTCACAGGGACATCCCGTTACCATTTTCTCTTTGTAGCATGTAGTTTCTACTACCTGGTTCTAAGGTCCATGTTCCCAGCTGGACACACTCATGCACCTGACCAGGAAGAACCCCAGATCGGTGAATGAAATACACACACACACACACACACACACACACACACACACACACACACACTAGCTTATTTTTAATATGCCTTTAGCTCAGTGGTCTGGCTCTTCTAAACCTCCCTTGGCTAGCACGCCCCTTTGTTCACTCCCAGCTCAAGAACTCTAAATCTTCCCTCAGCTTAGTCCCATTTAAGAACACACCAAACTACTCTGATCCAGTGGCTATAATATAATTTGCCAACCTAGATAAGTCAAAAGATCTTGTACAATTCCATCCGTCGTAAAAACATCCATAACAACCTTATTTATGAAGAGATGCACTGAGAAAAACATACACATCACACCTGTCTCCATCTTTGTTCCTCCCAGAATCTCCCCCTCCTGCCTCCTCTTCCCCTTCCCAGACCTTTCCCCGCCTACCTCTTTACTCACCAATCATGTACCGCCTTAACATAAACTACATATATCTTGAGATTTCTAGTTGCAGTTGTAATAGTCTGATGTATAGTCAACAGAAAACAAGCCATTATCATATCAAAATTAGATAAGCCCTTTGGCCTCAGAATGGGCTAGAGTTTCTCACACCCCATCTCCAGAAATGGGTAGTTAAAAATGCTTAAATACATACAAGTAATATACAATAAAACCAACAGACAGAAAAACCAGCATTATGCTGAGCAAAAGAAAGTAATACCATACTCTCCAGATTCAATTCCTAAGAAACTCTGAAGCATGAAAATTTTTCTGTAGCTGTCTTGGATCACTGATCGCAGACAGAGGGGAGAAAACTTTATGAATGAGATTTCTTTGCTTTATCATTATAACATGTGTCATTTTCACCGTATCATATGTAAATTGTGCATAAATTGTTTTTTATGCAACAAACCTCCCTTGAAGAAACTAAGTCATGTTTGTGCTGGAAGCTCCCGTGTAGGAATGGAGAACCCTTCTGTGCTGCTCCTGACCCTTTGCAGCTCTCCAGATTCCCTGACAGCTCTGTGGAAGGAGTTCTGCAGCCACACACAGTGTCTCTTCACAGCTCCTGCTAAGTCCGTGTTTTGAAAACTTAATCTCCAAGGTGATGATGATATTAGGATGTTGGGCATCTGTGGATGATCAAGTCATGACAATGATTCGGACGAGAGCGTGTTCTAATGACTCTGAAAAGAGAGCCTTGTACTTTCCACACACGAGGCTATGCTGGACGTTGTTTCCAGAATCATAAGACATCCAGGTCTGTTGTGACTCATCCATCTAAGATGAGGCCCTTTATCACAACCGCAGGGACGAGCTAAGACGCCTGCCCACCCTGACCTTCACCTCTGCTTAATTCCCCAGCAGTCATGTGTCTGCTGCTACTCGGAATGTGAATGAACCCGAACTCTTCCCTAGATCGTCTTAAACCAGTCTATCCATTTTTTCTTCATAGCACTATTACATCCAAGTCCAGAACCTCCAGAGTTCTACTTGTCACTTAGTTGCTAGGATCTTATGTCTTGATGCACATCTGTTAATTTAGTGACAGCTGAAGAGCAGTGTACCATATACCTACTGCCACATGACAAATGCCACAAAACTGGGTGTGGGGGCAGGTTGGAGCAACAATAAGAGGATGAAGGCCATTGGGAACTGGTTTAGGATGGTTACGTTCTAAGTGTCTGTGTCCATTTATGTCCTCACTTCCAGCAAGCTTTTCACCTGTCACTTTTGGAAAAAAAAATACCAATCAAAATTAGTATGATAGATATTATCATGAAGTAGCCGGAAAAACTTTTGGTAATTTGAAATCACATTTGTGCATGCTTCTTTTTTTAACTAACAATTAAATTGTATTAAATAGCACTTTTATTTTGCTAGAAAATTTAAGCAGTAAGCATTTGTTCCTGCTGACCTCTTCTCCCCACAGCCCCTTCTCGGGTTCGTACCTTGCACTAGTGTGCTCCACTTGTGAACACTGAGGCTTTGATATTGATACATATACATTGTTATTAATCAAAACCCATAATTAACATTAAGATTCAGTGCTTACTTATATCATGCATTCTATGGGTTTTGATAGACACATGAGGACATGGACCCACATTGCGGCCACACAGGACAAGTTACATCCTTAAACCAACCCTCTCTCCACTTACCACAGCTAGCCTTTCTCCTCCCTCTCTGATGCCTAGCAACCACAGATCTTTTATTGTCACCATGGTTTCACATGGGCCAGAATGTTATATAGCTGGAATCTTACAGTTTGGACCATTTTCAAATAGGCTTATTTCACCGAGCAATGTATCTTCTCCTGGCTTAATATATTCCTTTAGTTCTGAATAAATTTCCATTGAATGTGTGTATGATGAGATGTTTTTACTGTTTACTTATTGAACGCCTTAGATGGTTTCAGATTTGGTCACTTATAAACAAAATCATTTAAACATCAATGTTTGGCTTTGACTTTTGTTTGCTTGTTTATTTTTGTTGGCTAGGAATTCAATCCAGAGCCTAGTTTGAACTAGGTAAGACCTCCCACCACTGAGCTGGGCCATATCCTACCATGTGCAAGTTTTTATGTGAATACATGCTTTTTTATTTCTGCTCCTGAAAGGTTTACACTGTTGGACTTTTCTGTGTTTGTGTGCTCCCCCCCCAGTATGGTTCATCTTTTTTCTTCTTCCATCTCTTAGAAAAAAAAAAAAACTTTGATCTTGGTTTTTGCTGGTCTGGATATTCACTGCATCACCAGTAAATATTAATTGCAACAACATTCTGTCAAAATTGATAATTTTTTACAATTAGTGTTATTTTTTTTAAAGTCTCTTAAATTTCTAGGACCAAGCTCATATATGTACCACAGCTGAGACTAGAGCAGAAAAAAGCACAGCGAAGTGTCCTGAGCTCTTCTTATTTGACGGTTTAAATGTGAGCCCTGTAATTTTTCTCTTTATTGTTAACTGATCACTTTCTTAAGTAAAACTTCTGATGTAAGCATGTCTCCATTGCTGCATACTCTGGGGACAGCAGAATAAAAGTTATGGTTCCTTAAGGGCACATCTACAAATGCCACACATGATTC
The DNA here is from genome assembly GCF_963924665.1 of Micromys minutus. Lineage (NCBI taxonomy): Eukaryota > Metazoa > Chordata > Mammalia > Rodentia > Muridae > Micromys > Micromys minutus. The sequence continues at coordinate 69,336,169 of NC_137975.1, read as the reverse complement.
ATGTCTGTTACACCATTCCGGAGGCCCTACATATACACACGGCAACAGAGCAGGCTGCTCTGCAGGAAAACACACACTTTGCTTTGGTTCTAGACAGCTGAGATGGACAGATGTCCTTTAATAGCTCGAAACGCTGTCTGAACACCCCCCCCCGCCCCTTTTGGTTCGAGAGAATCTCCACTGCTTGGGTGAGACGTACATCTTCTGTCCCTCTCTGGAAGCTCCAAGGACCAACTTCTGGTGTGTTTCAGCTTGGACATTCTGTGTGTGGACACATGATCTGTGGCCAGCCAATAATCACTTTTCTAGAACTTTCTCTATGAAATGACACAAAGACAATTTTTGTTTTTGTTTTTGAGGTAGGGTTCTTTGTATAGCACTGGTTGTCCTGGAACTTGTTCTGTAGACCAGGCTGGTCTCAAACTCACAGAAATCTGCTTACCGCTACCTTCTGAGTGCTCAGATTAAAGGCCTGTGCCACCCACTGCTCAGCCAAAGACTTAATCTCTAATTCACATATCAGTGAGGAACAGTCTCCAAAAGACATTAGCGCTGTCCTATAGCAAAGGTGGTTATGTCTTATGTGATAGTTCGAATATTCATGGACCATGAGAATGTTCATGGCACTGTTAGGAGGAATAGGCCAATTGAAATAGGTGTGGCCTTGTTGGATGGAGGGTGTCTGAAGTGGAAACTCCAGGGTTCTTTGGAGAGTTGTTTGGATGGTGTTTTGCTGAGGCAAACACGGGAAGGAACATTTTTGTTAAAGTGGACATAGGTGTGAAAAGCTAAGGCAGACTCATGAAGAAATGTTTCACTGTAGCAGATACAGGAGAGAGGATGTTCTGCTAAAGCAAGCACGTGAGAAGACACATGACAAAGAGTTCTTAGCTAACAGCACACGTGTATTGGTCCTCCTTAGATTGCTTAGCTGAGCTACATTTGTTGGGGCATCATAGAGGGAAATTATTTGGGAGTAGGTGATGCAAAACTAAGGTTGCATGAAAAAAAAAAGTTACGGAAATCCACTGCTTTGTAAACTTTAACAGACAATTTTTTAAAAGGAGGTTTAATGGAGGTGTCTTGCATGGATGGACAATGATTCTTCCAGAAGACATGAATTATTAGATGAAAATCTCAGTATAAGTTATAGTATACCTCCCTAAAATTTAGTGGTTGAAAGTTTGCAGAGGCTGGGAATGGTGGTTGTGCTGGCTAATCAACTTGACACAAAGCAAGGTTTCTGAAAGGAGGGGACCTCAGTTAGACAAGATCCCATGTAAGGCATTTTCTCAATTATTGATCAGTGGGGGAGGACCAAGTTCATTGTGGGTGAGGCCATTCCTGGGCTAGGGTCCTGGGCTCTATAAGAAAGCATGCTGAGCAAGCCATGACGAGCAAGCCAACAAGTTTTTAAAAGTTTGTGTAGGATGGGACTCAAAGTCTATCCTCTTGCATGTAGATGTCTAGTTGTGTAAGTACAATTTATTAAAAAGGCAAGTCTTCTCCAGTGAAGTCTTCACACCCTTCCTGAAAATTAACTAACGGAAACAAGAGATTGAACTCATTTTTAAATGTCAATCCTAATATTTCTTTCTATTGTAATGTTTTGTAAGTGAAACAAGATTTGTACTGCTAGTTAAAAAACTCAATATAGATTATTTCCTGTGACCTCCATTACTAGTACTTTATTTTATGATATCAATGATGTCAGCAACTTATCAAGTGCCCCATATTCCCTACTTATGAGAAATTTTTAATAAAACATAGGTATATTGTTATATTGATTCTTTACTCAAAAATATTCATAAATATAATTATTTAAAATATTTTTCTGTAGTTGAAATTCCAAATATTCCTAAAAATTTTTCTCATAATAGGGCTTCTTCTTATGAAATTCAAGATCAAGAAAGTATTTACTCTACTAAAATGTTTTATGACATTTTTAAATGTATGGATTTATCTCTATACTTAATACATATCTAGTGCAGTATAATAGCAAAACATGAACAGATTTTTTTGTAGCGTATGCATTCTGCTTTTGGCTAATAAATTTGCCAGAATAATTACAAAAATCATTTCAGAAAAACCACAAAACTAATTTTACTATTGGTATCATCTCTGAAGAATTGGTAATAGCTGTTTATAGCATCATATGTAAATTATTCTGAGCCTATATTTAAAATGAACTTGGAGAACTATTATATCATTAATATATTGTAATACATAATATAGAATATAATAATATTACATATAGTTCATTATAATATAATTAACATATTAATTAAAATACCATATAATTAATTAATGGTATTCATTCTGGGATCAGGGACCATGACAAAATATTTAGCAATTTCATTTGGTTTTAGCAACATTAAGAAAAAAAAATGCTTAAACAAATTGACAGTTTTATACTTGTTTGGGTTTGTCTTTGTAGACCAGGGTTGGATTGGTAAATCCACATGGTTGAATAAGCCTCACCCTTCTGTGTTTTTTTCCCCCCCAAGTATCCTTAGCCTATACTCCTTTGAAATCCTATGGTAGCTGGATTTGAGTCTTAGAAGGTAAGGGTGAAGGGAGAAAGGTTCAGGTCAGCTGAGTCCACTGTCTTAGCTTCCTTTCTTTTCACTGTGATAAAATATTTGACAAAAGCATCCTAAGGGAAGGGTGCATTTCTGGCTCCTAGTTCAAGAGTACAGTCCATGGTGGTAGAGAAGTCAAGCTGCAGTAGCTTGAAACAGCTATTCATGTCTCACCCACCATGAGACTGTGGAAACTGCATGCACCCATGCACTTTTCTGTGTGTACTCACTGCCCATTTTCTCTGGGCCAGGATTCCAGTCAAGCGAATGGTCCCACGCAGTTAACCTAATCCAATACGACTTCATATATGCACTGAGATCCCCCAGTGGATCCTTACATTTCCCTGTACCAATGGAACAAGTGCATCCTCATCAACGTTACTCATCAGTGTTAGCAGCCACCGGAACAACACTTCACACGGTGTAGTATACATTTGCTATTGTGCCACAGAGATCCCAGCAAATGAGTTTCGGGCGGAAGTGCTGAGGAGCATGAGGGTATGTTGCTTTACTGAAAACATACATTTATATGGAATGGCAATGGGTCAGGTAGCGTTAGCAGCCTTCTGAATGCTGAGATTAGAGTTGTTTTCCACTATACCCAGCTACAGTTCAGTGGATTAGATGAATCCAGAATATTTTAGATCTTTGTCACATGTGGTCTATAAAAACGTTTTAAAAGAACAGTGATGTTGCCCCTTTGTAATTAATTTTTTGGTATTAGAGGTGTCATGTCCACCTTATTAAAGATGCATCTTGTGTGTGAGTTCATGAAAAATTTAAAACTATTGTTTCAGGGACATTTTTCTTAAAGGAAATTCTTGGTCATGTTGGTAAATGTTAGTAGATTTTACTTTTCACTTAAAAGTATGCATAATGAAATATCCCACTAGGGCATAATGCTCAGCTTTTCAAAGATAGTTCCTTGTGTTTTCTGCTTCGATAAGCCCTTTCTACTGTAAGTTGCTTTTGTCAGTGCTTGCTTACTTGTTTTCTTTCTTTTGAGGCAGGGTCTCCTTATGTAGACTTAGCTGGTACACACAACAAACAAACTAAAACGCAATGGAAAAATGTAAAAACTAAACAATAAAAAGTTAAATAAAGCTACTGGTTTCCTCGTGGGCGTCAGCTCTTGTGACCTTGTTTAATTCTAACTACTCCCCAAAGGCCCTGCCTTTGAATACGGTTAACACAGGATTTGGGAATGGAGTTTCTAGAACACAGAGTTTTGGAGGAAACACGTAAGCTATAGTAGCACCATACTTCTCTATTTTAATTCCGGAATATATTACTACCACTGGGCTCCGTGTAAGGTTCAGAGGCAGTAATGTAGAAGACAGCTTGCATTCTTGAAAGCACGCTCTTCAAGTTTCTGTCTGTCCTACTCTTATTTGTAAACCATTGGTAATTGTTACAGGAAGAGTGACAGGATAATTTATATTAAGGAAGGAAAACTCATGACTAAAAGGGTGTTTGTTCAATTAACTTGAACAAATATCGTAAACCAGGACCATCCCTGAAAAACCCTGGGACATGGCTGTCTCACTTGCAGGTGCTGCTGTATTGAATGAGACAAACTTAGCACAGAATGTGATGTATGGTGAACGTTCAGTAAATACCAGTTGGTCTTTGTTTATTCAAAGTTCACTTTCTTTAAATAGAAACTTGCTGGTGTGTGTGTGTGTGTGTGTGTGATGGAGAATAAGAAGTAGTGAGAGTTGTTTTTCAAGACTAAAGCTATAAACCAACCAGTTTCTTGGAAATGCATTTAATAGGATTCCAGCTCCAGAGTAATGGAGATTATCTTTAAATTTGATGTGTCTATGAGTATCTGCTGCCTGCATATAAAGAGATTTTTAAGTTGCCACTTGGAACTGCATTTCTTGCAGTCTGCTGTTAGTATGCTTTTCATGTGATTACATGTCTTTATTGCCTCGTGGCTTTTAAAATGTTTTTCTTCATCTGACAGATCATTATCACACCACATAAGCTGTTCTTCATAGTTTGGGGATGGAGGGAGAAATATTTGTGTGTATTTCAGAGAATCGATATTAACAAATACTGTAAAAATTTCTATTTACAGGATCATGGAACGAGTGTGTGGCATATTTGTGAACTGTGCACCATTTACACCCTTAAAGGCAATGAGCAAGTTTTTATATCTGTAATTTCACATAGCCTTTGACCCAAGGTCCTTTATAATCTTAAAACTGGTGAAAACTGCAAAGGACATTTTAAACATGTTACCTGCTGGTATTTTCTTGCTGGATTAGAAACAAAACTTGAGAGAATTAAAAACAAACAAAAAGCCCAACTGGTGTTTGTCTGTAGCCCCAGGATTTACAGGGCAAAACCGGGAAGTTTTAGGCCAGTTTGGATGTTAAGTAAATAACTAAATGAAGAAAGAAAATGAGGATAAAAAAATCATCTATTTAGCTTTTTTTTTTTTTTTTTTTTTGCTGGGCATATACCTTTAATCTCTGAACCTGAGAGGTAGAAACAGGTAGATCTCTGTGAGGACAGCTTGGTCTACAAGGACAGCCAAAGCTACATAGACAATGCCTCAAAAAAAAAAAAAAGTAACTTTTATAAAACATTTAAAGATTCGTTGTTTTATATTCTGCCACATCATCTGCCCTCACCCCCCCCCCCCACACCAAGACAAGGCCTCACGTGTCTTAGGCTGGTCTGTAATTTGTGATGTAGCCAAGGCTGACCTTGACCTTCTGATTTCCCGTCTTTATTTCCTAGGTGCAGGGTTTAGGCTTGCAAACCTCTTTACTGACCATTCTTAATGTAATTGAAATTTGATTTTTAAAAATATTTTTATCTTTTATATATGTGTCCTCAGGTAGGAAGAGAGCATTGGATTCCTTGTAACTATAGATGGTTGTGAGCTACCATGTGGGTTCTGGCGGCTGAACCAGGTCTTCTGAAACAAAAATGAATGCTCTAACTGTGGGATTCTATCTCCAATGTCAAGCTGCCTTCTTATGCAACCTTTTAATATTTTGTTTAGATAAACTATGTAAATCAGATATATTACTGGAAGGGGTGAATATTTTAATAGACTTTCTAGACTAACTGTGGATAATCCTCAACACTTCACTAAAATTGTACAGTTTCCTACCTACCTATCATGCATGTCCACTATCATGTTGTATTTTATGTGGCTGGTGTTTAAACCCAGGGCTTTTGCATAGCAGGCAAGCTTTCTAACAACTGAGACCCCTCCCTCCATCCCCAAACTATGAAGAACAGCTTATGTGGTATGATAATGATCTGTCAGATGAAAAAAAAAATTCTAAAAGTCACGAGGCAATAAAGACATGTAATCACATGAAAAGCACACTAACAGCGAACTGCAAGAAATGCAGTTCCAAGTGGCAACTTAAAAATCTCTTTATATGCAGGTAGCAAATACTTATAGAAACATCAAATTTAAAGATAATTTCCATTACTCTGGAGCTGGAATCCTGAACTTAAAATGTTCCAGTTACACATTTTGCAAAGACAGAATTATTGAGGAAATGTGGGTGGCAGAATCTCATTAAAATATTTTCTGAAGTTTTCTACTTGTAGCCTGGACTAGTTACTATCCATTTACTATGGACCAAATTCTCTTTGTAGGGGCAAGAACAGATGACATTCTCAAGTGGAGTAGTTTATGGTAGAGGGACTGACTATTAGACAAACGTCGTTTTGCCTCTTCTGTTCTATTCCAGGCTTGTTTGTCTTTTTTTTTTCTTGGCGAGGTGGGATGGGGTGGAGAGAATTATGTAGAGCTCAGATAAGCCAGAACTCACCATCATCCTTGCCCTGCTTCAGCCTCCATTGTATTGGGAATAAACATACACCATTGCAGCAGGCAGGATGATGGGGCAGGTTGATCTTACTTTTCTGAAAAGCCCCCAAGTAGTCTTTAGTAAGCTACAGAAGTGCAAGTTAAACAATACTGTCAAGAAGAAATCTGCTTTAGGCAACATACTTCTGAAATTTAGTTTCCCAATATCTTTGCTTTGCCCCCTGCTGTGAAGAGGCCACTGGGTGATCCACTTAGGCCTGTCATTTCAGAAGTAGCTATTCAAACATATCTTCCAGCAAATATCCTTTGTAATCTTCGAAGTCTGAGCTACCGTCAGCTTGTGATACGATGATGCTGAGGTCAACTCGATTGCTAAGTATTTAAGAACTACAAACCAGCTGATGATCTGAACTAATAAATTTGCTAAGGGGTAATTAATTACACGTACCCACTGAGCAATCTGTTTAGCCTCTTTTCAGTATTAATGACCAATAAGCCAGTTAGATTTTAATCTAATTACCCTGAAGGCCTAGCCTCTAACTGAAGGGAAATCTTAAGGCAAGAGGTGCAACGCGAGGGCATTATGTAGCTGATAGCACCTAGGTTTAGATATAATTATAGGTGAAAGTACCAAGAGGGCAGCCTCCATTACTACACGATGATTTTAAGGTTCCTGGGATTTTAAGTACTTCTTGATATTTGACCTATTCTCCAGATTAGCCTTAGTCTTTTTAAAAGGGAATTTCAGTGTTGCGGAAGCTCGAAGCGATGAACAGCAAGTATATTTTTAGGTTACGATGGGTCCTTGAACTTGAGGGTTCCTGAATCTACGTCATCTTCACCCTCGGCGGGGAGTCTCGTCTCCTCTCAAAGACGTTCCAATCCCAAGGATGGGGTAAGGATAGTCTTCAAGGTTTGCCCGGATCCTGCCGTGACCTTTCACTGGAGGAAAGCAGCAAGCGCCATAACTGGCGCCACAGGGAGCGCCTCCAGCGACAGCATAGCGCAGCCCACGCCTCCTCTCCTTTCTTTAACCCCGCTCCTCCGTCCCACCTCTGCCGGAAGCGGAGCGGCTCCTGGCGTCACTTCCGGTGACGGCCGGGGTCCTGTCGGGAGCGAGCACGCAGCACCGCCCTCGAGGGTGCCACCAGTCTCCGTCTGCGTTCCCGAACGTGACGAGCGTGCGCGCCGCCGGCCTAGCTTTGGGTTTAGGGGAAAGGCTTGAGGAACGCGGCGAGTGGGTGGTGCGCGGTGAGGGCTCCGCCAGCCAGTCGCGTCGCCCTCCCGCAGGGAGAACGCGGAGTGGAGGGAGGGGCGAGCGGCGCGCGCGGAGCCCGCGTGGAGGGGCGGAGGACAGCGAGCCGCGCCCCCGCTCCGGAAGCTGCGCGCAGTGCCCTCGGGGCGCAAGGCCCAGGCCCGTCCGAGCGCCGCGGGGTGTCGCCGCCGCCGCCACCAGACGACGTGGACGCGCAGCGGCTGACGACGGAGGCGTGCTGTGGTCGCGCCCACTGCCCTCCCGCGAGCTCGCCCCCGACGTCAGGACGATGGAGTGAAGCCCGGCCCGCGGTGGCACTTCCGCGTTGCGCCGCCGGAGCCCGAGGCCGCCGCCGCCGCCGCCGCCGCCGCCGCCCGGCGCGGCCGGCTTTCTGCCGAGGACAGGATTCTCCCGCGCCAGGCCCTGAGGCCGCTGCGCACACACCGCGACTGGAAACGGGGACGCGCGTCCCGACCCGGATTATCGTGGCGCGACTCCCGGCCGGCCCTGCTGCTCGCTACCCCTCCGCCGCGGCTGCCGTCCCCCTTCCCGGCGGGGGACATGGCCAGGGTCTGACCCCGGAGGAGGCCGCACCCGCGCCGCACTCTGCGGCGGGCTCTAGGCGATGCCGAGCAGCTCGGACACGGCGCTGGGGGGAGGCGGGGGCCTGAGCTGGGCCGAGAAGAAGTTGGAGGAGCGCCGCAAGCGGAGGCGATTCCTGTCCCCTCAGCAGCCGCCGCTGCTGTTGCCGCTCCTGCAGCCGCAGCTCCTGCAACCGCCGCCGCCCCCGCCGCCTCTGCTCTTCCTGGCTGCCCCCGGCGCGGCCGCCGCCGCAGCCGCCGCCGCCGCGGCCTCCTCCTCCTGCTTCAGCCCGGGCCCTCCTCTGGAGGTCAAGCGGCTGGCGAGAGGCAAGAGGCGCCCCGGAGGGCGGCAGAAGCGGCGCCGCGGGCCCCGCGCCGGGCAGGAGGCGGAGAAGCGCCGGGTCTTCTCGCTGCCCCAGCCGCAGCAGGACGGCGGTGGCGGTGCCAGTAGCGGCGGGGGTGTGACCCCGCTGGTGGAATACGAGGATGTGAGCTCCCAGTCCGAGCAGGGGCTGCTGCTGGGGGGCGCCAGCGCGGCAACGGCGGCGACGGCTGCCGGGGGAACGGGGGGCAACGGCGGGAGTCCGGCCTCCTCCTCCGGCACGCAGCGGCGCGCGGAGGGGTCGGAGCGCAGGCCGCGCCGGGACCGCCGCAGCAGCAGCGGCCGCAGCAAGGAGCGCCACCGCGAGCACCGGCGGCGGGACGGGACGCGCAGCGGCAGCGAGGCCTCAAAGGCCCGCAGCCGCCACGGACACAGCGGCGAGGAGCGGGCCGAGGCTGCCAAGAGCGGCAGCAGCAGCAGCAGCGGCGGCCGCCGCAAGAGCGCTTCGGCTACGTCCAGCAGCAGTAGCAGCCGCAAGGATCGGGACCTCAAGGCCCATCGCAGCCGGACTAAGTCGTCCAAGGAACCGCCCTCGGCCTACAAGGAGCCGCCCAAGGCCTACCGGGAGGACAAGAGCGAACCGAAGGCCTACAGGCGGCGGCAGCGGTCCCTGAGCCCGCTGGGAGGCCGGGACGAAAGCCCGGTGTCCCACAGGGCCTCGCAGAGCCTCCGGAGCCGCAAGTCCCCCAGCCCGGCGGGAGGTGGCAGCAGTCCCTATTCACGGCGGCTGCCGCGCTCCCCGAGCCCCTACAGCCGGCGCCGCTCGCCCAGCTATAGCCGCCACAGTTCCTACGAGCGGGGCGGCGACGTGTCCCCCAGCCCGTACAGCAGCAGCAGCTGGCGGCGCTCGCGCAGTCCCTACAGCCCAGTTCTCAGGTGAGTCCAGCCCCTCTACCCCTAGGAGGCAGGGAAAGTGGCCTGAGGCTCGCTCTGTCCACTTCCCAGACCAGAGCTCTGGACCAGCGAGCCGGGAGTGGGGAGGAGTGCTGTGCGCACCTGTGGGGTGGGAGGGACCAAGCCACCAGCTGTAGCAGGGACGATTTCTAAGAGTTCAAAGTTTTTAACTTGTTGCTTTTAGTTCTTAGTAGGTTTGTGCAAAATACTCTGCTCTTCCAGCATTGCTAGTTTGGCTTAATTTGTCTTTTAATATCTGTTTATGGAGAAGGTTACTTTGTTGGTGCTTTATTAATGGACTGCAATTCAGGGACTTATATTTTATAGAGCATTCAGTATCAGGTGATGTCAGAGTTAGTTAAGGATTGCAGATATTTCATTAATACGGGGATGGGAAAAGCAGCTTTTGTTACGTTTAATACTCGAAATGCATGTAAGTAGACGTTGACAGAAATAGAGATTGAAGATAAAAGTTATATATATGAGAGAGATTCTTGTGTTGGGTAGTTTATCTGATCTTTCAAAATTATGGTTTTAAAAAGGAGGGGGGAAATGACAGTTATATTCAGTACCTAGTTAGTTGCCAATAATCTAAGTGGATATAGTGGTACAGTGTAACCGAGCACACGGCCTAGTACATTCTCAGACCACTGTAAAACTGTAAAGGTAGGTCTTTTAAAATAATAATAATGAACATGTTCAAACATTTTTGCAGGGATAATATAATCTGAAATTGGAGTAAGGTTTTATATCGCTGTTAAGCCAGTGTTATACAATAATCTCAAAAATGTGTATATCGATACATATCTATTATGTACAGTGAATTAAAAGAGATTTTTGAGTACTTTGTAGGTCTTGTAGCTTCTTGTATTACTTAACATATCTGGGCCTTTGAGGCGTTATGGTTTAGGGTTTGGTAAACTAGCCCTAGGATTGACTAGGTTGTTTCATAACTTTATATAGCCATTTAAATGTGTAATGGCAATTTTAACAATGAGTGTTTTTAGATTTGGTAAGGGTTAGCAAGGTTTCTTCTTGTTCCACATCGGTGGTGTACTGCATAGTACAGTTTATGTGATTAGGACTATGTTAGCAAATCTCTAAAAGCACATATTATATGTCATTGATGACTTAGGCAAGCCAGTGTAGCAGTGAAGTTACTGTCCTCATAGAGTGTATCTGTGTTTCCAAAGGGTTCAATTTTGGAAGAAGCTTTTCAGAAATATTGGTCAGCATTTCTGACAGCTGGCCGTGTGGTTCACGCCCAAATGTATTGTTTGGGTGGTCTATGTTGACTGGAGTGCAGACTCTGTTTGCCCAGGTTTCTTTCTTGAAAGGTTTGTTAGGCTTCTTAGCAAAACGATTGGTGACTTAGTTTGCTAAATTATGATATTTAATACTTGTCTTTTTATTATTTCAAGGGATAAATGGAAAATTGCCTATTATAAAGTGTACAACCCTAAAGAAATCTAAAGTGGTTGAATTGTAAATAGTTTGAATTGTTAAAAGTCTTCATATGGAAATAGAAATCTACATCTGTGTATGTTTGGAATATACAGAACAAATTTGCATACTAGTTTTTTAAAACATGGAAGATAGTTGTCATGTTTCCAAAAGCTTGTTTTTTGTTTGTTTGTTTTTAATTGAGGTACGGTCTTCAGGTTTTTATTTTGTTTTTGTTTGGTTTGTTTGGTTGCATTGTGTTGTTTGTCAAATGTCCTTAAAATTTGAGGCCCAGAACTAATGACTAAATACTTATTTGAAAAACAAGATTTAGAAAAATAGTATATGTACATACTACTGTGGAACATGAATTCACTTGTCCGGTGTAATGCAAAAACGTTTTACTTGTTTCTGGTTTTTGTAGTAGAGTCAGGTGACCTGCTCTTTAATGAATAGACTGTAAGCTCCACAGTGGCATCTGGCCTGTCTTCATCATTGAATTCCTAATGCTCAGCACTGTATTTGGGTAGTTGTTACACTCTTAATAGCTGTTGAGTAGGTAAGTGAAGGGGCGATAGAGCTGACTGAACATAGAATCTGCTACTGTGAATCTGTATTACCTGCTTCATTTGAATAAATAATTAATATAAGAAATTTCAATATGACATTTTCCAAGCTCAGATACTAATCAATTACCCATGTAGATTTTTTAAAGGAAGTGTATCTATACTTTAGTATAACAATTGAGTCGTAGAATAAATTCTTTGTTCTAGGGCCTGACTGACTACCTTAGAGCCTGTTTTTTGCCTGCATTTGTGCCTTCATTCCTTAGCTCCTGCATTTCATCTCATCCGTCTTCTTGGCTTCTTACCTCCTCAGAAGCTGTTTCCTGTATTTTTCTCTTTTGTTTTTATGTTTTTTCCAGATAGGTTCTGTCCTGTGCTCCGTAGTCCAGGCTAGCCTCCAATTCAGATCCGTCTGCCTCTGCCTCTTGAGCTGTGGGACTAATCACACCACAGCTGCTCGGCCTACTGTACCTTTCTTTACTCTTTGATTGTTGAAGTGTGTAAATCTTATCATCTTCCTTATAAACCTATAATAAATGTGAGGTGTGTTAATACAAAGAAATAGAAGGGTGTAGTGTTCTGTGTGGTTGGCATTGATAAATGCCTAACATATAACATATAGAACATGTATACATGTATACACCAGAAAATCCTTGTGATAGTTCCCACTGCTGGTTAGGAAACAAATAACTTGAGTGAGTTGTTGATGGAATATGAAACAAATGCTTCAAAAATGTAAGTGCTTTGCGTTGAGGTCAGTTCCGATTCAAACGCTGAGCTGATTTGAAAATCCTTAATATTATGCTGTACTCAACCTCAGTTGATATGAATATATGAATATACTGACCTGTTTTGTGAAACAACAAAACAAAACAACGAAACAAAGACAAACCAACCTTTTAAGGGTACTTGAGTGTTATTTTATGAGTGTTTTGCTGCTGTACCACTTCCTGGCCTGATGCCTGCTGAGGTTAGATGGTCAGAAGAAGGTTATCAGATGTTCTGCCCAGAGTTACAAACACTTGTGAGCTGCCTTATGGGTGTTAGGAATTGAACGGATTTCTTCACAAACAGCAAAAAGTGCTTTTAAACACTAACTTTTTTTTTTTTTTTAAGGAATTTTCTAGGCAGACTGGTTTGACTTCATTATAACCAAGACTCAGGATTAGCTCTGGGTTAGCCTGGACCTCATTGAGACCATATCTCAAAATGCAAGAAACGCAATGCATTCAGCTTGATTTTAATTTTTATATGCTTGCTTATTTATTTATTATTATTTTGGTTAGGCTTGGAATGAACTCAGGTCTTCTGGCTTGTTAGATAAGCATTCCACTACTGGTTTTCTCCAGTATCAATTTGTAGATTATTACTTATTGATGACTTATCTGCTGCAGGAGGTGTTGACCTGAAGTTACTGAAGTCTGGTTAATTTCCATTAATAGGATGAACGGTATATAGTTGGTTTTGTCAAGGTTTAGTAGGAGACTTTGCTATTGAATAATACCAAGACACGGAGAATCCAGTCACTGGTCTTTGCTAGCCTATTATGTGGTATACCTGGTTACAATAATTAAATTCTCAGAACTACTGTTCAAAATAATGTGAAACTGGAATATTTGAGTTTTTAAAAAATTCCTGCTATAAAAATGTGTCTGGTTTGATATGTTTTTCATAGAAAAAGTATCAGAAATATAAGATACAGAATAAGTGCAGAAGTAGGAGAGAATGGAACTTAGGGTGAACAATTTAATTTCCAAAAGTTTTGGTCCTTTCTTTCATTTTAAAAAGATGGTCCTGTGTCTTGTTCTTTTTGCAGGTCAGTTTTTACTGTACATTTTTATGGGTTCTGTTCTCTTTAACTTTCTTTTTTTCTAACACTAGTATTTAGATCTGCCTTTCTATTATTTGTTTATTTTTTGTTTTTGTATTGTTTTGCTTCTCTAAGACAGGATTTCTCTGTGTAACAAGCCTGGCTTTCCTGGAACTCCATTTGTAGACCAGGTTGGCCTGAAAGTCACTGAAATCTGCTGTCTTCTAAACACCAGGGCTAAAGGCACATGCCACTAGGCCTGGCACTTTCCATTATTATACTGTCATGTGGGCTGTCATTATTAATGGGTCAGACTTCCTATTAGTTCTCTCTCTCTATTCCTGTTCAGTTTCTTCAAATAGGGTCTCACTCAGTAGTCCTGTCTGGCGTTGTACCCAGCTGCCTTAGCCTCTGGAACACTAGCATTAAAGGAGTCAGCTACTATAACTCCTGCCATTCTGGTCCATGTTTATTAGGGAAGTTTTCTTACTGTGCACTTAAACACTGTCTCTTTTGTAAGGTTGGATATAAACATTGTGATACATTATAACTTAAAGCCTTTAATGATCTAACCCCATCCTATCACAACTCATATTTTTCAAATACTTTTATTTTTCTGTATTTACTAGATAGATAATTGTTCTCTGAGCTTGAAATGATAGAAGGGACACTGACAAACTTTTCCCCATATTTGCTGTTTACCTTGCATTCAGAAACTTGGATGTTCATTTTTCTCTGTGCCCCTTACAGCACTTTTGTTTTATTTTTGCTGTAGATTCTACCTTAGTTAATCGGCTGATATATTTTTGATAGTCCTCATTACCTAGCAAGCTAAAGGATTAATTTACAAAATGTATTTGGTAGTAGTGGCTTACTTAATTCTTGAAGATCCCTTTCCCTCTTTCTCTTTCACAGAGTAAAGAAAACCAATTTGTACAGGTACCACCATGAAACTTGCTAGCCATTTTGGTTCCTTACTCTAGGATTGTGGAAGTAATTGTGATTTATATGGAGAGACTTTAGTGGGCAAAAATAGGTACTGCATTCTTTAATTTGGTTCGAAAGAGAACTAATTCTGGAAAATGATTCTTTGACCTTCATTCACATGCCCACACCCTGAGTACTCTACACTTAAACACACAGACAATAATACTGTTGTGTAAGAGTCTCCCAGCCAGGTATGGTGTCACATTCCTTTAATCTCAGCTATGTGAGGCAGAGGCAGGTGTGTCTCTCTTCCTTTGAGGCCAGCCAGGGCTGCATAATGAGATCCTTACCTCAAAAAAAAAAAAAAAAAAAAAAAAAAAAAAAAAAAAAAAAAAAAAGAAAAAGAAAAAGGAAAGTTAATTTCCTGGAAAATGAATAGAGTGCTCATTCATTCTAATGTAAAAAAATAAATGCAGACTGATAAAATGCTTATATTTGCTGTATCTTGAACTGGCCAGGAAAAATAATTTGTTTTTCTTCTTAGTTAATTAAAATCACTTGTTATGGTAATAAGTTTGAGTAAACTTTATTTTATTGGAAACCCTAAAATACAGTTATTCCTAAAAAATCAGTTGAAAATGTATAATGCTTAACATTATATGAGGTAATCCCAGCCTCTTTCCTGAGTTGGTATCCCCTCTCCCCATGTCACTTTCTTTTTCTTATCTTTTATTGATGGTGGTGGTTATTGTTATTTTTGTTTTGGGTTACTGTTATCTCACTTATGGAAATATTAATAAGCCTTATTAATAAGCTTTGAAGTGGATGCTGGAAGCAAAAGTATCAAGCTGGGATCAGAATTATTACTTCTTTAAGGCAACGAATTAAAACCTTTAAATTCTTTTAATTCTCTACTCCTCCTCCTCTTCCTCCTTTCCACCTCTTCCTCTACCTCTCCTCTGCAGTCTCTCTTTGAACTTGCTTCCCCCTCCCTGCTCCTCTCCCTTCCCTGTGCCAACTGTCCTGGCCTTAGTCCTTGGGGTAGAGCAGCCTCCCAATAAACTCCCCTTTAATATTACAAAACAAACACAAAACAAGAAAAACCTTTAAATTGTGGGGCTATGGATGTGTATTAGAGAATACTATGTTAGTAAAATGGGGAATTTACATGCAGAAGGTATTGAAAGGAACTGAAAAATTGCAATAAGGTTACTTTCCTCCCCCTTCTTCTGTTGTCCTATTTTCAGTTTCAAAGAGGCACTTTCCCTGGGTTGCTTTGATACTTTACATAGTATCTAAGAGTTAATTTTGTTACCTCTTGATACTGCTCTTTAGTTTTTTTTTCTCTCTTACAACTTTTATTTTTTAAAAAAGAGGGATACATACACAGATTTTTAAAGGCATTTTGGCATAACACTATATGAATATTTTTTGTCAGTACTTAATTCTTTTAGAGGTTTGATAGCATGGATTGAAATCCCACCAGTTACCATAAGCATAAAGTACATGTAGGACAGAACGTAACATGGAAACCATTTTCTTGGTGAGTATAGATTAAGCATAATGATCTTTGAATACCAAAAATTGCCAGAGGCTATATTCTTAGCTCTTGGATTATTAATGATTTAAGGTCCAGGTGTACCACACTCTGAGAGGGTGCTATACACTTATTTTTTTCCTAAGAAGGACTGAGGCTTTTATTTTTTGGCCTTTGTATTTCTTGAGCTTCATATGGCCTGTGAGTTTTTTCTGGGGTGTTCAGACCTTTCTGGGGTTAGTATCCAATTATCAGTGACTACATTTTTTTGTCTGTTCTTTTGTGACTGGGTTACCTCACTCAGGATGATATTCTCTAGATGCATCCTTTTTTTTTTTTTTTTTTTTTTTTTTTAGGAATTTCATAAAGTCATTGTTTCTGATAGCTGAGTAGTACTCCATTGTGTAAATGTACCACAATTTTTGTATCCAGTCATCTACTGAAGGACATCTGGGTTCTTTCTAGCTTCTGGCTATTATAAATAGGGTTGCTATGAACATTGTGGTGCATGTGTCTTTGTTATATATTGGAGTGTCTCTGGGGTATATGCCCAGAAGTGGAATAACTGGGTCTTCAGGTAGTACTATGTCCAATTTTCTGACCAGTTTACAACCCACCAACAGTGGAGAAGTGTTTCTTTTTCTCTGCATCCTCGCCAGCATCTGCTGTCATCTGAATTTTTGATCTTAGCCATTCTGAGTGGTGTGAGGTGGGATCTCAGGTTGTTTTGATTTGCATTTCCCTGATAACTAGGGATGTCAGCACTTCCTTAGATGCTTCTCAGCCATTTGATATTCCTCAATTGAGAAATTTTTGTTTAGCTCTGTACCCCATTTTTAAATAGGATTGTTTGATTCTCTGGAGTCCAACTTCTTGAGTTCTTTGTATATATTGGATATTAGACCTTTATCAGATGTGGGGTTGATAAAGATCTTTTCCCAATCTGTTGGCTGCCATTTTGTTTTCTTGACAGTGTCCTTAGCCTTACAGAAACTTTGCAATCTCATTAAGTCCCATTTGTTGACTTTTGACCTTAGAGCACAAGCCATTGGTGTTCTGTTCAGGAAATTTTCCCCTGTGCCTATGTGTTCTAAGGTTTTCCCTACTTTCTCTTCTAATAGTTTCAGTGGATCTTTGATCCACTTGCACTTGAGCTTTGTACAAGGAGATAAGAAAGAGTTTATTTTCATTCTTCTGCATGCTGAGTGCCAATTGAACCAACAGCATTTGTTGAAGAGACTGTCCTTTTTCCATTGAATGTTTACAGCTCCTTTGTCAAAAATCAAGTAATCATGTCAAGTGATCATGTGTGAGGGTTCATTTCTGGATCTTCTGGTCTGTTCCATTGACCAATGTGCCTGTCTCTCTAGCAGTACCATGTGATTTTTAACACAATTGCCTTGTAATATAGTTTGAGGTCAGGGATGGTGATTCCCGCAGATGTTTTCTTGTTGTTGAGGATGGATTTCGCTATTCTACGTTTTTTGTTATTCCAGATGAATTTGCAAATTGCTCTTTCCAACTCTATGAAAAATTGGGTTGGTATTTTGATGGGGATTGCATTGAATCTGTAGATTGTTTTTGGTAAGATGGACATTTTTACAATGTTGATCCTTCCAATCCATGAGCATGGGAGATCTTTCCATTTTCTGAGATCTTCCTTGATTTCCTTCTTCAGAGTTTTGAAATTCTTGTCATACAGGTCCTTCACTTGCTCAGTTAGAGTCACACTAAGGTATTTCATATTGTTTGTGACTATTGTGAAGGGTATCTTTTCCCTAATTCCTTTCTCCACATGCTTGTCCTTTGAGTAGAGGAAGACTACTGATTTGAGTTAATTTTATATCCAGCCACTTTGCTGAACTTGTTTATTTGCTGTAAAATTTCTCTGGTGGAATTTTGGGGTCACTTACGTACACTGTCATGTCATCTGCAAATAGTGATATTTTTACTTCTTCTTTTCTGATTTGTATCCCTTTGATTTCCTTTTGCTGTCTAATTGCTCTGGCCAGGACTTCCAGTACTATATTGAATAGGTAGGGGGAGAGTGGGCAGCCTTGTCTAGTCCCTGATTTTAGTGGGATTGCTTCATGTTTCTCACCGTTAAGTTTGATGTTGACTGTTGGTTTGCTGTATATTGCTTTTATTATGTTTAGGTATGGGCCTTGGATTCCTGTTCTTTCCAGGACTTTTAACATGAAGGGGTGTTGAATTTTGTCAAATGCTTTCTCAGCATCTAGTGATGACCTTGTGGTTTTTTTTCTCTTTGAGTTTGTTTATATGGTGGATTATGTTGATGGATTTCCATATATTAAATCAGGGATGAAGCCTACTTGATTATGGTGAATGATCATTTTGATTTGTTCTTGGATTCGATTTGCAAGGAGTTTGTTGAGTATTTTTGCATCAATGTTCATAAGGGAGATTGGTCTGAAATTCTCTTTCCTTGTAGGGTCTTTGTGTGGTTTAGGAACGAGGGTTATTGTGGCCTTGAAAAATGAGTTAGGTAGTATTCCATCTGACTCTATTTTGTGGAATAGTTTGGAGAGTATTGATATTAGGTTGTCAATAAATGTCTGATAGAATTCTGCACTGTACCTCTCTGGTTCTGGGCTTTTTTGGTTTGCTCTTTAGTTTTTTATCCATTTATAAAGACAATAGAAGCTCATAGTAGAATTTTTCAGTTAGTACAGAAAAGTGTATAAAATTAAAGTGTTCTTTTAAGATTTATTTATTTTTATGTGTATATATGTCATGCTAGCAAATATAGTATGTTCACCCATGAATGTGTATTATTGCTCAGAACCAGAAAAGGATATTGAATTCCGTAGAGCTGGAGTTAGAGGTGGTTCTGAACCATCATGCTAAGAATCAAACTTAGGTTTGCTGAAAAAGCAGTGAATGTTCTTGACCACTGAGCCATCTCTTCAGTCGCTGTGTTCTTAAGTCTGATTACCTTAAGGGTAATCAATCATGTGACTCAGTATAGCCCTTGCCTAAATCTATATACATGAATCGTTCATGTTTGACATTTTGATGAATGTTCATTGTTGTTGTTAAGTTAGTTTCTATTCATTTTTTCGAGCATGTGCGTGTGTATTTGCATGTTCACAGTGCATGTGGGTGTTTATATGCCAGTGAGTACATGCTTATGGAGTTGAGGGAACAACTTGGATGAGTTTTTTTTTTCTTCTTCTTCTGTGGGTTCAGGGAATTGAACCGAGTTAATTAGGCTTGATGGCAAGCACTCTGATCTACTGAGCCATCTTACCCCTAGTGGATGGTTTTTTTGTTTGGGGGGAAAAAAAAAAAGTAAACAGAGAAGGCATTGTTGTGTTCACTAGCTGTTCTAGTACTAGCTGTGTAGCCTAGGCTAGGCTCCAACTCATGACAATCTGCCTGCCCTAGCCTCAAGTTGGTAGGAGTACAGGTATGTACCATTCATATACCTGGCTACATTTTATTTTTCATCAATAAATAATTTTGTGTGCATTGCCTCATATAGTGGGGTGTGTGTGTGTGAGAGAGTTTCACTCAGTTCTTAGTCCTCCTCAGTGACTACCTGGGATTCCACTTAGGTGTGCATAAACACTCCTGTATAAAACCTGCCCTTTGGCAACTTTGAATTATCTACTGCACTACTATGTAGCCATCATTTTGTATAACCACTAAATCTTAATGTTTCTTAACTGACATGTTGTATACTTAGATCAGTATTTCTTCTTTCCCCGTATGTCCCCCCCCCCCCACCTCTGTTAAACATCACCTCACTCTTATAGATGTTCTTAAATGTTTGGTAGAGTAATAAAGTCAGACTTGTCTCTTAGATTTTGCACAACACTGAAGTCATAGGGCATTTGTTTTTCTGTGCACAACTTATTTCACTTTAATCTTTTTCCAGGTTTATCCATGTGATAGATGACAGCATTTCCTTATTTTTTTCAAAACTTTGGTCTGTATGTGTGAACGTGTGCATGTGTATATTTCCCCTTTCCAAGTGCAACAAGCACTGGTAACTGTTGTGCCATATCTCCAACTCATTATTATTACTGCTTTAAATTATGCATATATGTGTCTGCGTGTGGGTTTGTGCAGTGTACATCAAAGTCAAAAGGTATTAGATCTCCTGGAGTTAAAAGTTAGAGCGGGTGGTGGGCTGCTTAGCCAGGAGCAGAGTTTCGAATGAGCCATCTCTTCAGCCTGGATTTCCTTTTTATAGTATTTTACTCTATATATGCAGCACTTTTTTTTTTAACTTGATCGTCTGGTAATGAAAACTGATGTTACTCCCTATATTGACTATTACGCCATAGTAAGCATGGGAGTATAAAATTTTAGTGTACTAATTTATATGGAGAAGTCAGATTACCGAATCATGTGACAGTTCTATTTCTAAAGTATTTTTTAATTATTTACTTATTGAAGTACACTGTAGCTGTAGAGGGCATCAGATCCCATTACAGATGGTTGTGCACCATCATGTGGTTGCTGGGATTTGAACTCAGACCTCTGGAAGAGCAGTCAGTTCTCTTAACCACTGAGCCATCTCTCCAGCTCCTATTTCTCAAGTATTGAGGGACCATTACACTGCTTTCCATAATGGTTTAGTTAATTTTCATTAGCACCAACAGTGCAAAATAGTTCCCTTTTTTCCAGCACTCATTTTAGCTTCAGTTTTCTTATGATAATAGTGAACATCTTCCCAAATACTTACTCTCCCATAACATCTTTATAGTTGTCTCAATTTTTCATATTTGGAATTGGGTTGTTTAATGTTTTGCAAGACAATGCAATGTCTTGGTCTTTACTTTTTTTAAAAGTAGTTTCAGAAAGCTTATCATTTTTATAAAGTCCAAGTAGCAGTGTTACTCTTATGATTCATAAAATTGGGTAGTAATAAAAACTTTGTCTAATCTTGAAATGAAAAAGATTTTTTTCTTGGTTCTTAGGTTTATTTTTATAATGTGTAATGGTATTTCACAAACATATCTTCTAGTTGTGAGCTGTTCAGATGTTGTTTGTATTCTGATGTTATTTCCACTTCCTCAAAAGAGGTTACCACTATTGAGCGGCCCATCACATACTCTGGTGATCTTTTGTGGACCTTCTCCCCATTGTGATTGGTCAGTAAAGGCTAGAGCCTGATTGGGCAGTGGAGGGGAAAGGTAGGACTGGAGTTTTGAGGGTGGGTTGCTGGTAGAAAGGCAGAAGAGCACCAGAGGGGAAGGAAAGAGGAGTGAGGAGGAGGAAGAGGAGGAGAAGCTGTGATGGACCAGGAGAAACTGCAACAAGGGGTCTTGTAGCTAGGGAATAAATTAGTATCATGTTAGTTCTAGGTGTAGAGCTTATAATTATAATAACTGGGCTTATTGGGGTTGGAAATTCCAGCAACACTTTCCTACTTGCATGCATATTTTGAGTAGATTTGTTTATAGATATGTGTGATCCGTGTGTCTTATCTATGGATGCAGAATTTTCAAATATTACTTATATCTACCTTTTCAAATGCTTTTCATTCTTTTGTATAGGTCTAACTTGTTGAATTTCCTCTGGCCAGTATGATTGAGTTCTTACAATGCAGTCTGCTAGTTTGTATATCTTAAAGTTTTTATTTTGAAAGATATTTCTCCTGATTGTAGAATCCTAGTTAATATTATTTCTTTGTCAGTATTTTAAACTGTCTACACCTGGCTTTTATAGCTTGAGAATTTTTCATTTTGCTTTTTTCTTTTAGCCATTTGATGTTATATCCAGTAAGGCTTTTTTTTTTTTTTTTTTTTTTTTTTTTTTTTTTTTTAAAAAGATAGTTATCTGAACATCTATCACAGCATGTGACAGTTAAGTACCCAGAAAATGATATTAACATGATTTAGACAAGAAAATGTTCAACACCAACTACCAGTTCTTTAAATGTGCTAATGTTAAAAAGTCTAAAATGACCTGAGAATCTAGTGTGTGTGTGTGTGTGTGTGTGTGTGTGTGTGTGTGTGTGTGTATTAGATTTACAGGTGTAGCTTAATGCAAATTAAAATGCAAGAGTTCCCTGGTATTCAGACTGCCTTTTTAAAAAATCTGACATCAATGGGAGGGGAGGGAGGCTAGGTCCCCAGCATACGGAGATGCTGAAGGGGTGAGGTGGGAGTGGGTTGAATAGGTGGAGGAGCACCCTCATGGAGGTAAAGGGGAGGGTGAGAGGGGGGATGGGACTGGAGGGATTGTGGAGGGGTAACTGGGAAGGGGAATATCATTTGAAATGGAAACGAATAAAATGATTAATAAAAAAACACATCCCAGGTCACGTTCAGTGAAACATGAAGACAGTTTAGGCTCAGTAGACTAGAACTTGTTACAGCAAATGTGTGTAAAGTGTTAGTTTTGTGTCTTTTTAAATGTATATTAGTTAAACATAAAATGGGATAAAGTATGATATAATGTGTTAATACTTTATTCCATTTTATCTTCAACTAATATTTTGCTATACAGAGAACACTACATTTTACTGTTAATTAATTGACATCTGGGTTATTAACTTTTTCACTACAATAATTCTCTATTTGGGTGATAGTGACACAAGCTATTAACCTCAGCATTTGGGAGGCAGAGGCCAGCTTGGTATTTAGAGCAAGTTCGAGGATAGCCAGGGTGTGTGTGTGTGTGTGTGTCTTACATATATAAGATTTCTGTGTTGAAAACCCAAATCAGCCCTCCCCTTACCTAAAAAACGTTCTTATGAACCTTTATATAAGACTTTTATATAAACCTTGTATCGGGTTTTAAGTATGTTTTTACTTCTTTTCAGGTATATATCTAAGATTTGTTGGGTCATGTAATTTCTATCATTTTGAAGAACCACCAAACTCTTATTTTTCATAGTAGCTGTATCAGTTTTACACTGGCAAATGAATGAGGACCTCCACTTGTTCTACATCTAAGACCTCTTACTTCCACCGTCACCTCATCATTGTGTGTAGGTTCATTCAGTTCTACAAGTTTATAACCATCTTCCTGACTTCCCCATGAAAGAATTGTCATTCAGTGGTTTAAGAGTTTGTGCATTGTCTTTTCTGTTGTTGTTGTTGTTATCCATATTTATTCCTTTGTGATCAGGTAGAATGTAGCATGCTAATTCAATTTTCCTAAAAGTTGTGGCTGAGTTTTGTTGTTGTTCTAATTTGTGGTCTATTTTTGAGAAAATTCTATGGGCTGCTAAAAAAAAGTGTATCTGTAGTGTTTGGCAGAATGCTCTATAAATGCTCATTAGCTCAGTTTGATTTATGATGTCATTTAACTAGAAATTTTGTCAGGATAATCTATCTTTGTGTTGGTGAGATTGGGCTATTGAAGTCATTCACTGTTACTGTGTTGTGTCAATTTGTTATTTTTGATCTTAGAGTGCTTTCTTTGATGAAATTGATGCGCACATGCTTGGTGTATAAATGTTTAGGACTGTAATATCCTTTTGGTGACTTTTTCCTTTAATGAGTATGAAATGCCCTTTCCTATTTCTTTTAACTAGATTTAGTTTGCAGTCAGTTATTTTATCAGATATTAGATTAGCTATGCCTGCTTGTTTTCTTAGTACCATTTGCTTGGACACCTTTTTTCATCCTTTATCCCAAGTCTATCATTGATGGTGAGATATTTATTTTAGAGGCAGTAAAAGATGAACACTGTTTTCTTTTTTCTACCTTTCTTTATTTTTAATATATAATATATATTTGAGATAGGGCTTTTCTGTGTAACTCTTTGAACTTGGAACATGCTTTATAGACCAGGCTGTCCTTGAACTCAGAGATCTGCCTACCTCTGCCTCCACAGTGCTGGATCTTGTTTTCTAATCAATCCGGTCTATCCCTGTGTTATCGGGAGATTGAGATCTTTAATACTGAGAATTATTATTGAACAATATTTATTCCTGCCATTTAGTTGCATTTCTTAGTCTTCATTTGGTTTGCTCTTATAGGGTTATACATTGTGTTCTTCTGGACATAGATTCCTTACATTTTTTTTTTTTTTTTTTTTTAAGTGGAAAGTTTTCTTTTTCTCCTTTGATTGTGAATGGTAATTTTCCCTGGTGTAGTAGTTTGTGTTGTCCTGTATGGTCTTTTAAAGGTTACAGAAATCAGTTCAGGACTTCCTGGCTTTCAAACTCTGATTTTTAAAGTTATTTTGATGTACCTGCCTTTCTATGGCTTGATTTTCTTCTCTTGTAGCCTTCAATATACATTCTTTGTTTTGTACATTTAATGTATTATGTGACATAGGGAATTTATTATCTGGTCTTGTCTATTTGATATTTTATATTCCTTTTGTACTTTGGTGGCTTCTCTGTCCTTTTTGGGGGAGAAAAATTTCTTCTGTAATTTTGTTGAAAATATTTTCTGTGCCTTTGAATTTAATTTCTTCTTTTCCTACATATATAGTTATGTAGGTTTAATTATTTTGTTCCGTATTTCTTGCTAATTCTGTTCCAGAGGTTTTTTTTTTTTTTAATTTAAATTTATTTTTAAAGATTTTTTTTTTTTTTGTTTTTGGAGTTACCAACTTCTTCTATTTTGTGTTTAAGAACGGATATTCCACATGATATAATACTTTGGTGAGACTTTCCTCTGAGCTTTCTGTTTTGCTTCCTGAACTTTTCATTTGAGTTTTATTTTAATTGAGTTTTTCTTTAGAGAGTCCGTTTAGTTTTGAAAATTAGTTTCAGACAGTATTCTACTCATAGAAGATGTTTGATCTTAATTCCTGGTACTCTGACCACCAATCTAATGAAGGCAAAGGACATCTCAACTCGACAAAAACATTGTATCCCCTGCATATTACAAATATTTCCAACTGGAATATGACAAGAAAGAAAAATTAAACTAAAATATATTTTTGAATCTTGAACAATTTTTACTATTTCATTCAACTGTGTTCTTGCAGTTTTCATTAAGTTAGGCATTTGTACATATCTTCTTGAAGTTTTTTGAGGATACTTGTAATTGCTACTTTGAAGTCATTGTACATTAAGCTGATTGCTTTTCTTGGGGAATATTATGCTATGGAGCTAATATCAGGAGCAGTGTCTTTTGAAATGGGCATCTGGTCTTAAATTTCTTTGTTCAGTGGGTGTTTGGATCTTTGCTGCTATCCCAACTTTGTCTCATTTGGATCAGCGGAATGATGCTTGTTTTTCATTTTTAGAGCAATTCTTTTGATGTTTGAATAGCCTGTCAGGTGTGGTCTTGGCTCAGCTAGGGGTAGGTTTCCACTTCTGAGCCTAGGAGTAAACCTTTAGTCTTAGAAGATTCTTGCTGTTGATCTTCAGAAGTTTGTGATAGGTGCGCTAGATTCTGAAAATAGTCTTTGGGCAGCAGAGGGTGGGGTCATAGTGGAAATGTGTAGTACTCTGTGGGGGCTGGGAGTAGATCATAGAATGATGCATTGTCCTCAGAGGAGGCTAGTCCTGGAATCTGTATATAGGATTAGGAGCATAGAGCACTATAGTTCCAGGGCATCTTGGTAAATGGGTTTGACTGGTTTGGAAGTTCCTTAACTGAAATTTTTGGTCCATGTGGCTTCATGTGGCTTCATGTGGTTTTCAGTGGAGTGGTGGGTAGTATGTGGGACCTCTCTTGATTTCTCGGTTGGATTCTCTATGTTGCTAATGGTGTGATAGGTTGGGGGTGGTTGTTAGGCTTTGAACAAGCAGAGCTGGAACACCTGCTTCTCTGCTGTGGCTGTGCTGTTTTCCTTTGATTAAACATTTTTATGTATATGGGTGCTTTGTCTGCATATTTGTTTGTGCATTGTGTGTGTGCAGTGTCTGTAGAGGTCTGAAGAGGGTGCTGGATGCTCTGGGACTGAAGTTACAGACAGCTTGGAGTCGAACCTGGGTTCTCTTAGCACCAGAACCATCTCTCCAGCCTTTCTTATTTGACATTGACATTTTCATTTCTAACATTACTTCAGTTTGGTATTTGTTTATTGATCCTGTCCCTTTAATGAATTCCATTTTCTTGTTTTTCATTGACTTATTTCATTCACCTCATATTTCTGTGCTTTTTAGTGCAATCAAGGGATTTTGCAGGCCCTCTTTCATTTCTTTGGACATATTGTTAGTATCTATAAGGGTCAGTCAGTATCATACTTTCTACAATAACTGTTATTAACTATCTAGAGTACATTTCTTGTGAAAACAGAATAATAGTTAAGTATATAACAATCACTCCTTAACTGATAATCATTCTATGGAGCAAAGAGATATTGTTAATACTTACTGAAGTGATATATTAGTTACAGTGCATATTAATAAAAAGAAATAATAACTGGGAAAATAGTAGTTAGCATTAGGGTGATAAAGATAAAGGAGGGGACATGTTCATAAGGGAGCTATAGTAGAAGGAAGTGGTAGAGGAAAGATACGGCTTTGTTCGAAGGAAAGTTAATACGTTTTTGGTATATAGAACTGTCTGCTGGGTTTCTTTCTTTCTTTTTTTTTTTTTTGGTTTCTTGAGACAGGATTTCTATGTGTAACAGCACAGCCTTGACTATCCTAGAACTGTCTATTTTGTGGAGCAGGCTTGTCTCATTCATCTGCTTGCCTCTGTCTCCTAAGCACTGGGATTAGAGGCATGCGCCACCATGCCCAGCTAGCTAATAGTTCAGTTTTTAGACTGAGCACAGAAACTCTGAAAATCAGACCAGACTATATATTCTTTGGAAGAGGAAAAGGCAGAAGGAATAGTTGTGGGGAGCAGTATAGGGCAGCAGTCCTCCAATGGCATTGGGCATTAAACAGAGACAAGATAGGTGTGGAGAAGGATCGAGGTAGGTAAATAACAGGTGTGAAAAATGTTGGGGATGATTATTGCCTTTGTCTTTATTAGTTCCTGATGAAGGGGATGAGGAAAGGATAGGCACACACACAACACAGAAAACCTGGGATTTAGTGGGCTGTGCTCGGTTTGCTGGAAACCATTAGCAAGTTTATGTATAGGGCAGAGAGAAGGAAAGTCAGCTAGTCTTTGTGTTCATAGAACAGTCATACCATTTATCTCTCTCAGCCTTATTCTGTGGTTAAGGTCTTGTCATTCCTTTGGGTTCAAGACATTGGGTCCTTGATGTGGCCATCAACAATACAAGTCACTCAGGACTTCATCCACTTTTTACATGTTCACTCTGGGCTTCCTTGTTTTTCACACTTACCTGAGGTTGGGAAGTCTTCTGTTGATAGGTAATTCTGACCCCTTCTCCCCATTACCATTGCTGTTCAGTTTGAGATCTGATCACATTAGAATTCATCAGAGAAATTAGAGTTCTATTATAGTGAAAATTTTGTTTTGGGCTCCCGAGGTAAACAAATGCACTGCCTCTCTGCAGTTCTTGGTAATTCCTACTTGTGGTTTGAGTTAGTTTTAAGCTTATTGAATGCTGTGCAGATCTGATTAAGGTTTCTTTTCCAGTCTTGGAGTATTCTGTTTGTCTTGTTTCATAATACTGCAATACTAATCCTGTATCACTTGCTCTGAGTTTTCCGATAATGTGGTTTGCATAGGGTGTCAGCTGCAAAGCCACCACAGAAGTAGCAGTGTTTCTGAAAAGATGTTCTGCTCCTATTGTTGTCAGTACCATACACCCAGTGACAAGCGGGGCCCCCCCCCCCCCCCCCGCTTTTCCTGCTAATACTGACACTAACTTGGGTATTACCTTTTTCCCCACTAACTATCCAAGTATCTTACTTTTCAAATAGCTAGTTTTTAGCTTTCCAAGTTTATTCCTTGGAAACTCTGGCCTAGTGCACCTGAATGTTGTCTGCCGTTTTGGGTATCTCAGTAGGTTTTTAAAAACACAACTTTTAAATCCTTAGTTTTATTTGTATCACCTATGTGTATACCTGTGTGGGTGTACATGCCTATGTGTGCACACATGGGAGTGAGGGGAGGGCATCCTATAGTGTCTTCTTGTTACCCTGTCTTATTCCTTTGAGGCAGATTATCCCTCTGAACCTGGAGTTTTATGTTTTTTCACAGGCCCATAGCCAGCAAGCCTGAGCTATCTGCCTGTGCTGACTGTTCATTGCTAATGTGTAGAACTAAAACATTTCTTCCTTCCTTCCTTCCTTCCTTCCTTCCTTCCTTCCTCCCTCCCTCCCTCCCTCCCTCCCTCCCTCCCTCCCTCCCTCCCTCCCTCCCTCCCTCCCTCCTTCCTTCCTTCCTTCCTTCCTTCCTTCCTTCTCTTTCTGTTTGTTTTCTTGAGGGTTTTTGTTGTTTGTTTGAAGACAGAGTTTTTCTGTGTAGCCCTTGACTGTCCTGGAACAACTTTCTGTGTAGACTGGCTGCCTTGAACTTGAGATCTGCGTGCCTCTGACTCCCTAGTGCTGGGATTAAAAGTGTGGGCCACCAATGCTCTGCCAAAAACTCAAACTTTTTTTTTTCATATTGAGTAACATTATTGACTCATTTATTTGTTAGTTTTTATATTTTTATTGGATTCTAGAATTTTTCTATAAACAAGATTATGCCATCTGATAATCGATATAGCTGGCTTTCTTGCTTCTGGATTTAATTAACTCTTTCTTGCCTAATTACAATGATAAGAATATCCATTATAATGCTGAGGTTGTAAGAAGAGATTTCCTTCTCTTATCCCTAATGGTGGAGGAAATTATAAATTCTGGGTTTTGTTAAAGAAAATCTGATTCTGGAGTATCTTGTGGTAAGTGACAAATGCTCCAATTTCAGCAAATGGACAGATTACAGAGAAGGAACTTCAGCCCGATTTTTGAAAGAAAGCTAGCTAAGAGCTAAGTAAATGGAGGTGAAAGAGTCCAGTTGGGTGGGGAAAGTGGCACCAGGCTTTGGATAGGATGACTTGCTTGACCATTGATTGATTCTTCCTCCGAGTAGTTCTAGGCACATGTAATAAAGTCTCTTAGCATGCTGTTCTAGTTTCCTCATCTGCTTTCTATGTATTTTCATTGCTGAAGGAAGAGCAAATCAAATGAAATGCATTTTGTACACTGACGTTAGTTGTGTTAATATTCATTTGACCAAGAACTGCTTTCCAAACGGCATTAAGCTATGGAGTATAATGTGAAAAAATAAAATTGACTTAGATTATATTATGCTCTTCAAAAAAGATATAGTCTGATATGATAAGAAGTAAATGTCTAAAAAGTTAATGATGATTCTGGTCACAAGACAGGTGCTGATAAGGCACTATTGTGTCTTTCTTGGAGGTGGTAAGGTTGTATGAAGGAAGGACTCTTAGATTATCATTTGAAAATCATTATAAGAGAGGGAGGATGTTCTCCATAGGCAGTGAAAACAGGGTTGCATTGGTTAAATTTAGTAGTTGTTAGGTACAATAACTTCAGAAGAAGCACCTTTGGCAGAAAAGAGGTTTATTTTATTTACACTTCCATAGAATGTACAGTGTTGTCATGGTGGGGCAGGCATGGCAGGAGCAAGTTTGAGACTGGCCAGTCGTTTTGTTCATACTCAAGAAGCAGAGAAAACAGGAAGTGGGT
Organism: Micromys minutus; assembly: GCF_963924665.1. Classification (NCBI taxonomy): domain Eukaryota; kingdom Metazoa; phylum Chordata; class Mammalia; order Rodentia; family Muridae; genus Micromys; species Micromys minutus. The sequence continues at coordinate 69,306,874 of NC_137975.1, read as the reverse complement.
ATAAAACCTGAGAGCCTGCCACTAGCGGTGAACAAATGCACCTGTGTGGAACTAAGTACATTGAACCTAACAGTAGGGAAAGATAGATTAGGACCAGACTGATCTGCAGCACCTTGGTAATTGGGTTAACAAGGTGAAATTACATTCCAGAAGAATAGCATCAGTGGTGTTCTTATATAAATATTTTTGAGCATATGGAATTTGCAAAGTTTGTATTCAAAGTCAAAGCTTTGAAGATTGTTCTCTCAGTTTAACTGGGTAAGATGCTTAAATTATTCTTATTTTAATGACCCAAGACAAATAATGTGGGAAGATCACTGGAGAGAATATCTCTAGCTTGCTCATATTAAGAGGAGGTGGGTTATAAGTGTGTGTGTGTGTGTGTGTGTGTGTGTGTGTGTGTTTACATAGCCATGTGTCCCAGCGTGGTCTGGAGCTTGCTGTGTAGCCTTGAACTTTGATTTGATTTTCATACCCCCAACTTCTGAGTGCTGGAATTATGTGCTCCATCATGCTTGGTTTATGTGGATGATTGAACTCAGGGCTTCTTGTATGGTGGGTAATTATCAGTTGAACTATACCCCCAGTTCAAATGAGGGGAAATTTTAGATCTGTGGTAAACATTGTGCTGAGATGTTAAGTATCCCTTTGTCTGGCAGATACAGGGGGTGATTAGAGCAATGTGAGAAAAAAAAAAAAAACATTCAACGCCTGGTATTTAGTTAATTTTGAGTGGCTAGAAAAGGGCTTTATGTACATGTCATGATTAAGGAGTTTTGGTAGAGGAGTAATTGGAAGATTACTCAGGTGGCTGCATTGAGAGTGATTAGAACAGGTGGAGATTTCATTCATGTATGAGCCTGGTATAAAGACTACTCCAAGAAAGTGATTATTCAGGATGTAATTGTGAGAGTAGCTCTATCTGTTTAGGTTAAAGAATCTGGAGACTAGTTAAAACTGAAGAAAGATACAGTTGACAGAACTTGGAGATGAATTGGATATGGGATGGGGGGACACCTTGTGGAGTATACAGTGATGTCAGGTTTTTACCCTTTTAGCAGGTGCCATTGCAAGAGAATAGGGAATATTACAGACTTACTGTACCTTAATGGATTAGCTGTATTGTACTGAGGGTTATGTATGGTAGTTGGAAGTGAGGAGGAGGTGACTTTTAAAACCAGGGGTTCATATCCATTTTCAGGTATAGAGGCATTCAAAATAGCTATACAGTTCAGTTACTGATAATAAATTACAAATTTATTTTAAAACAATTCCTTGATATGATACAATTCTTTTCAAGATAATAACCAGATTTTTTTGGTGGCAGGTACACAAGTTTATTATTACTGTTGTTGTTGTTGTTGTTGTTGTTGTCATCATTTTTAGTTTTTTTTGAGGCAAGATTTTTGTTTTAGCCTTGGCCATCCTAGAACTCACTTAGTACACCAGGATGGTCTCAAACTCAGACTACATGCCTCTGCCTTTTGAGTGCTGCAATTAAAGGTGTGCACCACCACACTCTGCTTCTTTTTTCTTTTTCTTTTTTAAACTTAAAAAAAACATTATTTATTTAATTTATATGAATACACTATAGCTGTCTTCAGACACACCAAAAGAGGACAGCAGATCCCATTACAGATGGTTGTGAGCCACCATGTAGTTGCTGGGAATTGAACTCAGTCAGTGCTCTTAACCACTGAGCCATGTCTCCAGTTCCCTTTTCCTTTTTAAATTACATCTGATGTGAATATTAACACATACATTCCATAGAATACATATGGAAGACAGATGACAATTTGCTGGTTTCAACCACTAAGTGGATCTATGGGCTCCAACTCAGGTTGCTAAGATTTGTTGGCAGGGTTCTTAACTTCAAGGCCTGCATGAATAGCTTAGTCACACACATGAAAATAAAAGAACTAGGGATGTAGTTCAACAATAGAACACTAGGCAAGTATTTACCAGGCCCTGGGTTCAAATTCTAGTATGCTGGAGAGAAAAGAACTTTGTTATTCCCTGCTATATTTTATTTACTTTTTTTTTTTTTTTTTTGGAGACAGAGTCTTATATAGTTCAGGAAGGTCCTGAACTATGTAGATGACTGAACTCTTATTTTTTTGAGATAAGGTTTCTCTGTGTAGCCCTGGTTGTCCTAGATCTTGCTCTGTAGACCAGGCTGGCCTTGAACTCAGATCTGCCTGTCTCTGTCTCCCTGGTGCTGGGATTAAAGGTTGTGGCACCAAGTCCAGGTTAGTTTCTGCTTTCTCCTTTACAAGTGCTTCTTGGTCTTTTCTGTCCCACTTGATTCTTTTGAGCTCTCAGGCCTTCCATGCCTCCTCCTCCTCATTTTCATCATCAGTATTGAGTGTATCCAGGGCGGCAAGGGACCCCTTGTTCTCCTCTAGCTCTTTTGTGGCCTCTTCTGCAATGTTGAGTATGTACTTGTGCCGCTCCTCAGCCAAGCGTTTTGCTTCCTGTTCCAGTTCCTTTTGTTTCAATGCTTCAGCTTCTCATTCTTGAGCTGTCACCCGAATCTTCTTTCCAATGAAGATTGATTTAAGTCACAGCTCGCTTTCATCTTCACTGTCTGTGCACTCCTCAGACTCCTCCCCAGAGTGTCCTTCATCTTCCACCCCCATGACTTCCATCTCTTCATTTTTTCTCTCCTGTACTTGCTGACGCATCCTGCCATGACACTGCTCTATTTCTTTGTCAATTTCTTCCTCACTGCTATCTTCTCGTTTCATATGCCAAGCATCTCCTTCTTTCTATTTCTGAGTCCCTTTCCTACTACTTCAGGTTCCTATTAGTCCTACTACTATTTTTCTGTGTCGAGCCAGTCTCTCTTCCACATCTTCACTAATGACCAGATATGATACTAAAGAAATATTTGTATATTTTCACTTTTACATAAAAAGATTAAATGTGGACTGAATACTTATTATTGTCATATGTAGAGCTCTTCAGTATTGTTCAGTATTCTTGTTTTATGATGGTCAGTACTGAGAGGATCTTTTTGCATAAATGGCCAAAGTAGGATTTTGGTACTTTCAGAAATTGATGGGAATCATACTAATCCCATGCTAGAATCCATTTGATGATTATTTTGTAAAGAAACTCAGCAATTCAAATAGCCTAAGATGCTGGGGATAAGGTATTATGTGTATCTTAGCTACTATTCTATTGCTATGAAGAGACACTTATGACCAAGGCAGTTCTTATAAAAAGCATTTAATTGTGTGCTTGCTTACAGTTTCAGAGGTTGCTTACATCAAGAGGAGGAAGCATGGCTACATGCAGGCAGACATGGTGCTGGAGAAGTAGCTGAGAGTTCTACACATCCTGATCCATGGGCAGAGAAAGAGACAGACAGAAAGACAGACAGACAGACAGACAGACAGATAGACAGACACTGGGCCTGGCATGGGCTTTTGAAGCCTCAAAGCCCACTCAGTGACACACTTCCTCCAACAAGGCCACATTTCCTAATCCTTCTAATTCTTTCAAATAGCTCCATTCTCTGGTGACTAAACATTCAAATATATGAGCCTGTGAGGGCCGTTCTTAATCAGACCACCACAATTTGTAAGTATAAATTAAAATCTATGTGAGAATAAATATAGTAAGGAGGAACCTTAAGAGGCAGAAGCTGCCAGTGTATATAGTCAGGATGAAAGTAAGGAAGCAGAAATGGTAGGAAGTACTTTTAAGAATGTACTTAATATTGTAATTATAGACATTGGATTTTTCTTATTCTAGTTTTGTAAAATATGCTTATTTTTTAGTTAATTTCAGTGGCTATATGAGTTCATGGGCACAGGAGTTTGAGCAGTAGGTAAGATAAAATAGCAAGTGTCAACCAGCACCTTTTGATTAACCAGTCTACAGTTTAAAACTTTTGTTATTGTGTGCATGAGTCTGTAGGTATGGATAAGGACATGAGAAACAGCATTTTTGACAAATGTACAGGTGATGCTGTTTGTGGTCAGTACTCTGTAAGGTAAGGAGAATGAGGCTTCCATAGTTTACCAGAGTGCTCAGTTTTAGATAGCAGTGAGGGTGCATGGAGGGGAAGGGAATTATAGCTTGAGTGGGAGAAGACATGCCTGGTCAGTCTTGGAGCTGAGGCTGTGAGCATGAAGAATGTTGTGAACGTTTGCAGTAACTACTAAGAAGAAAAGGCGAGTGAAGGATTTGGAACATTATCATCATTAAGCAGTGAGGATTGGTTTGGTTATTCTATCTACAATAATAAATGGAGCAGGGAAAATATGTCAGCTGGATAGGGCAGATTAAGAGATAAGAAGGTAGGATGAGAGAGAAAAGATAAAGTGGACAGTAAGATAGGCCACATAATGGTCCCTTAGGATATTCGTGTTATTGTCCTTGGCATGTGTACATAAAGTATGTTGTGGCAAAAAGTTGGTATGATTAAAAAGTAGATGTCATTAAATTAAGAATTTTGAGGTGGAGAGATTATAAATTACTCAGATAGTTATCTGGTTGATGACAGGTTAAGTCAGGAAAGGAAAGAAGTGGATGGAGAGGCCTGACTGAATGGTAAGGACAGGTTTCCTGGAGAGGTTTAGCTTCTCAGAGCTTATTGGAGTCTCTTAGAACGGTGAGATAATTTGTGTTGCTCTAGGTCATCACCATATTTGAGGTAGTTTGCTACAGTAACAAGTGTTCAGAGAGTATGACTGTAAGACAATATATAAAGACTTAGGGTCAAGAAGATGAAGTAGTTGCTGAGATAACGTGTTTTAAATAGAGAATAGTAAGATTAAAGATAGAGGATGTTAAAAGAAGCAAATATCACAGGATGACATATGCACTTTCTAAGCCCTAGTTTCAGACGGTGCTGGATCTGCTGTCATCATTGGTTTGATTATAGTAATACAGAGTAGATAAGAGATTTTAAATTGATACATTTAAGAGTATTCAACAGTGCTGTTGGAAATAATTAACAGAACACTTAAAACAGCGCATACTAAATTTAGAACAGAGGAACATCATTTGCTGTTGTCTTTTTTTTTTTTTTTTTTTTTTTTTTAAGCCATCGTCTGATTATGTAGCCTTGGCAAGTCTGGAACTCAATATGTAGACCAAACTGGTCACACACACACAACAGATTTTTGCCTGCTTCTACCTCTTTAGTGCTGAGATTATAGTTGTGTCCAGCCATTTGAAACTTTGACTTAGGAAGGTAGGTAAGTGTTTTGTGTAGAGGTCTTATAAAAATTACACACAAATAATTTAAAATCTAAATTGTGGGGCTGGAGAGATGGCTCAGCGGTTAAGAGCACTGACTGTTCTTCCAGAGGTCCTGAGTTCACGTCCCAGCAACCACATGGTGGCTCACAACCATTTGTAATGAGATCTGATGCCGTCTTCTGGTGTGTCTGAGGACAGCTACAGTGTACTCATATATAATAAATAAATCTTAAAAAAATCTAAATCATGCATGTAAGACAAAAATGTTCTTTAAAAATGAATCTTATTTAATCTGTTTAATATAACAATTTCCACTTTCATTTTCTGTAAATGCCATGATTTGATTTTGTTCATGGCTTAGTGAAGTTCTACTTTGTGTATGTACCATTTTTTAAAAACACATTTGAATGTTGATAGACATCTAAAGTGGTTCCATTTCCTAATTATTGTGCACTAAACATGGAGGTAGAAAGACCAAAACAAACAAACAAACAAACAAAAAAAAAAAGACAACATTGTGATTTTTTAAATTTGGTAGCCATTTCATAACCTCATATCTCTTAAGGATTTAACAAGCTTGCAAAACAAATGTGACTGAGAGATATTCATGAGGATTTAAGATAAGAAGATAATGAGTAACAATAATATTGGATATTTATAGGAAGTTATACTGGGAGTTGATGCCCAACGATAGATTGGATATTCTTTAGTAAAAATAATTTAGGAAACTGAAATTGTGATGAAGTATTTTGGCATACCTATTTTGATACACTTGGTACACCTCTAGGTATACCAGTGAAAATTCTAGAAAGAATGAAATCCAACTTAGATGATTCAAGAAACTTTAAAAAGAGATCACAGAGGTGTTGTAGGTTAAGGAAGTTCTTAGAGGATGCTTAGTCAGTAGTGACCTGGAACTGTGAAGTGGCAAGAATGCAGTGCTGTTGTTGAGGCCTGGGAAGAGTTGGGAAACAGGGCATATTGCAGTAGCCTTGGTGGCAAAGGACAAATCGGCCCGATTTGTGTTTGTTCACCAAGTACAAGGTTAAGAACTGAATTCTTGCAAAGTCTCTCACATAGTTGAGCACATATTATTCACTTGTTTTAAACAAGGTAAAAAGAACTCATTAGGAGTTGAAAAGATGGCTCTAGGGTTCGGAGCACATGGTGCTCTCAAAGGGTCAGCACCAAGGCCAGGCTGGTGTCTTGGCTTCAATGGACATATGCTCTCTCTTTAAACAGCTGTTCTAAATTTGTTCTCCTTTTGTGAGCCCTTTTGGCAAATTTCTGTCTCCAAAATATTTAAAACATTACTATTCATAACAGTAGCAAAATTACAGTCATGAAATAGCAATAAAAGTAATTTTATGGTTGGGGGTTACCACAACATGAGGAATTATATCAAAGGGTTGCAGCGTTAGGAAGGTTGAGACTTGACTACTACAAGGGACACTTAACTAGCCTAATATGTAGTTTGAATTGCAATTCTGATTTTATTTGAGTTGTATGAATTTGGGAAAACGTCTTAGGAGCATAACCTCTCTCCTTTTTTTAACTGTCTTTTATTTTATGAGCGGGTGTCAGATGCCCTGGAACTGGAGTTACAGACAGTTGTGAGCTGCCATTTTGGGTGCTGGGAATTGAAACTAGCTTCTCTGGAAGAACAGCCAGTGCTCTTAACCTCTGAGCCATCTTTCCAGCCCATCTTTTAGCTTTTAAAAAGATGTCTTTTAAAACTTGTGTCATGTATGTTTCTATGTATGAGTATGTGCAAATTAAATGAATTGTCTATCTTTGGATTTCCTAGAGCCGGGTGCCTGACCTTGGTGCTGATTTTTTGAGAGCACATAGTGCTCTTAACCTGTGAGCCATCTTTTCTGCTTCTAACTCTCTTAATTTGTTGAAACCAAGAAATAATTAATATGTGCTCATTATAGATTCAACAGTATAAAACTATTTGAAGAAAACATTTTAATGATATTAACTTATTTGTGTGTGTGTTATTCTTGGAGACTTAATTTTTCTGCACTTAAATTTATTTCATGGCAAGCACTTTGACCGAAACTTTATTGTCAGCCCAAGGAACATTTTATTTGTAAAAAAATAATTTAGTAAGATAGTTATAGTGTAATTTGTTAAAGGTTTGAACATGCATTTCTTTCTTATTCCTACAATGATAATGCCTGAAGCATAAAGTTGTAATGCTTTTCGTAATGTATGGCAAAATAATTAGTAAAAATTACCCAAATTTGGGTTTTGTTTTGCTTTTGGTGTTTTAGACAGGGTTTCTCCCTGTATCCCTGGCTGTCCTGGAACTTGATTTGTAGACCAGGCTGGTGTAGAACTTCCAGAGATTCGACTGCCTCTGCCTCTTGAGTGCTGGGATTAAAAGACATGTACCGCTATGCCTGACTGCATTTTACTTTTCTGTATTAAATTGTAGGCTACCAAACTATGACTTTCTTTTAAGTTTATCCTTAGCCTAGTGATTTCACTTATATTCTAGAATTACAGAATGTTTATAAAAATATCTCTTAACGCTAGCCATAAAAGGAAATGTTCTATTTTTTTTGTTTCTGCCCATTTTCACTATGGGTTCCTGGAATTTCTTGCTTTACTTTTCTGCTTCCTGTAATTTCTGCAAAGTTTCTTAAGTAAGGGCTATCTTCTTGGCAGTTTACTGTGTTAACCTGTCCTACTTTATAACCACAATTTCTACCAAAGTCTAATAAGAGCTGTCCTTTCCTCTGTTCAGTATGTTAGACTGTGTTATCCTGTCTCCTCCCCCCACCCCCAAGGCACATAAAACTTAGCTAGTTAGTTAAAGCTCTAGAAAGAAATGAAATCCCATTAGATGGTTAAGAGATTTTAAAAGACTATATTTCCAGTACAGATACATTTTCCCCCCAAAATATTTAGGGGGTCTGTATACACAGCTGAATGTATGTGTAATACCCTGTGTGCACAGGAGCCTGTGGAGGTCAGAAGAGGGTGTCAGATTTTTTGGAAGTGGAGTTAAGGATGTTTTCTCGAGCTTCATTGTAGGCGCTGGATTTTTAATGAAGGGATTGCAGGGGTAAGATAGTAAGGAACTTAAAAGAGGAGTAGCAGGGAACTCTGAAAATGTCAAAAATAGCAGTCCTGGTGGTGAAGAGACAGTTTGTGCCAGAAAATATAATCAGGTGAGGGGTGAGAGGAGAGGAAAGAGTGGAAGACTATCTGCTGCTCTCAAGGCAGGTCCTTACCTTATCTCTCCTTTCTGAGTTAACAGTGGCGGCCTGTTGCTGTCCTAATTGTCATATTTCTTAGCGAGGTTTTGTTTGTTTGTTTTAAATCTAGGTTTATCTTTGGGCATACAAAGGCCAGAGAAAGGAAGAATATTTTAAAGAAAATTGTCATCTGGTACCAACAACAACTTCAGAAATACTGTTACTATTTTGAAATTAAGTAAATTTGCCTCCTTTCAGAGATTCAAATTAGCACTCTACAAAGTTTAATTTGGTTACTGACTAAATGTTAATTATTTTTTATCAGACGATCTGCCAAATCCCGAAGCAGAAGCCCATATTCATCTAGGCACTCAAGATCTCGTAGCAGGCACAGACTGTCTAGATCCAGAAGTCGTCATTCAAGCATTTCTCCTAGCACACTAACTCTGAAGAGTAGCCTGGCAGCTGAATTGAACAAGAATAAAAAGGCACGAGCTGCAGAGGCAGCAAGAGCTGCAGAGGCTGCTAAGGCTGCAGAGGCTGCTAAGGCTGCAGAGGCGGCTGCGAAAGCTGCAAAAGCCTCAAATGTTTCTACACCTACCAAGGGGAACACAGAAACTGGTGCCAGTGTCTCACAGACAAACCATGTGAAGGAAGTAAAAAAACTTAAAACTGAGCATGTACCTTCTCCTTCAAGTGGTGGGACTGTCAAAAGTGACAAAGCAAAAACAAAGCCACCGCTTCAAGTAACAAAGGTAGACAATAATTTGATTGTAGAGAAAGCCAGCAAGAAAACAGTTGTTGGGAAGGAGAGTAAACCTGCTGCTACAAAGGAAGACCCAGTGTCCACTAAAGAGAAAACCAAGCCACTCACACCAAGTATAGGAGCCAAGGAGAAGGAGCAACATGTGGCTTTAGTGACCTCTACATTACCACCATTACCTTTGCCTCCCATGTTGCCGGAAGATAAAGATGCTGATAGGTAAGTCCAGACAAATATGAAATTTGTCAGTAACTCCTTAAAGAAATAATGTAACTTTTAACTTATCTTTTTCTAAAGTTAGTATAAAACAGACTTTTTATTTTGTTGTTTTTTAGGGAATGGGTGGGGAAGGAGATTCAGAGGGCCTTACACTATGTAGGCTGGTCTGGAACTTACTGTTTAGTATAGGCTAACCTTCTTAACCCATAGAGATGTATTTGCCTCTGCAGAGCTCCTGAGTGCTTATACTAAGGCCGTGCACCCCCACACTCATGCAGCTGCAGTTTTCTTGATCTAAACTGTCTCTTGCTTTTCGGTTTTCATTGTGTCTGCAGATTTGTATGTTGTGTGTGTGTGTTTTCTTACTGTTACTGACGTGGCTATGCCAATAATTTATTTCGGTGATTGACTAAGTACAAAGGTTTAAATATATAAAGAGGAGACATACTATTTTCAGCAGAGTTTTAAGTAACTAAATAAAAATGAAAAAGCGAAAAGGAGATATGGTTAAAATTACGTGGATAGGGCAAAAGATATTTTTATAGTCTAAGTTTTATTAGAAGTTCAATAAATTTGTTAGTGGACTACATGTAGAAGGTCATAGCTATTGATAGTCCTATGTTTTCAATTTTTTGTACTCTATTTCATGTATTTATATCCACAAAGTAAGAATATTTATCCTGAAAAACCATAGATTAGTTATTTAAATTAAGTGACCTGATAAAATTTTGTAAACTAAAGTTCTGTGCATCTCAGATACTATGATTATTAGCGTTAGTATAAATCAAGACAACAGGAAATATTGACCTTAGGTTAATGGTATTTTATTAAATAAAAAAGAAATGAAATGGCTAATTATTATTGTTCAGAGTTACAAGGTATATTAGATTTAATGCTTTGTTTTAAAAGGACTGGTTTTTAGGTTTTTCTAAGCACAGACAGACCGTTAGCTTTTCTCCCCTTTCATAAGGGAGGAGCCACTCCACACCCACACAACCCCTTTCAACAGTCTTAATGAGCATGGCAGTTTTATATTTAAAATTTTCTTTTTAGCAACCTGGTGTGGGTTTTTGTTTTCTGTTTCTGGGGTGGGAGTTGGGGAGACATCGTTATTTGTTGAAATTGTCCAGCTATCTTGTAGAGATCGTCTTTTCTGTTCTGATACGCTTTTGGAAGCGTGAATGTGTGAAAGTCATCTTTGTTTACTTGTCATTCACTGGAAATCTAAAGACCATTTCAAAGAACTGTAATGGTGTGCACAGTCAGACATGTCTTAAGGAATGCTTTCCACCTTGCTTTCCTTAAGCATGCTTCTTCCCATCCCTAGTTAACTGTCATAGTTACATCCTTAAATAATTATGTGAAAGATTGTATGTGTTTCTTTGTGACTGTGATTTATAAACCTGTACTCTGTTGTTAGTTTTATGTATTCAGGTACTTTAAAAAGTTAAATAATAAAATTAGCATCTATACAACCTTCTAGAGCAGTGGTTCTCCATATTCCTAATACATTTGGTTATGTGTGATGACCCTTAACCATAAATTTAATTTTGTTTCTACTTTATAACTGTAAATTTGTTACTGTTATGAATCATAATGTAAGTATATCTAATATGCAAGATGATCTCAGGCAGCCCCCATTAAGCACCCTCCCCAAGAGATTGTGACCCTCAGGTTGAGAACCACTTTTTTAGAGTCAACAAATGCCAATATCTTATTTAATATTTGTTTCTATGCTCTTAATTCTCTGTATAGGGAAGGTGTATTTGTATACACATCTTTTGAAAGAAGTGGTTGCCATAGTTTTCAGTTTAATCACAGGTACTATTACTGTAACCTAAGACAATTACATTGTTACCCCCCCCCCCCATTAGTTGAAAAATCTGGATCTATAGTCTTGTAGTAGTATTTGTCTGATTGTCTTTTTGATGACAGTTCACTTGCTCTTCTCTTACCTTCCCATTTCCTATAAACTAGAAATCAGTGAGATCTTGGTTAGGTTGAGAACAAATAACTTTTGGGCCAGAATATTTAGATGATTTTATGTACTTCTATTAAGTGATTTAACAATGAATGTTAAATTGTGGTGTCATAACTTGGTTAAGTGATGACCAACCTTATAAACTCTGTGTAGAAGGTCCTTGTGTCCATGTTGCATTTAGAAGTTATAGGATAACATATTTGTCAGTTTGAAGATTTGTTTTCCCTGCAACTGGTCATCTGATGGTTTAGCACCCACTAATAAGATTTGTCTTAATCAGTTACTATAATAGGAACTGCAAATGATGATCTTGGAATTTGATTACTCCTCTTAATAGCTGTTAATAAAGCTAATATTCAAAGGGCAGTTGTTCCTATTCCCCCCAGTCTTTTTAATTGTAGGGAATTTTTTCCCTGTATTTTCAGTCACAGTCAATCAATCAGAGGTTCCTCTAAGCTAAATCCGTTCACCTTTTCACTGGATTGGTGCCTCTAAGTGTCTTAGCCAAGTAGTACAGGTTATACTCACTTTGAATCTTCGCCCAGAACTGCAGAAACTGTTTCTTCTGTTACCTTTTTAATAAAAACATGATTGCTTTATTTAAAATAAATTAGGATCAGGATACTTCTTCACTTTTAAAAAATTTTACTGTGTTGAAGATATTTCCATGTTAATCTTGAGAGGTCTAATATGCTTATCTATAACAATAGATACATCACACCTTCTATTATAAATGTATATAGCACTTGGTTAAGATAGAATATGACAAATCATATCATATATTTAAAACTTTAGAGATGAGAGCAACAAATTGTATCCTAACAAGACTATGTTAATTTATATCCTGAAATATTATGGAATCACCTCTTGTTTTGTTTTGTTTTGTTTTTTTGTTTTATTTTTGTTTTTTGAGACATGGTTTCTCTGTATATCCCTGGCTGTTACTTTGTAGACAAGATTGGCATCTACCTGTCTCTGCCTACTGAATCTCCAAAGTGCTGGGGTTAAAGGCTTGAGCCACCATGCCTAGCTTTCTTTTTTGGGTATGGAATCATATTAACAATAATAGATTTTAACAATTTCAATTTTTGTAGTCTTGAAGTTACATTATTAAGTTTTGTGCTTATTTGGTTGCTAAACAACACTTGGTGTGTTGTTGGGCTCATGGTCTTCAGTACTTTCCTTTTATAGTGTAGAGTTTTTCTCAGTAGGACTTTTGATCTTTGTAATTCAGACAATTGTTTTCCTTTGGCATTTGTTTTTGTTTGTTTTTGATATTTTGAGAAGTGTCTGGCTGTCGTGAAGCTTGCTATTAGATCAGGCTGGCCTTAAAACCACAGAGACCCACCTGCCTTTGTCTCCTGAGTGTGGGAATGAAAACCTTGCACCATTATGCTTGGTATTTAGTTTTGTTTTTATTGCTATGTGTATTTTCTATTTTTCTAGTCAAATCACTATTTTCCCTTTAAAGTCTCCGCTTACAGAATTTTAAAAGTTGAACTCAAAAGATTTTCTCACAGACATTGGTTTAGGTTGTTATATGAAGAAGAATGAGATGGTCTGGTTTGCCATCTTCTTCCATGTAGCAGTGTTGCTACCAGAGTTTGACTCATTTGAAATGCTACATATAAAAACTCTGAGGAATATCGGTGTTTCTATGTACAGATATTCCTTTGTTCTCTGTCAACATATTTCATTGCTGGTACTTAAGTGTTTGTGTTTTAACTTCTAGATACCCTGGTACATTGGTGCTCACTCTTAATTTCTATTATAAAAGGGGCAGGTTAGTGATATGAAAGTGAAGAGGTTTATTTTTCTCTTTTGTTTACTGGTTTTGGAGTTTAACTCAAGAGTTGTAGGCGCTGGGCCATCCTCCTCCTACTGATCTCCAACCTCAGCCACAGCCCTATCTTACAGAAATCTGGGCCCAGTGTTGATAGCTTTTCTTGAAAAACAAAACAAAACAAAACAGCAATAACAGAACCTTGGTCTGAATATTTATGCAAATTCTCTTCATTTTATATTAAAAGGTTCTCTTGGGTTACAATTTTTTTTTTTAATTTGAGAAATTTAAATTATCAATTACAACTTCAGATACAGTTTGAAAATTACTTAACTTTTGGGAATTAAAAAAAAGTGTAGGACTAACCAGGCTTATAATTCACTTGTAATTGTATTATGAAGGGTAAGCATTCATGATGACCAAGCAAAGGCATGGCAGCAGGAGAACCATTTTTTTTTTTTTTTAAATTTAAAAGCAAGGTTTCACTAGCTCTGGCTGTCCTGGAACCAGAGTGGCCTCAAGTTCACAGAGATCCATCCACCTGCATGTACATCCCAAGTACTGAGATTAAAAGTGAATTAATTTGCTTTGGTTATGTAAATGGGCAAAAGAATAAATAGTTGTGTGCCATTTGAAGTTTGTGATTAAAAAGAAAGCATCACAGTCTTTCTAATTTTGGAAGTTTGTTTTTTAAAGATCAAACTTTGTTATTTGTATATGTGTTTGTATGTGATATGTGCATGCCATGGTGCTGGTATAGGCTCTAAGGACAACTTTGAATGTTACTTCTGACCTTGTTTTAGGCAAGTTCCCTTAGTTATTCCAATATACACTAAGGTAGCTGACTCAAGAGCTTTCAGGGAATCTCCTGTCTTCACCTCTCCTCTCAGAATAGGATCACTGAGATTGTAGACCTGTGGTGTTTGAATCTAAGTTCTTAGACTTGCATCCCAAGCACTATTATCCTTGAAGCCATCTTGCCAGCTCCCTAAACTTTATTTTTAAAAATAGTTTCAGATTTGCAACAATTAAAAATATCATCAAACCCCTACTTGCCTTGCACTTAGTTATCAATACAGTATTATTAATTAAGGTCTACTCTGTACAGATTTCTATGGTTTTTACTTAAGTCTGTGTCACTTTTTTCATAAAGTTTTGCTTAGTAGTTGAAGGATAATAATCTGTTAAGATGGATTTGAAGTATGGCATATATATAGCCTTTGCGTGCTGCTTAAATCTTAAAATATGACCATAGTTTTGTTCTGTAATCAATTATTTATGGTTTATAGACTGACCTTACCTCCTTTTTTTTTCTTCTTTAGCTTAAGAGGCAATATTTCTGTAAAAGCAGTTAAAAAAGAAGTAGAAAAGAAACTCCGATGTTTGCTTGCTGATTTACCATTGCCCCCTGAGCTACCAGGAGGAGATGATCTTTCCAAGAGTCCAGAGGAGAAGAAAACAGCAACACAGTTACATAGCAAAAGAAGGCCTAAGTATGTGCTTGCTTTCTACTGGCACTTAAGTTGACTGGACACACTGTATCCTGGATAATTACAAACTTAGGATACATTAAGATTTAAAATGAAAAGTGTATATTTATTTGAACATAAATATACAGATTGGTTCAGAGTTCTGAAACAAATATTCATGAAGGGTGGTACCTATTTGCAGTGACTAATAAAACCAAATGAAATTTTCTTACAGTTTGTAATTATTAATTTGGGAGTGTTGCATGTGCCAAAGACACTAATCAATTCTCAAGATAGCTAACTAATATAAAAACACTGAACTCAAACAAAGTGGAAGACAGCATTCAGTGCGCGCAAATGAAATTAGCAGTGTTCTCCTTTGCTTTTAACTACTTACTTTTTTCATATAACTGTATGCATTTGTAATTTTCCAAGAGAGAATTTTTCAAAATGGAGCTGATGTAGCTTCATGTTAAATACCTGGTAGAGTTCTTTTCCTTGAAGGTAAGAAATAAAATACTGGTGCTTAAAAAAAAAAAATGTCTACTTAACAAAGGTAAAGTTTAAAACTTTGGGATAGATTTGATTTAGAAAAGGAAACTTTATTCTTAAATTCTTTTGCTGTAATTCTTGAGTCTGTGTTGGCCTGCTATTAAATATCAAAATACAACAAAGTAACATATATCTATTAATCTCTACTCAAGTATGGAATTCTGAGTTGTGATTTTACATAAATTAAGACTTTCTGTACTTCTTTGAGTGAAAAATCTTCAGTGTTTTTATGAGGGCTTTATAATGCTATAAATCAGTTTGTAAGTAATTTGTAGTCAGTTTCTTATATTACAATTTGCTACTTTGTACTATGAGTGTCTGTGCATGTGTGTTTACACATGCACATGTATATACACATACATATATGGGAAGACAGAATCCTTGAAAGAAAAATTTTATGGAGACTGAGTAGAAAATCTTGATGGTTTCTAGCAATGTTGTTTCTACCTTTTTACTGAAAAGCTACATTCCTATAAGCCTTTTAAGGAAACAATGTTGCTACTTCTCTTTGAAATTATAATCTGCTTAGTGTAAGTATGTTAAGATTATGGTTTATTTTTATGATAACTTGTAATATCAACTGACAGTAACTTGGTTTACATGAATGTTCTCAAATATACATGAATAGGGTAAATAATGGATTAAGATTGGGCAGGATTACTCTTGAAATATTGAATTATTAAGCAGTTCATTCAGTTTGCTTGATTGTCTATAAAAACTTGAGAACTATATTTAATAGAATATGTGGGCCTCGCTATGGTGAAATCAAAGAAAAAGATATTGACTGGGGGAAACGCTGCGTCGATAAATTTGATATCATCGGAATTATTGGAGAAGGTACTTATGGACAAGTTTACAAAGCCAGGGACAAAGACACTGGTAAGAACGTTAAGTTTTTGATAGAATGTGATTACTTTCTGCCCCCCTACCATGTAATGCTTTATGAATTTCCAAAAGAAGTAAAATTTTTTTGTGCTGTTACTTAGTCTTAATCTTATTTTGTATGTGCATTTTCTGTGTCTTTATATCAGTATGTATGGCCCCATAAAAATTTCCTTCAGTATTTGTGATATGCTATATGGCAGGATTTAGGGAGATGTGTTCCTTTTATGGTGAAATAATTATTAAAACTGTTGATACCTAGGCTAAAGTATTAGCCTTTGAACTTCGTGACACTTCTGCCTTACCTTCTTTGAGGGCTGTTATTACAGTTACAGGCATGTGTCACCATGCTTGTCTTTAGGAGTAAGTTATTTTGTATTAAGAAGTCACATAAAAATTTTTTTTTTGGCCAATTATCTCCCCTGTATAGAAGTTACCCTTTGGACCAGACTCTGAAGCTTAAAATTTCAGAACATTACTTTTTAAGAGCATAATTAAGAATGTGGGGAAAAGTTCTGGAATGCCTCCTCCGACAAAGCAGTTGTGTTACGCCACAGAAGAGGTCAGGCATTTGACTGAACAATGCATACAACTAGATTCTCAGCCTCTCCTCGCACTGTCCCAGAGACAGGGCCTCTCTGTAGCCCAGGCTGGCCTTAAACTCATAGTTTGCCCCCTGCTTCTGACTCCTGCGTGTTTGGATTAAAGGCTTTTGTCACCACTGCCTGACAGAACTAGTGTTTTCTAAAATCACACTGCCTTTTATAACTTTTAGAAACTTTAATGAAACATACTGTAGAAAAACAGCATAAAAATGAAAAAAGGAATTTTAATGAGTGAGAGGATAAATTATTTTCTTAGAAAATTTGTAACATCAGTCTTTTTTTATTTTCTTCCAAAGATAAGGAATGAATATGCCTTTATGGTTTTTTTTTTTTTTTTTTTTTTTTTTTTTTTTTTTTTTTTTTTTTTAACGCTGGGTGATGCTCAGCCTACTAAGGCTGTACATATCACTACAACAGAAAACAGAAAACCTCCAAAATCTAACCATTTCTGGACCTATGCTTAACCTGTAATAACTTTGAGTTTGTGTGTATGTTTGATTAATTACATTCTGTCTGATACAAAACTCACACATAAGTAAATTTAATATCCTGGATATATTGACCCTTCCCTCCTTCACACAGAAAAGGATGATAATAAACTCACTCTTTACCATTCTTCTTGTGTGTATTAATGGACAGTATGAAACAATACATATCTACTTCATCCTAAGCAAGTGGATAGTATTAAATGCAGTGAAATGCTCCAAAGTTTACTTGAGGTAAATTCTTAAACTACAAATATTATTTAGTATGTTAGAAATGAAAATCACCTGTGAATTAGAATTTTATAAGGTAGGAACAAAAATGATAAAAACATCAAATTATTAAAAATGTCCTTGTATTTTGATAGCTAGTAACCTGATTTTATTTAACTGTCTAATAGGAGAAATGGTAGCCTTAAAGAAAGTACGTCTGGATAATGAAAAGGAGGGTTTCCCAATTACCGCAATTAGAGAAATTAAAATTCTTCGGCAGCTCACCCATCAGAGCATCATCAATATGAAGGAAATAGTGACTGATAAGGAAGATGCTTTGGACTTTAAGAAAGACAAAGGTCTGTATGCACACTTCATACGCAAGTCTCTGAGCTCGTGATATTTTCAACTTGAAGATTTTATTACTAGATGATGATTATTTAAATACTAGGTAAATAAAAATGTTATCTAATATCAACCCGAGCAGAGTTAAAGAATTTTTCTTCTTCTCTCTCTCTCCCTCTCTCTCTCTCTTTTACTTTAGTGGTTCTTGAGGATCATGAGTCAGATATGTCAAATGTACTTACCAGTGTTGAATAGTAACATTTGCTTGTTTTTAAATATTAGATTTATTCATTTTATGTGTGAATGCTTTTTAAAAAAGATTTATTTATTTTTATGTATGTGAGTACACTGTAGCTGTCTTCAGACACACCAGAAGAGGGCATCAGATCTCATTACAGATGGTTGTGAGGCACCATGTGGTTGCTGGGAATTAAACTCAGGACCTCTGGAAAAGCAGTCAGTGCTCTTAAATCAGCCATCTCTCCAGCCCTTTTTTGAACTTTGATTGTGTGTGTGTGTGTGTGTAATCTTTGTATTTTTTACTGAGAGGATTAGAATATACTTATACTACATTTTTGAAATTATAAACACAGAAACAAATTTAAGGACGTGTGTGGGGGTTGTATACATGCCTGTGCACATGAGCTGAGGCCAGAGGAGATATCAGTTGTCATGTTCCATCTGTCTACTTTATTCCCATGAGAACAGGATTTATCACTGAGCCTGGTGCTATACTGGTAGTCAGCAAGCCCTCCTGATCTTGTGTCTAGAGTGGAGTTACAGATGCATGTGACCATTTGCAGTTTTTACTATATGTTCTGTGACTTTGAATTTAAATCTTCATGCTTACTATGTGAACCATCACCTCAAACTCCACTGGCACCTTTTGGCTTGTACAATATTTTTTGAAGTATTTTTCAAACATAGGTTGATATATGGTTGTTTTAGTTAAAAAAATGCTAAGAAAAGTTTGACTTTTGTTAAAAATAGTTACCATAGGGCACACATTAAATCTAACATAAAATAGACTGAGTTGGAATGTGTCTTAGTTTTTTGTTGTTTATGTTGTTGCTGTGATAAAATACGCTGGCCAAAAAAGCATCTTAGAACTTGAGTTTATTTAGCTTAAATTTTCCTCAGTGATATATACACAGTCTTTATACTGAGCGAAGTCATGGCAGGAATTAAGCAGGAACTCATAATAGAAACAATGGAGGAATGTTGCTTGTTAGTTCCTGCTAGCTCATGTTAGGTAGTATCTCATACAGCCCAGGATCACCTGCCTAGAGATGGTACTGTCACAGTGGGCTGGGCTGTGCTCTGCATATGTTCCTATGGGCCATTTGGTCTAGGTAGTTTCTTAATTGAAGGTTTTCTCTTCCTGTGCAAGTATGCTACATCAGTTTGACAATAAAAATTAGTCATCACAGGTTACAGTTGGAAACCATACTTAGTCTCTTTACCGGCTGCACACATCCAGGCTTACTCCTCTGGGATGTACAGTTTTAAATAATTGATAGGCCATACAGTAATTATGTTGTGTAAACACCCTGTTTAAAAGTATTGTATATGCGGTGCAGAGCTGTTACTTCTCATGGTTTTTGCTTGTGAAGCCCATATTTCTTACTACCTCAGCATTTGACATGGTTTGCCATCTTAACTTTATTTTATTGCTTCTGAATGCATAATAGAAAATAAAGTATTTACTGCTTGACTGTAGTTAAAATGTCTCAGATTTGAGATTTATTGACTTCCTGAACATTGTGACCTTATTAGTAAGGAATTTCTCTCTTCTGAGCCTGTTTCTTTCCATTCTTAAAAGGATATTCTAGTAAAATTTAGTAAAATTGGGCTAAGCACCTTAGCCATGAAGTAAATACAATGTGATTTGTTTGCCTTTATACCACTTTGCAGGTAGATGAATGTATTTGCTCTTCCTCTACATGCCTAAGGTTCCTGTTTTTATCTGTGGGTCACTTCCCTGCTTACTTCTTGAATCCCAATTTTGCTAGTTTGTACTATGAGCCAAGCTTCAGTAACATTAGTCTTTGGGGCTCACAGGCCAGTAAACTTTGATGATTTCAACTCACTAAATGTGATACTCCATGTTCGGTACTTCTAACACACACACATCCTGACACATACACTCGCACCAATTCCTTCAGAGTGTGGTGTTACAGAATTGAAATTTAAATGGTGTATTTCTTGCTACTTAATATTACTTTATACATTAGTGAGGCCTTACATATCTAGTAAGTATTTCCAGCTTCTATTAGGTTGACACACAATTTAAAGATAGCTCCTCTACTAAAAAAGATATAAAAAACCTTCTCAGTAACTAAAAATAATTACTCAGCTTAGTATTTTCTTTACAAAGATAGAAGCTGTACCTATTTTGTTCATCCTACAAACAAGAGTCAACCAGTGAAGAATTTGTTGAGATGACTAGTTGCTGAGTGAATAAATGAGCTCTGCTTTATACTACTGTCCAGACTTTGAAAGAATTGCCAATAGTCTTTCTTGTAGTCTGTTCTTTGTTAGAATTATTTTGTCTTATTATAAATTATCTGAAACCTCATTTTTAAAAATTCTTCTACAATGTACCCCATTTTACAAAACATAATTTTTCATAGATTTTGATGCCCACTTAAAAATATCTTTTATTATTCAGATTAAAAACATAAAATTATACTTAAAAAATGTTTGGTCCTTGAAATTACTGACACACACAATTTAAACCAACTCTGCTACTCCAGATATTGTGTGTTTGTTGAGCTATGGTGCTTTTACTGTATTTGTGTTTAAGTATTTAGGAAGTTTGAATACTCTATATTTGTAATTTTTCTTAAAAATCAAGCAAAGAAAAAATATATATAAAAAAATCAAGCAAAGAAACTGGGTATGCAGTAGGGTATGCCTCTGATTCTCTCACCTAGGAAGTAGAGGCAGGTAGATCTTTCTGAGTGTAAGACCATCCTGTTCTACATAATGAGTTCCAGGCCAGCCAGGATTATAAAGCGAGCCTTTAAACACTATAGATTCACTGGACAAAGGAATAATTTATATCTTGATAGAATGCACATTGTAAAATTTCATTACAATACTCAGAAGGGACAACCTAAAGATATGAATTGTTTATTTCTTGAAATTTTTATTTGTTTCAGACCACGACTGGTGAAGAGTTAACTGAAACAGGGGTTAAGGAAGGACTCCTGCTGTATAGTCTCAAATATAGACCAGGATGCCCAAATTGTTTCAACTTACTTATCATCTAGAAAATAGGCGGCATTTGTTCTTGCTGCTCCTATTTAACATCATACTGGTATTAGTCAGAGCAATTGCAGTAGAAAATGAAATAAGATAACCAGATTAGAGAAGAAGCAAAACCATTTGTGTGTGTGCGTGTGCGTGTGTGTGTGTCTCGAATAGGCAAAGTACAATGTGTGCTCGTGCACACTATAGACATGATAAAGAACAATAAACAACCAGTCATGTTCACAGGATAAACCATCTAAGAATAAGTTGATAGAAAATGTAAGGTTTGTAACTTGAAAAATGAGAAACACCATTGAAAGAGTATTAAAAAGACTAAATAGAAAACATTCCATTTTCAAAGTTTAGAAGAATTAATACCATTAAGGCAACACTCTTCATAGTTTATCTTCATAGTTATTACAGCCCTTCTCAAAATTAGAGGTGGCTTCTTTTGATTTTTTTAAACTTATGTTTAAAAATTTAAGAATTATATTTGTTTGTTGGGAGGAGGGTGTCATTCTGTGTGTGTAGAGAGGTCAGGGGACAACATAGTGATAGTGATTTTTCTCTTTATACCACATGGGTCCTGGAGAATCAAACTCCGTTTGTCAGGGCTTTGCATTGAGTGCCTTTACCTGTTGAGCTGTTTTGTTATGCCATATAGATTTTTAAATACTGACAAGAAGATTTTAATATTTATATAAGTGCAAGATCTGGGATAGTCTATAGCTGGTCACTGCTACTTTGTGGGTTCTTTCTTCCCACCCTTTATCCCACATGGTTTCACTCCTTATCACTAGATAAGGAAAGGAGAGAGATTCTTGAATCTAATTTCTCTTTTGTTTCTTCTTTGATCACAGTTACTAACAAACCACAACTAACAACCACCTACCTCATTTTTGGGGATCTAGTATTTATATACCCTCTGAAAAACTCCCAGAATTTCAAATGTCACACAATCACAAAAAATATTTGCAGCTGGCAAAACCACACCTTTGCTAGAGCACAAGGCAAATCATAGTCAGCTGCTGCAAAGCACCCTCACCCCCATACCCCATAGCCTCATACTCAGAATCAAATCTAAAGTATATTTTCATTACATTTCTCTGCTTTTTAAATAAACCAAAATTGTAGAATTCTTACTACAAGAGTCATTAGGGTGTGAGAAGAAAGAGGAAAGTTGAATGCATTGTATTTAAATCTTAATTGCAAAGTTAAAGTGACTGTAACTGTCTGGCACCGCCATCAGAGTACATTAATGATCAGAAAAGAATTTAGACTTATAAATCAGTTGATCCTAGTATTTGGGTTAGCCTAAAGTGTTGTTACATAACATCAAAAGCACAAACAGTAAAGGAAAAAAAAATAGTGCATTAAGCTTCACCAGAATTAGATACTGTCAAGCAATGAAAAGAGGCTGGGTGTGATGGTGGAAGAGGCTGAGTTAATGGGTCATGCCTTAATCACAACACTTCGGAGATAGAGACAGGTGGACCTAGCTATGAAATAATTTCCAAACCAGCAAAGTCAGTCTTGCTGAGTAAGACCCTGTTTCCGAACAAAAATAAGAAAGGAAAGAAATGAAAAACCAACACAGGATAGGGGAGATGTGGCTTACAAATGTGTAAGCCATATGTCTGATATAGGACTTGTAACAAGAATATAATAAATCAACTTTAAACTAAATAATTAAAAGACAAGTTGATTTGAAGGACTTAAGTAGATTTTTCCGCCCCCAAGAAAATGAATAAATAGCCAAGAATCACGTGGACAAAAGTTTTACATGGTAGCCATTTGGGAAATATAACTCAAAGCCATAGTAATAGGCTAGCTCACACCCATTAGGATGCTTTATGAAACAGAGCAAAACCAGCATAGAGGAAAAAAATACACACACACACACACACTTTGACTAGGATGGTTAAATGTGCAGAGGCAAAAAGTAGAGTGAAGGGTAGGAGGCTCTTACTGCATATTGGGCAGTCAGAGAAGTCCAGTTGTATGAAGATGGGAAGAATTACAGAGGTGAGTGGTGGTGTTTGTACCACTGTGTGAATATAATTGTGAACTGAATACCTAAAAATGGTTCAGATTGGGAGTTTTGTTATTAATGATTTAAAAAAAAAACTCAGTATTTTCTTTCCTTTGAACTCTGTTTTTCTCTTCTGGAAAAAGCAAGTAATAAATAAGTTTATTGTGGTCACTTAATGTAATAATACAAATGAAACACTTTGTAAGATAGTAACACACAATATGTAGAAGCAGTTACTTTTTATTAGGAAGGAAGGATAGAAAGTCAAGAAGTGAATGGTTTTAAATCTGTCGTACAATTCATATAGAGATCAGACATAGTTACTAAAATCAGAAATTAACTTTTAAAAATACACCTTTGCAGGGTGGGGATGTGGCTCATTGGGTAATAATACTTGCTTTGCAACCATAAGCACTTAGGTCTTAGTCCCCAGCACCCTTGTAATCCATGCATGCCTATAGCTCCAGCACAGAGCTTTCACATAGCTGTATTTAGACTTGAGTTTTTTGGCTATGTGAGCTTGTTGGCCAGCCCACCAAGCTGTCTGAAATAGTGAGCTTCAGATTTAGTGAAAGTTCTTGTGTACAGCCATAAGAGGGTAGTGGAGGAAGACACCAGTATCCTCTGGTCTCATGTATGCATAAGTCTTCCCTACCTCCAACAGCAAAATAGAGCCTTTCTGGATGCTTAGAAGTCTCTAATTATTAGAGCTAAAAAATTGTCAAGAAAAATAAAAAATGGACTGCCAAGATGTCTCAGCAAATAGAGAGAGGTTGCTTGCAAAGTGGGGAAAAGGTATGAAGGTAAGTTACAGAAGCCTGATGATCCCAAAGTTCAATCTCTGAGAATCATATGATGGAAAGAGAGTGGACTCCTAGAAGTTGTTCTCTGATCTCAAAGTGCTTTAGAAACTAATAATTACACGTCAAAAACTTAAATAAAAAGCTACAGTCATCTTTTCACTAGCTGGCAATAGTTAACCCACTAGAAGGAAAAGAGTCAGTTGAAGAAAAGAAAAACAAATGAAGTAGGAAAGGTGTAATTAAAACATTGGAGTACAGCTGGGCCTGCAGCACACCTTTAATCCCAGCACTTGGGATGCAGAGGCAGATGGATCTCTGAGTCTCAGGACAGCTGGGGTCTTGACAAAACAAAAGTGAACACTGCAGGATACCGAAATAAAGGGCATAGCTGAGTATTAGGGGAGTGTATACGCATGTAGCCAGTGCAAATAATACACCCTCTAGTGAAGAGACAAGAGGTTCCTCTCTCTAGTATTGTATTCTTTACATTTCATGAGATTAAGGACAAAGTAGGCTATCTTTTGCAAATAGATAGTTTATATACCTGATATAGCCATTTAACAAAAGTCAGTATTCTATACGTCTATAATCTCAATGTATTTTATTCTGTTAGGGTTTTCCACATAGGTGTATTTAGACTGCTGAGTATTTGCAAAACATTAAGTATAAATGTATATTTTGAATTTTACAGGATACTTTGTATATTATTTTACAAGTAGAATTTCTTAGTTAAATAATAATAGTGAGCTTTTTTTCTATTAATTTGAGACAGATTACAAAAAAGCTTACTCTAATTTTTTATTCTCAGAATATTTTGAGTACACAGTTTACTGAAATGTACTGTGCTATTGATTTTTCATCTTTATCTACTAAGAAAAAATTCTCTGTTTTGAGGATTTTTTCATGTTCTTGTCGTTTTTATAATGTTTTTTTTTTGTGCTGTGTATGTGATGTGTCTGCATGTGTGTATTGTTTATGTGTGTTGTGTGCTCTGTGTAACATGTTAGTTGGCTCATTCGGGTCCAGAGGTTGCTATTGGGTGTCTTCCTTGATGGCTGTTTGGTTACCTTATATCTAGAGCTGTGGTCTCACACCTGAGCCCAGACTTACCCGTTTATCTTGTCCAGTTTACCTGCTTGCTCTGGGGACCATCTCTTTCAGTCCCAAAGTGCTAGGATTTTCTGTGGGTGAGCACAGCGTTAATGCTAGTGCTGGGGATCTTTACAACCATTCTCATGCTTGTATAGTCAGTGTTTTAATTGCTGAGTGATCTACCCAGAACCTTTACATGTCTTCGGGTTACCGGTCATTTTACTTTTTCATAGGGATTGGTTGAGCTGGTTAGTTTTTAATCACATTGACACAATCTAGGATCACAAGTAAGGAGACAATATCCTTACTCAAGAAAATATCTCCATCAGATGTCTTGTGGGCATGTCTGTGGGGGCATTTTCTTGATTAATAATTGATATGGGAGGGCCCAGTCCATCGGGGCAGGTGGCCCTGAGTTGCATAAGAAAGCAGACAGGCAGGTGGATTTCTCTGAGTTTGAGGCCAGCCTGGTCTACAAAATGACTTCAATATTAGCCAAGGCTAGACAAAGAAATCTTCTTCACTTGAAAACCCTCTCCTCCCCACCCAGCCCCCCCCCCCCCAAAAAAAAAAAAAACCAAAACCAAAAACCTATAGACTGAGTAAGCTTAAGATAAGCAAGCTAGTACACATTAGTGTTACTCTGGTTTCTGCCTAGTTCCTGCCTTGGCTTCCCCTGGTGATAGGCTGTAATCTGGAGCCAAATAAACCCTTCCTCAGTTTCTTTAGGTCATAGCTGCCATCAATCACAGCAGAAGAAATCGAAAGCAAACTAAGGAAGGGTTAGAGCAGTTGTTTTGTGTGACATTGTTATTGTTTCCCATTGTTAACTTTCTTAACTTTCATTTTCTATGTCTTTTGAACTTTATTTCTTTCTTAGTACTTTGTGTGTGTGTGGGATTGGTGTCAATGGCCCCATCTTTTGAATATCCAGTTTCCCCAAAGTTGCTGTGTTTTTTAGAATGGCAACTTTGAGCTTCACATGGTCCTGCTCCCACTATCTGACTGTTAGGATTACAACTGGGCATCAGTCACACAACACCTTGTTTTATGCTGTGCTAGAGGTTGGTCAGTTTTATGGCCATGCACCCTTGCACATAGGGGTAGTACTAATTGGACTTAGTTATTTAGAAACAGATCTCTTTCTTTTTTATTTAACAGTCGCGCCGCCCGCCCCCCCCCCCCCCCCCCCCCCCGCCTTTTTGGATTTTTGAGACAGGGTTGCACCATGTAGTTCTGGCTATCTCGGAACTCCTGGGGATTTATCAGCTTCTGCCTTAAATGCTGTGATAAAGGTGTGAGCCACCACTTGCGTTATCAGTCTAAGGTCTGTTGTTATCAGGTAAACAAAGATTCATTTTATTGATACCTACAGAGTAACTTGGTGGGGCTTTCATAAAGATTGTGTTAAATTTATACATTAAGCAAGGAAGAACTTGCAAATATATGGTATGTTGAACTTACTATCCTCATACATGGACCCTATTTTTCTTCCTTTGGATTTGTAATTTATTCCATTAGAATCTTATAGTTTTTCCTCAGGTGTGTGTGTGTGTGTGTGTGTGTGTGTGTGTGTGTGTGTGTGTGAGAGAGAGAGAGAGAGAGAGAGAGAGAGAGAGAGAGAGAGAGAGAGAGAGAGAGAGAGAGAGAGAAAAGATACTGTTCCTTCAGAGATGAGGTTTCTCTGTGTAGCCCTATGCTGGGACTCCATGGACCAGATTAACTATGAATTCATAGATCTGCCTGCCTCTGCCTCCTGGGTGCTAGGATTAAAGGCATGGGCCAACCTTGCCCAGCTCATGTTTTTAGTTTCAAATTATTGTTGCTTATTGCTGGCATATAGGAAGAGGTCTATAGTTTTTAGTAATTGTTGAGAGGGGGCACTTCTCATTCATCATTGCATCAAATATTTCTTCGGTTTCTTTATTTTCTTCTTTTAAAGCTGTGAAAGAGTCAGCATTTGTGATTGTTTTATGGTCCTTGGGTGTTTGATTGTTTGTTTGTTTAGTATCCTGCCCACACCGCCATACACATTCATTTCTGAACATTTTTATTCACATATCTTTGTACACAGTGATTTTCCTTGGATGTGTTTGGTATACAACCTTTTTTTCTTTTCTTAAAAAGTAGAAATATTTTGTTTTTCTTTATTTTATAGGTGCTTTCTTAGAATAAAACCTTTAACATAGACAGTCAAGAAGAGTTAATCGTTTGTTTTTACTAATTTGATTTCCAAAATTAATAGAATACTAATAAGTAAATATAATAAATATAAGATTCAAACTAGAGGACCCTTTCCATGTAGAATAATGAAATAATAGAACACTGGTAAGCCCTCCCTTCCTTTTTCACACACTTTAGTGACTTATAAGGCATTCTTATATGTGCTGATTTGATTTTGCACAAGAAATGCACACAAAAGTCATCACTATCCATACCACACAGCAAGCAAGAATATAGATTGAAGTGGTTTTAGATCAGTATGGGATTACTGAAAAGACATTCTTTATATCTGTACAGGGTTAAAGTTCCAGTATTGCCTTAATTCTTAGGACTTCTGTTTCCCATATACAGTGTCCACCTGTTCTTACGTGTGCACTTGGTTCTGTCAGCGTTCTCAGCACATTCATCCTGGCTTGTAGAAGTTTCTGATCAGACAGTTCTAATACATCTATTGTATTTACTTTTGACTTTGATGCTTAATTGTCTTTCTTGAGCCTATGTTTTAATATGCCTTATAAATTTTCTTTGAAAATCTAAATAATTTATTATTACTGAGGTACATAGGTCTTTAGTGTAAGCTTTTATGCTCTCCTGGCTATTTGTTGGGCTATTAGTATTTGTTACACTTGCTAGTATTTGAGGCTAAAATTTTCTTTCTTGTTCATGGCTTGTCTTCCTAGTTCGTTGTTTTTCAATTTCTTTGTTTCGTTTTTTAAATAAGGCCTTAGATCCTTCTGATGCACTCTGGTTTGTCAGCTATGAACCTATTAGTGGTATGGAATGGGGGTAGGAGAACTACTATTTCTTTAGTCTCGAGCAGGCTTATGCTCCAAGGCTGTGGTGCTCATAGGTACTTTTTAACTGTGGCTGGCTTTTCTCTTCTTTAATTGAGATGGAAACAGAGTGTATTGGAGTTGAAGCCTGTTGGTTAAGCTCTGGGAAGTACTTTCTGTGAAAGACAAGCCTTGTTCTTAACAGGGTGCTTTGGGCTGGTTACTCTCAACCTTCCCTAATACTGTAACCTTTTAATATAATTCCTCATGTTATAGTGACTCCCAACCGTACCATTATTTTCATTACTACTTCATAACTAATTTTGTTACTGTTAGGAACCATCTGTGTTTTCACGTGGTCTTGGGTAACCCCTGTGAAAGGGTTGTTCCACTTATAAAGGTGTGGTAACCCACAGATTGAGAAACCAATGTTTTGGGCATATTGTTTATACTCTTTTTCCCAATTTTACTGGAGGCACAATATACATTTTTCCCCATGAGCATTTTGGCATAGGGCTTCTAGTGATAAAAAGGAAGTGGTAGTCACATTTGTCTTTTTCTACTGTTTTGTGCTCTTGACTGCTGGTTAGAGGTGTTTCTCCTATTCTTACTGTAGGGAATTGTTTTCAACAAATGTTTGTTTTTATTTCTTAGTTTCATAATTGACATATTTTGCTTTTTATGTTGGTGGATGTTCTTAGGATACTTTTTTCCTTGCTCTATCCGGGTAGGTATTTGGTTATCCTACCACCACCTATGGAGAAGACCATCTTTCTGAGTGAAATACATTTTTGTGTTCTGTTCCTCTGCCTCCCTTTTTGTTTGTTTGGGGTGTAGGTGGGTATATGTGTGGTATAGGTACCTGTTTGTTGGGTATGTTAAATGTGTGTGGAAGCCAGAGGTCACTATTAGGTGCTTTCTTAAATTGT
This sequence comes from Micromys minutus, assembly GCF_963924665.1. Taxonomy (NCBI): domain Eukaryota; kingdom Metazoa; phylum Chordata; class Mammalia; order Rodentia; family Muridae; genus Micromys; species Micromys minutus. Next base: position 69,278,050 of record NC_137975.1, on the reverse strand, counting down.
TCTCTACCTTAATGTTTGAGGCAGGATTTCTCACTGTCAGTTAGTCTGGCTAGTGAGCTACAGGAATCGGCCTCTCTCCTGCTTCCCAGCACTGGTATCAAAGTCAGTGTGGCCGTGCCTTGCACGTCTGTGCTGGGGATCTAGAATTAGGTCCTCATGCCTGTCACCTGAGCTTTACAGCACCACAGTCTGCTCTACTGTAAAGTTTAATGTATACTTGGAATCTGTATTTTGATTTCTTGGATCACACTTTTTAATTATAGAAATAATTTACATTTTGTTTATATATCCTTTTTCTCATTCAGATGCTTTTGTTTTTAGTTATTTTCCTGTATGATAAACATTGTAGAGAAAAAAACTTGCACTGATTATACTTGTTACTTTTGCTGTGATAAAATAGCAGACGAAAGTTAGGGAAAAGTTGACTTTGGCTTACAGTTCCTGAGGGAGTGTGGTCCAGTATGGCAGGGAAGGTCTGACATGCAGTGGGGAAGCAGAGGGACCACACTGATCCATGTACTGGAAGTAGTGAGGGACCAGACATTAGCCAGTCTAGACCTCAGTCTGCCCTGCGGTGTACTTACAACGTTCCACCTCCTAAAGACTCTAACTTTCCCAAATAGTGCTGCTGACCTGACATCAAGTGTTCCAGTACGTTTGCCTATGGGGCCATCTTATCATTTAAATCACCACAGTGATAATTTTAGAAATTATGCTTTTGCATAACTTACAGACTAATGTGGGAAGATTGTTATTTTTGTTCCCATGCCCTTTTTTTCTGTTTTCTGTCTTAAAAGGGAATTTTCAAAAAAATTTCCTTTCGATTTAGTTAGCTATTATGATTGGGCTCTATTTTATCTTTTAACTGGTCACCAATATTAATGACTATTGTATGTTACAGTATTTTTCTACATTTTTGCTCTTTCTAATGTTGTCCATTGAACTTTATGGTTTCCATCTTATCTCACTTCAGTTCTTAGTCCTCTCCTTCATTGTAGAAATAGAATGGGAAGCTTTTTTATTTCAGATTAAAACGTTATCTAATAATTATGTTACAGAATGGAACAGATTAAACTAATCAATTTAATAATTTCTAACTCAGTATGTAGTAGATAATTTCAGTGTATAATCAATTTAATAATTTCTAACTCAGTATGTAGTAGATAATTTCAGTGTATAATCAATTTATCATAAATTATTAAGGATTTTGTTTCTATATTTCTGAGTTTGTATGTACATATGCGTGCATGTGAATGTTCGTGGAAGTCAGAAGAAGATGTATTCCCTGGAGCTATAATTATGATCAGTTATAAGCCACTTGATATGAGAGCTAGGAACTGAACTCAGTTCTGCAAGAGCGACAAGGGCTCTTAACCATTCAGCCCTCTCTGGCCTATTATCCATTCTTTCTTTCTTTTTTTAAAGATTTATTTATTTATTATGAGTACACCGTTTTATGTTATTTTACATTAGGCATTGGAATCCTGGTGCATGTTTTATACCTAAAACAATTTTGGACTAAGCCAAAACTGCTCATCAGCTACCTGTGGGCTCTTAGCTAACTCTGTGGGTTGTGCAATTGAAAATGAAACATATCTTTTAAATATTTATGTTTATCTTCCCAACACCTGTGTTAATATTGTATTCTTTGTTGAAATCTTTAAGATTCCATATTAGTTTTATATGTACATTTGGAGTTGTAATGAGATTAAGCATCTTTAATATTGTTTTGGACACAGACTTTTTTTGAATATTGGAGGCTTCATTTAACATGATACAGAGCTGTGGATGACTTTGAATTTCTGATTCTTCTCCTTTTACCTTTAAAGTGCTAGGGTCACCTGCATACAGCATTGTGTTCATCTGACATTATATCACTGTTCTGTCTCTAAGCGTGACAAGACATAGGGCAAAGTATACTTTGAACAGTGTTTGGATGATAATCATAGACGGTTTCTTAAAGGTGAATTTTATAGTTATTTCGCCAAGTTAAGTGCCCACCCCCTTTCCCTCAGGCAAAATAATAAAACCTAGCCACTAGTTTTTTAAATTGAAATTACATTATAGTGTTTTTTATTTTGATGTTTAATTCTTGTTACAATTTAGTTCTAGTCATTGTATTTTTTGTTACTGTAGTATTATTAAAAACGTTTTATTTGTGAGAATGTGTGCTCATGTGGAGGAAGCTCGAGGGAGGATGAAGGCTGTTCTCCTATCTTCATGTAATTTTTCCTTGAGAGGTTTTCTTATTGACCCTGAAGCTTACCAGTTAAGGTAGGCTGGCTAGCCAGTGAATGTTCACCCCAACACAGATTATAACCCCACAGCCTTGTCCAGCTTCTACATAGGTGCTGAGATTTGGACTTGGTTTTCATGTTTTTGCAGCATACACTCTTAGCCATTGGACTATCTCCCAATCCTTAAAACCTCTTTTTGATGAGTTGTGGTTGTGTGTATAGTCTTGATTATTTGTGTATAGAAAATGTTTGGATTTTCTCTAATCCAGCGATTTCCTCTGCATTATTTTAGATTTTCAGGAGGATAGTCATTTTATCTACCAGTAGTAACTAGTTATATTTTCCTTCTCATTTCCTTCCTCCTTTCATCTTAAATTTTGCATATTAACATCTACACAAAATTAGTATCCATTAAGATTTTTGTCTCAAATAATGCCTAGCATTTTCTTCCCCCTGGTTCTTGTCTTTAGAGAGGTATTATAATAAATTTTTAGAAGGCATCCTAGTGTATCATTTTTGCTCTGTTTAAAGTTAGGAACTGATTATGAATTGTGTTGGGTGTCTTCTTTGGCATAATAGTGGATTTTTCTTTTCATAGATGATGACATGGCCTTTTTTCTTTTCCTTTTGTTTGGATTTTCAGGACAGGACTTCTTTGTAGTTACAGCTTTCCTAGAAATCACTCTGAAATTTTGCTTGATTATAATGGTTATTTTTTTAGCTTTGGATTCAATTTGTATAAGTTTTATTTAAGAGTTTTAAACACTAAACACTGGTTGTGTAAAGTTGTAATATTTTGCTTTTAAATATAGTCTTATATGAACAAATTCAATAGAAATCAGCTAAAGATGACTTTGGTCTATTTTGGCTCACATTCTTGTATTAAAGGAATTATTTGCACAACTTTTTAATACTCTTTGAACCATACAAATTTTATTCAGTTTCTTTTGAAAAACAATTTGCCTGTATAGGGAAGAATTTAATGAGGTCAAGATTATAAATTATGTGGAAATTAGCAGAGGTGATCGATATCGTAATGGCTCTCATTAGAAGAAAACTGCTGTTGCTGTTTTCTTGAGACACCTTTTTTTGGGGGGGGGTTCAAGTTCTGAGAGAGAAAGCGAGTCTTACATATAAATGAAGAAGTAGTTATTATTTTTTAAGGATCAATTCCCTTATACCAGCATTTTATCAAAGTCATTTGAACCTCTAGATAGAATGTAGAAATAAAAGCCTTTAATCTGTTAATTATTTTCATTCTCAGGTGCATTTTACCTGGTATTCGAATATATGGACCATGATCTGATGGGACTTCTGGAATCAGGCTTGGTTCATTTTAATGAAAACCATATAAAATCTTTTATGAGACAGCTCATGGAAGGCCTGGATTATTGTCATAAGAAGAACTTTTTGCACAGAGATATTAAATGTTCAAATATCCTTCTAAATAATAGGTATGGATATGAAATTTATGTATTTAAAGTGTTAATGTAATAAAGAACTTCCTATAGATTCAGTTTATTGTTTCTGATTTCTTGGGTAAGGAATAAGTATCAGTGTTGCCGCTCAGCTGTCCTCCAGTGGTTCCAGTAATGATCTGCAATGGACATATGTCCTTGTCGTTTGTTTGCTATTCTTCCAGATAATTTGAAATGAGTGAATCTAATAATGAATAATATGATTTCAGCTGTAGGTTATGTATAGATTTTATAGAATAATTGTTTTGAACTTTTATTTGTAATGTATGGTTGATTTGCTTGCATGTGTATCTGCGTACAATGTGTACAATGTCCCTGGAAGCTAGAAGAGGGTGTTAAGTTGGAACTAGAGTTAGAGATGTTTGTTAGCTACCAAATTGGTGCTGTGAATGAACCTTGGTTTTCTGAAAGAACAGCCACCATTTTAACTTCCGAGTTAATTCTTTACCATTATCCCCACCTCCAAGCATTAGAATTTTTACATGAATTTTAAAAATATGTTTAAGAGTTTTATGGTAAATATTTTCAGAAACAGCATAATTCTAGTATTCTTGTATTTAGAACTATTTTTAAAATTCGAAATAAACATGCATCACCTGTTTTTAAATGGTAGAAAATAATTTGTGCACCCTAACCTTTTAAGAGCTAGAAAATTAAATATAGATTTCAAATAATATGATTAATTCTTGAGCACTATTTGAATAAATACTCCTAGACCTAGGTGTCATTTGAAGTACTTTCCTAAGTAGCAACTGAAGTGGCACCTGAGATACTGTTACACTAGTACCATTAAGTGTGTTAGGCTCTTTGGAGGGTTGTTTTCAAACTACTCTCACTACTGCATCTTTTTAATACCTAAGGAACTAAGGCTCTTTCTTTATAAAGTAAGGTATTTGTCTAGCTTGTTTAAAATGTAAATATCTTATAAATAGTTGGTATACTTTTTATGTAGGAAATATTAACACACATGACTGTATATCTTTGGGACAGTATTGTCCCTCCAGTAGTTTTGATCTATATTTAGCTGAAATTGATAATTAAGAACATACAGATAAGTATGATCTAATGGGCCCATAAAAACCAAGATACTAATTGTTACTTTGTAAAATTTCCCATTAGTTAACCGTGCCTGAAGTATAGCAGAGCAATGAGAGAATTTATGTGTGCTTTTTTAAAAATGTGTTTTCATTGAACCCTTGGAGTAGAATATGAGTCTATATTATTAAATTCATGGTAGGCTAATGCTTTTTCATTTTGTCTTATTTCTACCAGAGGACAGATAAAACTTGCAGATTTTGGACTTGCTCGTTTATATAGCTCAGAAGAAAGGTAAGAGTACCTTGAAACAAATTACTGTAAGCACCAAGTTCAGTTTTAAAAGCTACGTTTAGAATATTAATTTTTAAAATTTTATTTTATGTATATGAGTCTTTGGCTATGTGTTTTATGCTCACCATGTGCATATCTTGTAGCAGTGGAGTCAGAAGAGGGTCTTTGGATCCTTTGAATTGAGTTGTACCTCTGGGGGTCAGAAGGAGGGCCTTTGGATCCACTAAAACTAGAGTTAGAGTTGTGAGCTACCATGTGGGTGCTGGGAACTGAACCTAGGTTGTCTCAGAAAGCAACAAGTGTTCTAACTGTTGAGCTGTCTTTCCAGCCCTGATGATTATTAGTTTTTAACCAGATATTTCCATTTCCTGAATAATTAAGGGGACTAAAAATTGATTTGGCTGTTTTAATCTTACATTTTTGTATTCAATTTTTAAATGGTGGGTAATTAAAAATTCTATTAAAATTTATGATTTTAAATATGAGTGCAATGAACTTTAAATTTTAAAATAATAAAGTTTTAATGCAGATCAAGACATTAAGGTTTTTAATTGTCTATTTAATAATAAAGCTTGGTATGTACTTTATAAATAGTACATTTAAATTCTAAACCTTTGTTTTATTGTTTTATTATTTTAGACTTTACCCCTTTTGTCTTTGTTCTACAGTAGTCTTTTTTTAAATTCACTGGAACTATTTAAACAAGCAATTGTGAGGAAGTTTAGTATGTAAGATAGAGGCAGATGGAGCTTCTTTGGCTAAAGTTGGGGGTGTGTAATTGGCTCCCTTTCTGTCTGGTTGTAAAGAAATATGAATAACACCGTAGAATGGCTAAAGCAGGTGGATTAGCCATTTTTTTTATTGGTGGTTAGGACACTTAAATCTGTTAATTTTCAAGAAGACACTGAATTATTATTCAATTTATCAAGTTGTTTGCTAAATATCTTGAACTTATTTCTCTCATCTAAGTGAAGATTTTATATTTTTTGAACAACTCTCAAGTCTTCAACACATAACTCATAGCAATTACTATTCTTTACTTTGCTTTTTTGAATTGAACTTTTTTAGCTTATATATACAAATGAGATCATGTGGTCTATGTCTTCTGTGCCTGGCTTATTTACCTTAATGTCCTTCAGGTTCATCATATTGTTACAACATGTAACAACACAGTATGTATTATTTTTTATAAAACATTTTATTAGAATTTTTTTATATGCTCTATTTTTGTCATATTTGTTACACTCCCCCTCCCATATTCTCCCACCTCTGTCTCCCCAAACTCACGATATTCTAATGTGCATATATACCATACTTTCTTCATCAGTTCTTCTGTTGTTGGACACATTCAGTTGCGTCTTTGTTATTATGAAGGACTAAATGACTTTAAGGTATGTGTTGACAGGGTCAAAGAGCTATAGAGTTAAGGGTTTGAACTCTCATTTGTATACCCCCCCCCAAAAAAAAAGTTTCACAATATGACCCAGGCTAGCCTTGAACTCAGAGACCCAACTACTTCTAAGTGTTCAAATTAAATATGTGTACCTCTGTGCCTGGGTCTTAATTTTTAAACATTTCTACCATATAGTAATGTATCTTTTGGTAGAATTTGTCAAGAATATGGTCTTAATGTCACTTAAACTTCAATTGAATAATCATTTTTAAAAGTTTAATCTTGCTATTTGGGGGAATTTTGGCTAATTAAGGATTCAATTTTTGTAATCTCTTGAGATTTCACTCTTAGTTATATTTTCCTTGATGCAACTTAACTATTATACTTGAATGAATGACTTTCATTCTTCTTACTTTCTTATGTTTCATCCTAATTTATGAATGTTTTATAGCTAATAGGTTATGGTTTGAAGATATCTCCATGCTTTTAGAATAGATGTTCTAGACAAAATTATTGCATAGTATACACACACACATCTTTCACAATATATGTATGTAGTATATATGCTGCATATATGTATTGTGTATGTATGCATGTGTGTATATATATATTACAAACATGGTAGCAGTTCACTTACAGGATCTCTGTTGTGGTGTAGAAATTTTCAGGCTAGAGAAATTTACAACCCTGTAATTTTCAATCTTAAAGTTATGGATAGTAAAGTTTTTTTTGGGCAGGGGACAGTCAAATTGATGAGAAAAACTTTGTATCATTTGTTTTATAAGCAAACATACCATCTTTGAGGGAGTTTTTTTTTTTTTTTTTAAGTGTTTTTATAATCTACTGGAGAAATCTACTTTTCCATAGGACAGAAAAGTGTTTTCCACAAAAAGTGAAATTTACTGCTTTTTCAAGAGGAAAAATTATAAAAGCACAATTATTATTACTTTTTTTTAAGTTTGAAGAAAATAAAATAGACTTTGTCTTTGTATTACCCTTTAGCCAGTTGTAAAATCCTGTGTCTTATGGGTCTCAAACATACTTCATAGTTTAGCTTGATCCTGATGGTACCTCTGCCACTGTACTGGAGCCCTCTGTGACATTTTGATTAAGGTAGTCAGTTAGTTTCAGGACTCTGAATGTTTGGTGATGGATTTAACATCTCCAAAGTTGCACCTGAAGGAGATGGGTCAGTAGTTGAGAGGACTTACTGCATTTGCAGAGGGCCCAGGTTTGGTTTCTAGCAACTCTGTGACACCTCACTCCCATCTGGAACTCCAGGGTATCTAATGCTATCTCATCTGGTTCTGGCCTCCATGGTCATTAGGCATGTACATGGAACACATACAGACCTGCAGACAAAACAATCACACCCTCAAAACAAAATTTTACAGCTTCAAATACTGGACTTAAAGTGTTGCTCAGTGGTAGAGATCCTATCTAGTGTGTTTGAGACTGTCAGCTCAACCCACAGGAACATCCAAAACCAATGTGCTGCAAACTTGTGAGTTACAAAGTACTCAAACTAATCATAAACAAACACAATATCTATTAATGCTTCTAAAAGTTGCCTTTATCAGTGTAAAACTTCCTTATATAGTAGCCAGTCTGCTGCATTTCTCTGTGGTCCCATGAGAGGTAGGGGAAAGGAAAAAAGGGGTTTTAACACTTCTGCTGACACACCCTTCCCAGGCCGAACATGTTAAAGCAACGCTGCCATCTAGTGGCTATTCTGATCTTGCCATCTGTTCAGGGACTCAGCATTATGGCTCATCTTGAATTGATGTCATTTTAGAAATGGAAACAGTGCTTTTCTTTTTAATGGGTTTTGAGAGAAAGGGACCCTGACCTGCAGAACGATCCTAACGTGTAGCAGGGAACTTTGGGTCCCTGAGTAAAGCTGAGGATCTTTTGGGAGGCTGGAGACCGTAAGACAAGAAAATACTACAGAGTGACACATAATAGTAAATAATATCTATCAACAGTCCTCACAGTGGAAGTCTTACTCAGATCAGTGACTTAATTGAAAAATCAAAATGAAATTGCAGGTTTTTACTTTCCTTGTGTACTCTGTTTTGATTATGTAAAGTCCTCAAGAGATTACCACCTCCTGGAACCTGTCACCCGTATTTTCCGTACTACAAATTTAAATTTCCAGTGTTGATGTTTTTTTCATGTTATCAAGCATGCGTGCTTGTTGCACATCTCCTCCGAAGTGGTGGGCATGTCTTAAATTAAGCCTTGTTTACTATGCTCCCTTCCCCCCCAAATCATTTGAAGTGAAATCCTCTGACATGGGCACAAGTTAAATAAAATACATGGCTTTTTGTTTGTTCACATCACCAGTACCTAGTAGAGTTAGGAAGTAGATCTGGAATTACAGACAGAAATACTATCTTCTGTAGTGCTTTCTTGGATCAGACCTTGATCTTGTGAAAGTATCTTTCAGAGAGCACTAGGGGCCTTGCCAAGTTTCTTTAAACAGTACCATTAGGTAAACAACCATTTTTATTGTTACTTTATAGCAAAGGGTTTGCTGAATTTACTTATACAAGTGTTTTGTCTGCATATATGTACATGCACCATGTGAATGTATAGTATCCAAGGTGGTTAGAAGAGAGTATTGGATACCCTGGAATTGGAGTTATAAGTGGTTTTGAGCTGCCATGTGGGTGCTGTATGTTGGATCTGGGTTTTCTGAAGAGCTGCCAGTGCTCTTAGCTCACTCCTGAGACGTGTCTTCAGCCCCAGATTTGTTGAACTTACCTGACTTCGTTCTCCCAACTTTCCAGTCATAATATGTGCTTTAACTATAGTTTTCTCAAAGTAGATTAATAAATTACTGGGTTTTTCCACTTTTTTCCTTAGTCATGTTCAGTTCTATTGTACTTAGGTAGTGTTTACATACTAAACTAGAAAGCTAAACATGAAGAGAAAATTCTGATACTTACATTAACTTTTTTAAAAAAAGCATTTTGTATTGCTGTCCCACCAGTTAATGCTTCACTTTTTGATGTGATAATGTCAGCTGCCCTTTCAAAGGCTAGTAAAAGCACTTACCCAGCATGTTCAAGTATTGGGGTTAATTCCTGGTTAATTTTAGGTTTATAAAACAAACTCAGTCACCAGTGGTTTACAGTTGAAGGTACTTAATACCAAAACTGGAACTTGCTGACTTTTAGACCCTTTTATCTCTGAAGTATGTATAAAGTTTAGTTTTGCCATCTACAAATAAGAGTTCATTGTACTTACTGTTTTAATAACAGGGAGTTTTTATGTATGTGACTGCCTTTGATGGAATTTCTTGCTTAGAGCTTTAATTATATAAATAAACTGAAACTTTTTTTCAGTGTTATCATAGGACTTCCTAATTCTTTCTATGGTCTAAACAAGATCTCTTGGATGTCAGGAATCTGTAACCAGATCTGGAAGTTTGAAAGGCTAATTTTTTAGGATTCTGGATTTCCAATTATCTCTGCATTTGGATTATCTTTTCATATTGCAACACTACTTTTGGATTTCTTGGGATTTCTTTTTACTTCTAAACGTAATTTCAATTTTATTTACTTTGATCTTTACCTTTGTAAATATATCAATCAACCTAATCATAACATGGAGTGTTTTCTTAACCTGGAGTGTTTTCTTGCTAATACTATATAAACTGTTGAGTGATGTGGTTTGTGAAACTGGCCTTAGTGCCCTCTTAACTTTTTTTTTTATATTGAGTTTTGCTTTTATGATTAAAGTTCTTTTGTTTGCATACTTTCTCAGTGTTTGCTTTTTATTAAGTAGTAAGATGCAAAATGTGGCATAGTATCCTTTTTGGAGGAACAGAACCGGAATACCAACCTGTTTTTTTTTTTTTTTGTTAGGGAGTTAAGTATATGACCCAGGCTGGACTTTAACTGAAAATACTCCTATCTTTTAGCATACTGAGTGCTGTGATTTCAGGAATGTTCCATCAACTTAAGTTTGTTTAAAATATTAATATACTACTAACTTCTTCAAGTGTTTGCTGCCTCCCTCCTCCCAACCCCCTGACCTAGTTTCTGTCTCCTTGCTCTAGAAAATGTACATTTGCTCAGCCATCTCAGGGAGCTACAGATTCAGTGTGGTTGGCAATAAAAATCATTTTATGGGTCTCGTGTGAATAGTCACTGGAAACAATGTATTTTAAAACTCAGTTTGACTGTATTTTGAAAAGTGAATTAATCTTGAAAATTTGGAAACAAGAACAATTGAAAAAATTATTGTGGCTAGAACAGGACAGTAGACTGTGTTAGAAAGAGGTGAATTATTTCCCAAGGGTCTTTTCTGGAGAATAGTTAGAAACCATTACCTGTTGTGAAAAGTCTGTCTCCATTCTTACCTATAAGGTTTCTGGTCAAGTAGCTGGATACACTTACAGTTAGGAGAGGCAAACAATTGAAAACATTTAATTACAATTTCTCAGTTAATAATGTTAACGGATGGTTCCTTACCTCATTGCATCACTAATACTTAACTGTAGCATCAGTTCAAATGGTGAGTGCTCTATAGCCATCCAGGAAGCGTGGTTGGGATATCTGTGACCATTTAACAAGCCTTCCAGGGCTGTTGCCAGAAATATGAAAAGAGGGGTGGAATTATGAAGCATGACTAGAAGAAGTGGTGGCAAGCACTTGGTCACGTGGCCACACCTCACTGCAGTGAGGATGGGAAGTATAGTGTATTTAGTGGACGGCTGCTCTAGAAGTGACCAAGTACTAGAGGACGGTGTTCTCACTACTGCAAGTAGTACTGTTTGAAAGCAATTTTCAACATCGGAATTTTTGATAGGCCAGTTAAGATAGCCATCTTTGAAAAAGTAAATTGGAACTAAGATTTGAAGGTGAAGAAAGAAAACTTAATGAAGACCCGACAAAGAATATCCCAGTAGAAGCTTAGTTGATGGTAAACACCCTGATGATTAAGAGTCTGAAATTCTACCGTAGGGCCACGGGAACGAGATCCTCAGTATACAGGCTTACTATAAGGCTGCGTTAAGTTTTATTTATTTGCAGTAGGACATGACCTGGTTTTCTTTTTAAAACAAAATGTTTTTAAAAAGATGGAGGGGGCAAAGGCACTTTAGAGGTGAGGAAACCAATCCCTATACTGTTGAAATGGTTGGCAGAAAGCAGTAGTAATAGCATCTTTGTAGAAATTATTTAGTCCTGACCCAGGGTTTCTAGTGACCCTCCTTAGATCATTTAGTTCCCGGGTCAAAAACACACACATTCTTTATAATTACAATAAGCCTTAAACAGCACAGGAGATGGGATTTTAGAATCTACTTTGCTATCTACATCCCCGAGTTACTGCTGTGTTTTATCTGGGCTGCTCTTGACTGCAGTTGGCCAGCCCTCGGCACCAGGGTTTTTTAGGGCTCACTTAATTAACCCATGCGTTTTCTTCATCCTTCACCACAGCTCACTCTTGGGTTGTAGCTGTTGAAATTGTAAAAGTTTTTATTTAAGATGAGTTTGTTGATTCCCAGCTAGATATGACGGCATAATATCTGTCACCTTAGCACTTAGGAGGCTGACTCTGAGGCCTACCTGTGGGCTACCTGAGGAGACCACGGTCATTCCCCAGCCATAAGAGCAAAGGAACCTGGGTTATTTTTCTGTAGCAGGTAGGTAGGTATTAACAGAATTATCGAGATTTTTCATGAGTAGTTTACCTTAAGGTTTTCTTTCTTGTCTCTAAAATATTACAAATTATAGTATGGAAGAAATCACTGAAGATTTTATTATGTTTTGTTTGATAAATAAGTATTTTAAATCTGGCTTCCTTTATATGAATCTAGATAGGAAATAAACATAACCAAATCAACCTCCCAGAACACACCTTTCCAAGCTCTGGGATTTTAAGAGTCTGTGGAAGAAACACATTGAAATACATCACCAAACAAACAAAAGTATCTGGCAAAAACTAATATTTTAGAAACACTTAGAAAACAACTAGTATATTAAATCTTTGTTATACACTTAGGACTGTGTTTTGTGTAGTTTTGTGTTTAATTATTTTGCCAGTTTACTTTTCTAAATTTCATAAAGGTGGCTAAGCAAACTTGAAGCTAAAAATAATGATGTAATAAATTACATAGAATTTGATATGGCAATTAAATTAATCTTTTGTTTAAACTTTTCTCTTAAATAAATTTCATTACTTAAATACTTGTAGTTTCTCCATACCTTGATTTTTTTCTAAGTTTAAAAATTAGAGATTTGTATTAATTTAACTATTTCTTTGAGAGTAGTTAATCTTACAGCATAGGCTTCAAGTGCTTATAGACCTTTGAAACAGTTTAAAAACTGTTTCTCAAATGCTTTTCAAGCTTTCTTCCCCTACCCAGAAGATTCATATGTCACCTTATGTTACATTTAAGTGCTAATGGTACCCCATGTTTTCCTGGGCTTTGTGTTTGGGTTCACGTTAAAGAATGTCTTGACTTTTGACTGAAGTACAGAAAGTTTTAAGACAGTGAAAGCAAGTCAAGATGAGTTGTTCAGAGTGGAGATTAGACTTTATGTCAGGAGCTCTTTTGCTGTGTATGAAATGATAGTGTATGGCTAAGAAAAACGGAGACACTTTATAATTATAGGAGGAGTGATACCAGGAAACGAGCAAAGAAAATTTACTAAGGAAAGTATACTCAGTTTTCATTTCTCTAGGCTCTTTAGCCAGGTGTGGTGATATATGCCTGGCTTTTCCAGCTCTTGGGGTCAGAAATACGAAAGTCACTTGAAACTCAGAGCTACCCTGGCTACAAACCAAGTCCCAGGACGCCAGGGATGGGATAAATGTAAATGAGATTTTGCTGGAATTAAATCAAATGGAAAAAGCTTTAGATTCCTGTTAATTTTCAGTTTTGATCAGTGCCAACAGAAGGTTTTTTTTGGCTCTGGAAATACCGTGATGACCACATTGATAACTTAAGAGTATTGGTGCTTACATTATTCAGAGAAATCTGGCCAGTTTAGGACAAAGCATTTCAGATGCATCCTAGGCTTTCTGGAGCCAGAGACCTATGGTTTCTAAGAGAAAGCTGCTGGGTTAAATTTTAGGAAATTTTTCCCTTCCCCAAATGAATTTGATCCAACCAGTTTCAGGTGAGTGAATGGGCTTGGGATATAGCCTTCCTGGGGAACTGCCCTTGTTCCATCTAAAATATTACGCTTTTTAAGTGATTTAAAGTTGTAATTACTCTGAAGTCTTTAACCATAGGTCCTGGTTTTTTAGGATCACACTTTTTCATATGAATCATAAAAAAAGTGGCTGTTAATCTGATGTTTAGAAATACTTTGCTGCAGCTGGGCAGTGTCTTTAATCCTCAGCATTTTGGAGACAGAGGCAGGTGAGCCTCTGAGTTCAAGGTTAGCCTGGCTTACAGAGTGAGTTCCAGGGTAGCCAGATCTACACAGAAAAACTCTTGAAAAATCAAAAACGAAGAAAACCTTTGCTACTGAATTTTATACTGGAGGATAGTCAGACTTGGTGTTATTATAAGTTGGTTCAGTTTATATATGTTCTCTTTGTAGTTCTCTGATAAAGCATCATACCTGTAGCTTGTAATTCTGTGTAGTCTAGACCACAAATAATTATAAAGTCAACATCTACTTTAATTTTACAAACCAGAGTGCATCCAGATGTGTTAAATATTATCAGATATGCTAATTAAAAACTTTTGCTAGGGGCCACTCTGGTGCCACCCACCTTGATTCTCCTAGCACATGGAAGAGGCAAAAGGGTCTCTATGAATTCAAGGCTAGCCTGGTCTTCACATCAAGACCCTATCTCATCAACAAACAGCAAACTTTTGTTAGAGATTCAGGTAAAGCACTCACCTAGCATATGAGAGTTCTTCAGTTTAATCCTTAGACCCAAAACAAAACCAGTCATTGTATTAGGTAATCTCAGTTTAAACTACATTGTTTTTATGTTAGTCATTCCTTTATGAATGATTAGGTTTTACAGTTCTTATGGAAGGGAAATTATTACTTAGTAATTGAATTGAAGTGACTTCTTGTTGACCAAATTGCAGTTAACAGCTAACTGCTATCTATATGTTCACATGTTCAGGGAATAAATGCTGCTTGCCCGTGCATTTTATGACTGTGCGTTATTCAGAGTTAGGATTATGGGATTGTTTTGATTATCTAAAATAGTATTTTTCCATTAATTATTTGTTGACTTTACATCTCAATATTTGGCCCCTCTCCCAGTCCCACAGCTCCTCCCCCTTCCCTCATCTCCTTCTCTGAGAAGGGGGAGCCCCCTCAGGACTGGGTCCATCTTCCTTTGACAAGGCAGCCAAGTTAAGGGAACAGGATCCACAGTCAGGCGACAGATTCAGGGACAGCCCCCCTTCAGTTATTTGGGGACTTGCATGAAGAGTCGGCTGCACATCATCTACATATGTGCGGGATGTCTAGGTCCAGCCCACTGCTAGCTCTTTGGTTGGTGGTTCAGTCTCTGTGAGCCCAACATATTATTATTGAGAGACTCTCTTACTACAACAAGTGTTAACTTTAAAGAGTCCTGATTTTCGTTTTTGTTTTTGTCATAGTCGTCCGTACACTAACAAGGTCATTACTTTGTGGTATCGTCCACCTGAACTGCTCTTGGGAGAAGAAAGATATACACCAGCCATCGATGTGTGGAGCTGTGGGTAAGATGGGCACATTTTCTCAGGGCACTAAAGAGTTCTTTTAGTGAATTAAAGTGAGAAAATTTCGATAATAACGGCTCTACTTTTCTCTACTAGATGTATCCTTGGGGAACTCTTCACTAAAAAGCCTATATTTCAAGCAAACCAGGAGCTTGCACAACTAGAGTTAATAAGGTAAGCTGTTGGTGACATTTTTGGGGAGTAGAAGATGTCATGCTCCACAGGTTATGAACTTATTTCAAACCTGTGTCTTTGGTGACGACTACTAAACAGAGGACAAACTAGAGTGCAGGCCTCTGATACTCATTCTGGTAAAATTGAGGATTAAAGATGTTTTAATTTTTCCTTTATTTTGATGTTACTTTGGTGGCATGGAACTTAGTCTCTCGTAGGACGGAGAAGAAGGAGTGTAAGGATAGAGAGATTGATGAGACACTTCATTCTGTGCAGTGTTTGTGCACACAGGAATATGTGCATGTGCCTGTCAGCATGTGCCGTGTTCGTAAGGCTCTTAGGATATAGCTTACAAGCAGTTAACTTTCTCTTCAGATTGCATTTAAGAGTATTCTTTTCTCTGTTTGCCTTTTTTGTTCTTTTCTTTTTTTTCTTTCTTTTCCTGTCAAGATAGGATTTCACATTGTAGCACAGGCTAACCTTGAGCTCTTAGAAGTTCTGCCTTAGTCTCCCCATGTTGGGATTACTGGTATGTCATCAAACTTTAGTTTTTTTTTTTTTTTTTTTTTAAAGGAGTTTGGTTTTCTCTATAACAATGTAAATGTACAACTTACACGATTTGCATGGAAATTTCAAAATGAGAAGGTGTTTTGGTAGAGAATTTGGAAGGAGACACAAATTTCCAGCATTTCTCCTTTCTAACTGAACAAAATAAATATAAAACAACATTCAGGAACCAGAGAAGGATTCCTAACTTCATCTTCGAAATCTGAAAGATACCATCTAGAAAGAGAGCACTTTATTCAAAGAAGAAAGTCCTAAGAGTGGATATTCTGCCTTTGGGGAATGTTTAATAAAATTACAAAAAGATTGTCTCAGTTCATGTCATTTTTGTACTGTCCGAATAGCACAGAGTAGTTGATGCATACAGACTAAAGGTTGTTTAGCTCGAGATCAAAGACTGGCATTTGAAGACTGAAAAGCTGTGCTGTCAAAGTCCTTGTCGTTAATAGCAACTCTTCGAAGTCCGAAGGTGACACAGGAACCAACAGATAAAGCTAAACACAGAGGCTAGCTGTTTTTATAGAGATGGTCCTGTAGTGATTCATTAATGAGTTTCATGACTTTCGCACCTCCCAGAATTTACTCCTGTCAAATTCCATTAATATGTGACTTTGGGGTTAAGTTTCCAATGCATGAAATTTAAAGAACTTGTTTAAAAAAAAAAAAAAAAAAAAAAAAAAAAGTAGGAGTGGAGTTTACCAGGAACACAGCAAGGTTTTATCTTTCCTTTATGGCAGGAAAGTGAACTAGAATCATGAGGAACTGATATTCCCCTAAATACTAAGTATATTTTTCAGTGCTAATTTGAACATATTAGAAAACACCAAAAATGAGAATTCCCAAAGAATAAAATAGCTGAATATATATGATCTAAATAGGATTAAAATTAGAACGTAAAAATGATGATAAGGTCTGCATTTTAAAAAGAGCAATAGGGAAAGTGGGAGGGATGCTGGTTCAGTAGGTAAAGAGTTTCTGTGAAGCCTAATGAAGTGAGCTTGAATGAGAGGACCAATTCTTTGCACATGCCTACCATCAGAAACAGACATGCCCACAGAGCACACATACACAGATTGGAGCAGTAGATCAAATATTAAAGTGTCATGGCTCAATCTTTGCTTAGGAGAAAGCTACACCGTTCAATTTAGTTTGTGCTGTATTCTGATGTTTTGGCCAACCACAAGTTGTATGGACAGTGGTGATCCATGAGGGTGAAAATTGCTACCAGCTAATGCTATCATAGTTCCTTTAACATGGTAATGCACACATGGCTTTCTGTTTGGGATGCCTTCTCTACTGTGGTAGTCATTTTCAAGCACAGTACACATAATCATTAAGTACACAACAGTCCTAAATGGTAATATGATACTTACTGCACCTTTATTCTCACACGAACTTGTACATAAAAATTAACTTTATTGTAAAACAGTACTCCACAGTAACTGGCTTCAGCATTACATATCTCATGTTTGCTGCCTTTTTTGATTGTACTAAGATGTCACAGTAAGTGATTGGCCAAACAGTGCAGTTCTCAGGACAGATCCTGGCTGTATAGCTTAAGGAAGAAAATGAAACCAATGAATGGATCATTCAGGTGACAAACTGGAACAGCAAAATAAAGCTCAGGGAATAAACACTTAGCAAGATACAATACAGAAAAATGGAGAGCTTCATGGATAAAGCCAAGGTTTCATGTCAGAATGAGTTACCCACTGGATTATATAAAATAGTCTTAAAACTTAGAAGAAAAGGAATGCAGTGAAATGAAGACTTTGATATAAAAGTTACCTTGGATATAAAGAAATAACAAGATTTTTTTTAATTCACAAAAATAATCTTATAACACATTAGGAAGTCCTAAATATATAAAATGGTACTATCAAAGTACTCAGAAGAACCAGACCCTGAATGTTCATATGGAAATTCTTGCAAGTATTTCTAAAATCAGTAGTTGTAATGTTTCTTAAACTATTTTTTTTTCAAAATTGAAGAAATGATTAGAAAGTAAGTTAAATAACCAACAAACATTCATTAAATATCAGAAAAATTATAGTACTGTGTGCCTGAGATTAACTGGTGCCTCACTCTGACTTGCTGGCAGAGAAAGGTTGTGAAAGAACACCATTCCTTTTTTTTTTCTTTCTCATTCCTCTGTATATCCAACTCCTCAGTCTTGCATTTTGTAGTTACTCTGAATAATAAAGAGAAAAAAGTATAATACTCATTTTGTATATTAGAGAATTTCCTATAAGGAGGAAATGGATTAGGGTAAGAAACAAAAAGTAAACTTAGCCAAACTGAAGATTTCACTATAAAGTCAGACAGATTTCAGTGCCCTCAAAGAGGCCAGCATTTCAGAATGTGTGTCAGTCTCAAAGACCCACTCCTCTCCCTTCTGTTTCCTGCCTTCTCTCTTGCATTGTCTCCACTGGAAAAGAGGCCCCTCTCTTTCTCTTGTACATATGAGGTTAGCTACCTGCTTTCTTAGTCTCTGACCATACTGATGAACCTACTATCTAATCCTTCAATGGAACAAGAGCAAAGCGAGATGTGTTTGTTTTTGATAAATGAGGACACTTCCTTTCTTTAAGAGAATCTGTTAAGGTGAACTTTAAAATTATTTAACATGAGGATGTTTCATATCAGGAAGCAATAACTTAATCTCATATCAATAGGAAAATGATTAGCTTAAAAAACAATGCATCTATATTAGGAAGTTTTTAAAGTAATGGTATGTTTAAAGCTATAAATGTTTGAAATTGAAAATCTATGAAATGATAACTATCTATTCTTCAATATCAAGTAAATACTATAAGTAGTTCACAAATGTAACTAGTTTTTCAATAGCCATGACTCAGTGCCTGAAGAAAAAGGTTCCTAACCTCAACCCTTAATCACTATCCCAAAACTGAGGTCACTGCCCTGTTTTCTGTTCTTTTTTTAACCCATTCTCTTTACATCTTGCTTACTGCCCCCCCCAGTCACTCTTCCCACAATCCTTCCCCATCCCCTCCTTCCCTTCTCTTCTGAGCTGGTACCCCCATCCCCATTAGCACCCCCCCCCAACACCCAGACTGGCACTTAAAAACTCTTGAGAGGCTGGGTGCTTCCTCTCCCTCTGAGGCCAGACGAGGCAGCGCAGATAGAACACTTCCCATGTATAGGCAACAGCTTTTGGAATAGCCTATGTTCCAATTGCTCAGGACCCACATGAAGACCAAGATATACATCTGCTACATATGAGCTGGGAGGCCTAGGTCCCCCCTCCCCCCTTGTGTATGTTCTTTCATTGGTGGTTCAGATTCTGAGAGCCACAAGAGTCCAGGTTAGTTGACTCTGTAGATCTTTCTATGAGGTTCCTATTCTCTTCAGGGGCTTCAATCCTTCCTCCTGTTCTCTATAAGAGTCCCCAAGCTCTATCTGCTTTTTGGCTGTGGATGTTTGTATCTGAGTCAGCTGCTTGGTGGAGCCTCGCAGAGGACAACACTCTTCTGTCTGTATGGTTCAGGAGTCTGATGAAGGGTGGAGGAGAGCTGGTGGGAGAATGGAGGTCCTCCTGGGATAGCAGGCTGCTCTAGGCAGGTTGGCTTGGCTCAGAGGGCTCAGAGAGCAGATGAAATGGGTCCTTAAACTATTATGTAACTGCTTCCTAACCTTCTGTTGCATACTTTGATGTTCTCCCTTCCTCAGTAATATCTTGAACACATGGCAAGCTAATCAGGAGGTTAGTAACCTGAAGTTTTTTAGTGAGGTTATCTTAGTTAAGGGATGTGAGTATCAAGAAGTTGGTAAATGCAGATTTTTTTTTAAAGTTGACTTACATAGTTAGAATTAGTTGCTTTTCAGAAACATTGTTCACTAACTAGGGGTGATGAAGTAATTTCATAAGTGAAAGGAAAGAAAAACAAAACCAAAGGATTATCCTAAGTACATTGAAAATGCTTTTAATATTTGCTTCTAAGAGAAATACAAAATACAGGGTTACCAAAATTATGTAATTATATTTTTTTAGTGTGATTCCCTCTAAGCCTGTTCTTTCTTTCATTGTTGGTTGGTCCTGATTTTGTTGGTGACCAGACCTAGTTAACATTACAGTTAGGCTTCAAAGTAGGTATTAGGTGTAGGAGCTTCACCTGAATATTTCAATTAAACTTCTTACATCTCAGTGTCTTCTACTTTCAGTTTAAAAAACCTGAACCTTAGAGAAGTAAATTAAGGGTCTTTCAAATGATAATTGGAAAAGTTGAGCTTTGAATTAACCATTCTGTACATGCAAGAAATAGGACTTCTAAAAATTTTTATATAGTATGTACAAATAGTAATATTTCACAAACAGTTTGAAAATTTCTATGTTGAGATTTCTGAAGGAGAGACATTAGCAAACTATTCAATTTTTCATTAATAATTCTATAATGGTAAAATATAGTATGTTGCAGGAACTTTTCAAAGAACTAATAGAAAAATGTTACAGATAAATTTATAATGTGAATTAGCATAAAAAGGAAGCTTTAATTGCTGTAATTTTTCATTTTACTAATGAAATAATCTGGTTATGTGATTTGAATAGATGTTTGCTGGGGATGTAAGCTCTTTAAATGTAAGGGGGTGTAAAACAGTAAAAATTTATATCATTAACACCAAGAATAATATTTTAATGATAAAATTTTAGAAGAAAAAAGTAAAGAACAGTTACTTTTATTGCTGTTTACCAGTGTTTAAATGTACAAAGTCAGTCAGTTAGTGGTGTTAGCAAAGTAAACCAGTATGAGATATGTATAGTTGGAAATAATTTGTATATAACACTGCATATATTTTCATATAAAGAGGAGAATATGTTGAATGTGCCAGATGATTGCCTAAAATGAGGTTGATGAAAATGACAAGATTAAAAGACTCATGACATGTACTAATCTATAGAGAAAACAGTAGCTTTTATAAATGTGTACCAACTAGAAAATACAGTGTGGTGGAGGATGTGCTCTAATAAAATCACCAACATGTATATGTCCCTGAAATACTGAAAAAGTGTAGAGTGTTCTTAAGATTTTTTTGAAGATTTGTTGGAGAGATGATTTAGTGGTTAAGGGCATTTGTTGCTCTTGCAGAGAACTTGAATTTGGTTCCCAGCACCCATGTCAAACAGCTAACAATTGCCTGTAATTACAGGTTCAGGGGATATGATCCCCCTACTGATCTCACAGGACACCATACTTATGTATACAAAATAAATACACATAATTAAAAATTAAAATAGTAAAAAGACTGTTGGACAGTTTTTATTTGAGGACTAGGCTTTAACGGGCCTTTAAAACTGGCAGTTTACCCTATCTTAAATGTGGTTTGCTTTTATGTTTATTTTTAGTATGTGGGTTTGTGTACATGAATGTGGATGCTCAAAAAGGCCAGAGGTGTCAGCTCCTCTAGTGCTAGAGTTAGAGTTGTTTGTGAGCCATTGGTTCTAGGATCCCTGCAGGAGCAATATGTGCACTTAACTGCTCAGTCTGCTTTCCAGTCCCATGTTTTCTTCCATACACAACTAAAATTTATAAACATGGGGGTTTTCTCACATTGAACACATTTTGGCTTTGTTTTGTATTTTATATCTGTGTAAAGATAAACGTGAAATCCCTAGGAAGGAAGTAGGGGTGCAATAAGAAAATAACCAGGAAGAACTTTTTTTTTAAAGAAAACTTAAAATATCTTGTTAAAACCAGGTTACAATACCCAAATTACTTGGGCATAATCTGTGGGTAAATCGGTGGAATTACATGAGAATGTTGGAGAGCAAAGCAGTCGATGTGCACCATAGTGTGTAATTTAGAGGAGAGCAAATCAAAGTCATTTGACTTAAACAGAGATAGGGTCTCACTATTTCACCCCATCTAGCCGTAGAATCACATTGTAGAACAGGTTGGCCTCAAGCTTATGACAGTCTTTCTGCCTCCCAAATGCTGGGATTATAAATATACACCACTATACTCAGCATAAACAATGTTGATGACATTACTACTACATACTGAGAATGCCATGGAGTCCAAGAAGAGGAAGTCCCATATTTGTATTTATTGGTTTTGGGTGGGCACAGACTAATTAGTAAGATATAAGGGTATAGGAAATTATACCATTGTGCGGTGTGTGTGGGTGGGTGTGTGTAGTCAAGGAAGGTAACTTTCGGGCAGAAATCTAAGTTCTTC
Source organism: Micromys minutus (assembly GCF_963924665.1). NCBI lineage: Eukaryota > Metazoa > Chordata > Mammalia > Rodentia > Muridae > Micromys > Micromys minutus. The sequence continues at coordinate 69,255,986 of NC_137975.1, read as the reverse complement.
AAAGTCCCTAGACATAAGAGTGTTGCAGTAAATATTAAAAAAAAAAAAAAAAAAAGAAAGAAAGGTTTATTTCTTTACCGGCCCTGAGGTCTCACTCCTGAGGCCTGGTTTTAGTTCCGCGCTGCACCCAGTCTGAGCCACCCAGTCCAAGCTGCCCAACCCTGTCCCTGCAACTCCCTTCCCTGTTGTTCTGTTTTTCCTGGGGTGTTTCTCTACCCCCAAATCCCACATAAACACAACTCTACAGCCTGGTAGCTTTTCATACAGGTTTATATATTCAGCTCTCGATCCACAAACCCTCTACACAACAAGATTACATCAAATAGACAAAGATACAAACTGCCCTTCTATATGAGATATTAGACCTATAAAATCCTTAATGCTCATAGCTGTTTACCGCCAATCAATCCCACCTGGGTCCAGCTGGTCCTTGGGAACCTCCATGTTGCCACAACCTTCACCCTGGTCCCTCTGACCTCCTCAGACCTCTCAGCCCTCCTCACCCTCCCCACCTCCCTCACCTCAACCAATCATTGGCTTTTCTTTATTTTACTAATTAAAATGGGTCAAAAGCCACCCTTGGGCACTCCACTGGGCTGCCCTTCTTGGGAAGCAGAATTAACATTAAAATACAAACAGCTTCAGGACAATCTACATAAGTGCCCTTGATTTGTTTCCATGAATATTCAGTGAGTAGTCTGGAGTGGAACTGCACAGTTCAGTCCTTCCACTTGGTGGTTACATTATGGATAGGATGTAGAGTAGCAGTATGAGAACACTTCACAGTTTGAGTTCATGTAGATAAAAACACATTAAAGACGTAATTGTTTGTCTGAGGATGGACTTGGGAGAAGGCTAAGAATGAAGAATTCATTCTCTAGTTGATATATTTAGACATGTTTCATTCTGATAAGTATTTTTTAAAGTTGCTTAAGGTATGATTCTGTAACGTTTTTAAAAAAAACCTTAAAAGCTAAAGAACTTTCTTTTAAGTGTGAGTGTATCAGGCAGCAAAAGTATAATAAGGGGGTGAGCATTGGAGTCTGGTAGACCTGAGCTCAAATGCCAGCCCCATGACTCTTGTTTGTGATGTAAGTTCTGTGATGCTATAAATTTGACTCTTCGTAGTTAGAGCTGGACTAATAGCAAACCCAAGGAATGTACAAAGTGAGTGTAGTCAGTCTGCCCCAATGCAGACTTACTGCCTTACCTTATCTGCGATGGTACTTCAGTCAGAAGCTAAGGTATATGCTGAAATGTTGGTGTCCAGATTAAAACTGGAAAACTGATCAGGTATAAATAGTAATAAAAATTCTGCTTTAAAGCTGACAGTGCAATGACTGATTTATTTATAATTTGCTTTGTTCAAGAGAGTTCAGCTGGAGATGGAGCTCAGTGGTAGAACACTTGCCCAACACTCTGGTTTCAATCTGCAGTAGCAATAAATACATCATAATTACAGATATTTTCACAAGGCAGATGGTGCGATTTGCATTAGAGATAGAATGGACTAAGAAAGGATGAAAAAAGAATGGAAAATATTGGAGGTAACAAAATGGGGTGGATGGGGAAAATTGTTTTTATGTGGACATAGACAAAGGTTCACACATGTTCTTGTTGATTGTTTGTTTATTTACTTATTTGGTGTTGTTTTTTTTTTTTTTTTTGGATACAAGCTCTCTCTGTAGCACTGGGTTCAGTAACCTGGCTGGCCTTAAACTCTATAAATCTGCTTGCGTCGGCCTCCCAAGTGTTAGAGATACATGGGACTACTCCCAGGTAAAGATTAAGAGTGTGCACTTTCAAAGCTTCAGGTCTAGGTTGCTGTGTGGGTACAAAACTTTAGGATTGCATCACTTCTAAATGAAGAAAACTTCTGATTCTGGGAAATGTACATGGCTTTAATCTTAACCACTGGACCCTCTCTTGAGCCTCACTTTTGAGAATATCTGTTATATTTCAGTCCCAGAAAAGTATTGATGCAAATCAAGTAGACAATAAATTTTTATAAACTATGAAAATGAAATAGTTCCTTTATTAAGCTTGAGTTATAAAATCTTCACTTGAATATAAGTTGAGTGCATATTAGAAAATCTTTTAATGTAATTATTGGCATTACAATTCTAGGGAAAGGAATACAGATGATGAGAACAGTAGAGCTAAAATTCAGACTGACAAACTAAACTTAAAAAGCCTCAAAAATGAAAAATTAAGAAGTAAATGTGTGTGTGTGCACGTGCACACACAATGGGGTGTTCAAGGGTCTGCTGCTTATTCTCCAGCACTGGCCGGCCTGCAGCCTACGTAGACAAGGCTGGGCTGTCTATGAACTCATGGTTCTACCTTCCTTTTCCTCTCACATGCTGAGATTACAGTGTGTACAGTATATCTGCCCCATTGAATATTTTCTTAGTCGTAGATATGTGGAAATTCTTGTATTAATATATTACTCAAACTAAAATTCATCAGCTTTTGCAGAGAGAATTCAAAACCAGAGATCAAAATTACTGTGTAATATGCTGCCATCAGCATTTTAACACTGAGGATTGTTAAATAATGCAATGCTATATGGCTGTGTATTGTAAATTTGTAAAGCCTCAATTTTGAGCCCTTTTCGTATAAGAATTTCCAGATTAACTGCTTAGAAAATACAATGGGCTAAAACGATTCAAAAGAAAAAGAATTACTGTTAACAGGTAACAAACAGTAGGTCTTAATTGGATAAAGTACATAAAACTGAGGGCAATAGATTTTTTCTAAGATGGAAATGTTAAGTTTCTAAGTTTATTAGAACATCAGGATTTTCTCTAATGATGTGTGTGCTGCTGTTGGCAGCCACCTTTGATACTTATTTTCCAACAGCACATGTAATAAAACACTTGAAATTCTTTAGCTTATTTATGTTCATTAGAGCTCTTATATGCTAATTCATTTCATGGCTTTGAAGTGATATTGATCACTGTTATACCAAAGAACAGATTCCTAAGTTGTATATTTAGACTGATACCAAAGACAGGATTCAAATCTAAAGTTTGTTTTAGCCTGTGTGCCTTATGCATTTGTAGAAGGTTGGTTAAATTTCACTCTATAAGTGTGTGTGTGTGCTTCCAGATCACCTCCCTTGAACATAGTACATTTTAGCTAAACTTACATATTTAGTCTTCCTGTTGCATGTTTATTCTTTTCTATTTTTAATGCTTGTGCCTGTTTTTTTCCTCCTGCCTGTAACGGATTTCTCTTACTTTCCTTTTCACCTGGCTATGGTTTATCCTTGGAACTATGACAAAATCTTCATTTCTTCTCTCACTTAAATTTTCTTTTATATCAGCAGTTGAATGTGTCCTCCATCTCTCTGTTCTAGTATACTCTATATTATTAATATGTATTGTTTTGCCCGGGTCTAAGAGAAACAGCTAGGCATACAATGAAAATATAAAGGATTAAACAAGTGCTAAAAGAAAAAAAATGGCATGTGAGGGAATGTGTATTCTTCATAGCCTTCGGGGACCCTGTTGGGTGAACTGAAATAAGATACAGCTGCTGAGAATCTAACAGACTCACAGAAATGCAGAAGCAGCCTGGGAAGAAACACATTCTGAGGAGGAATGAGCTCACATTTCCTGAGAGTTCAACATTCATAAGAGGTTTGAGGAGGTTTTGAAAATTGAGTTTTAAGCAGTAAAGACACCAATACACAGAAAACAAGACATTACTAGTTGGAGTGATAGACCCACATTTGTCTTACCATGTTAAGCCTTATTGATCATTTTATTAATGATAACATATATTCTTGTGACTTTTTTTATATATTAAAGTATATTTTCCCAATGTGATTATGTATCTTTATAGCACACTATTGAGGAATTTCAGGGCATAGTCAATATGTAAATACTCGTGACCAGTGGCACTGCTGAAATTGTAGAACTGTGTATTTCAAAGTTACGACCTTCAGAGTGCTTCTTGTTTGCATCTAGTGGCAGTGGTTTCATTTGGGTAAGATGTCTGCTTCTGTTGCTACCATCAAGAGAGACCCTGCCAGCACCCCAGAACCAGAGTGAGACATATGCCAAACTTGTTTCCTTAATTTGTAACATATATGCCACTTACTTTAAAGATTACCCATGTTTTAAGATTTTATGTAACAGGAAGGTCCTTTAGGAGATTCAATGTATATGTGGGAAATTTGGAAATTTTCAAATTAAATTCCTCATAACATTGTATCTAGGCTTTTATGCCCATAACAGCTGGTTGATTTATTAGTTTCTATATGTAGCTTGTAATGATAAAATTTCTTTTTCTTTTCTTTTTTTTTGTGTGTATTATTTAGCCGTATATGTGGGAGTCCATGTCCTGCAGTGTGGCCTGATGTAATCAAACTGCCATATTTCAACACCATGAAACCAAAGAAGCAGTATCGGCGGAAGTTAAGAGAAGAGTTTGTTTTGTAAGAAAGGGGTGCTTAAATATCCATATTGCATTGAATGTTAATTCTGTAATCATTTTGAGGCTTAAGTTTGTTTTTGTTTTATTATAATTGAAGACAGAGTTTCATAAACTGGCCTTAAATTGTCTATGTAGCTAAGGATGGTCTTGAACTTGTGACTTTGCCTGCCTCGTAAGTGCTGAGATCAGAGGTGTACCCTAGCACAGACAGCTGAGAAGGTCATTTTCAAAGAAATCTAAGTGTCACCTTGACTTGAGTTCGACATACCGAAGCTCTTCTAGGGCCTTGTGTTTTGAGTTTCTCTTTGCTGCATCAGTGACTGAGCCTTTAGGTTTTATTTGTTTACACAAAGAAAACTTAATAGTAGTGTAAATTTTATTAAAACAGCTTTCGTATGACTTGAGCTTAGGTTTTTATTTTATTTTAGGAGGACGTTAGTTTTTAATTTATAACCATGAATTACTCAGAAAAAATAAGGGATATTATTTGCTAAATAGTCCAGCACTGTATAAAAAAATAACAGTACTTTTTGAAAAGAAAACTGATACTTGTGCAACATACTGCATAAATCATTTAACCAATATTTCACTAATACTTGACTGATTACTAAATGTTTTAAAATATCACCTGCAGTTACCGGTTTATAATTTCCTATAAATTATAACAAGAACTTATTAGTTAATAAAGTAATGAGGACTTTAAAGTTATAGGTAATCTGAGTTAAGCAATTGGTATTTAGAATATAATTTAAAATTAAATTTCAGATTTGTAAAATAGTGCTTATAGAAGTACAGAGCGTGTGTAGAGACTGTGCTTGACTTTCGTGTCTCTGGTGCTAGTATCCCTGCAGCTGCACTCGACTTATTTGATTACATGCTTGCCTTGGATCCCAGTAAGCGTTGCACTGCTGAGCAGGCTCTTCAGTGTGAGTTCCTACGGGATGTGGAACCCTCCAAAATGCCTCCACCAGAGTAAGTGACTTTTTCTTATTTTAAATTTGCATAATCTGGACAGCTTTGAAAACTTTGTCAGTCAGTTGTCATGATCCATGATTTTATGCCAAAGTTGAGTTAGGTAAAACATCAGAAAATGACATTATTTGCACATCAAGCATGCAGGTGCTTGTTTATTGTTGAATTTATCATAGAACAGCAAAAACAGCCTTTACCATTTCTTTAGCTGATATTGGGTAGTGATCATTCCACCTTTATAACAGTTTCGTTATGGTGGAATATGGCCATTGGGCCTAAGCTTCCAGAGGTGCTGCTTTAGCCAGAGTTTTGAGTTCTACGCCAAGCTCAGTCTGTACAACCCTCTACGGTAGGTATTATTACCCTTGATTAACAGGAGGAAGCAGGCTCAAAGAGGTTAAAAAACTTGCCCAAGAATACAAATACGGTAAAGGATGGTGCCAGTTCTCAAATTGACATCAGTTTAATAAGAAAAAAAGTTCTGAAAATATTCTGTTACATCTCGCACAGTAGAAAATCCCTGTCATTATTTTAAAGAATGTCAGTATCAGAAGCATGTTTGGAATGATTCTTATCTTGGAGGGAAAATGCAGTTTGAAGAATTCGAATAGCTAGTTTCTTAAATCTTCTTAGAGCTTTTATAATTCGCCTACAATTGTTTGGGAAGAAGGTTGTCCATTTGCCTCTGCATGATAGGAGCTAGAGTTGTGCAAGGTATTTCCTTGGTATTTGTTAACGTGAACAGCAGCATTAAAAGCAAGCCTATCGCCAATAAAATACTTTGGCGTAATAGGACTCACATATTTTAAATGAAGAAACATGGGCTTTAGAGTTCAAATCCTGGCTCTTCCACTTCACAGTTGTATTGAATGTATTTCCAGAGGGCTTTTCATTAAGATTTTATTGAACTGTATATAAATGGCCCATGAGGTAGTCTGAAAGTTAAAAAAAACAAAAAAAAAAAAAAAAAAAAAAAAAAACCAAACTACCATATGACACGCAGAAGTCATTCACTACGTTTTCTGTTCCAGTTTTTTTTAAATACTCTTTGCTTTTTTTTCTTTCTTTCTTTCTTTCTTTCTTTCTTTCTTTCTTTCTTTCTTTCTTTCTTTCTCTCTCTCTCTCTCTCTCTCTCTCTCTCTCTCTCTCTCTCTCTCTCTCTCTCTCTCTCTCTTCTCTTTCTCAGTTTGGGTTGTATAGTTCAGGCTGGCTTTGAACTCAAGACCCTCCTGTCTATGCCTCTTGAGTGCTGGGATTACAGGTGTGCACCACCTCACTTAAATCAGACACTGTTAATTGTTTAGTATTTATTGTTCTTTCGCTTACTTAGATGTATCAGTAGTCTCCAAGTGGCTTCATTCTAGTAGCCTATCAGAGTTTTTTTGTTGTTACTCTTGTTGTTTTACTGTTTCTTATTTTTGATTTTGAGTTTTCACCACTCCAGAGAAGTAGAAAGAGAATATTCTTTACCTAGATTCAATAATTATTGGCGTGGGGGAAACATTTATTTTATTACTTTATAAACTTTTTCTGAAGTAGTTGAATATTAAGCTGTTGTATGAATCTATATAAACTGGAACTTTACTACACATATTACTATTATACGTCATAAAATATAAAAACTAGTAGAGCATAGTACATATATTTAAGTCTCTTTAGTAACCCAATAACATTTTTTAAACAAACTTTCTATGGAGTCAGGATTGAACAGTTCATTCAGAACTCACATCCTTGTATGCTCAGCACATGTCTTCACTCTTTCCTCACTCTTGAAGAAGGTTTTGGTGACACTGACTTTTCTAACACATGCCTGGCAAGTGCTTCTATTAAGCTCCATCTCCAGTCCCAACAAAGGCATTTTCTAAGAGCCTAAGGTAGTTGCTTGATAAAACATCCCATAATTTGGATTTGATTGATTTTCTATGATCAAGATTAGATTAATATTTTTCAGTGCAAGAATAATACCTTCATGGTAACATGTGTTTCCTGCTAGAATACATCAAGAGGAGTGAATTAAGGATTTTGTCTAGTCATTGGGTACGAAACGGCTAATTCTAATCACTTAACCCACATGAAAGGATTGTAGTAAAGCTGTTTCAAGCTTATTTTCATATAAACTTCTACTAAAGCCAAGTTTACAAGTTGCAAAAGAATTTTTAATTAACATTTTCAAGTACTATAGATATATTGAACTCGTAAATGTATCTGGCCTTTAAATTCACTTAGAAAATGTCCAACATTTGGGGTTTTTGTTTTCTTTTGTCTTGAACGTCCATTATTAAATTTTTAATCTAATGTAACTAATATTACATTAATTGATTGTGATACTGTACTTAAAACAATGGTATGTATATAAATGTAAGTAAATTTTAAAACATTTCTATGAATATTAATAAATGGTATTCGGTGTTTTATTAGTAGTACACATTTCAGTGTTTTAAACCATCAGTGAATTTGGTAGATACGAAGTCTAATAGAAGTGATCAAACTGAAATCTTCTTTTGTAAATAATTCACATAGTAATTTTCATATCATTGAACCAGTCCTATTTACTAGACATTGAGACAGTTCTACATTAATTATAATTTACTTGTTATTTTCATAAGTGTTCTTGCAAAGAAGCCTTCACTGAAAGAAGTTGTGCATAGCTTTATCACTGCTTTGGAACCTCCTCTGCATTAAATATCTAAAGTTTTATTTTTTCAATCAAAAAATGAGATCAGGACAGGAACCACTGCTCAGTAGTTAAGATTATTCACTGGTTGCAGAGGACGTAGGTTTCGTTTCTAACACCTAAATGGTGGTTCACCACCATTTAAAACTCTAGTCTAGGGAATTCAGTGCCCTCTTCTGAGTTTTGTGGGTATCAAGCACACATATGTTACAGAAATGTATTTGCAGAAGAAAACACACACATTTCAAAAAAACTAACAACAAAAAAGGTGAGATCATATGAAAAGCCTTCTTTTGCAGCTCTCCTGACAATAAGGAAGTCATAAGCTTATTTAGACATTAGCCATTAACGTTTTTACTAGCACTAACTTTTTTGTGCTTTGACTTGTGGAATTTTGTTTCTTTGCTTATATACTGTAATTCTTGTTAAACAGGGCCCTGTAACTCATGCTTTATTTTTATAAGAGTACACTTTACTGCACTTTTCTATTAAACAGTAAAGATAGCAGTACACTCAGGAGTGTTCTGTGAAACTGTTAAGGAATTTATGCCCTTGGATACATCACTAAAGAAGTCAAGCTAGGGATATGATAACATCGATTTAAAAGTTATATAAACATGTAATGCCCTCTACTTAACATACAAGAGAAATTATTAAGTTAGGGGTGTTATTCTATAAACATATAACTAAAATGTGAATTAGATGGCCTCTAGCCTGTACCTTATTAACAGTGTAAAAAGCATTAAACATTTGGACAGTTATGTAACCATCTATAATTAAAGTATTTCATGACTTGATAAACACACTTTTAGACAACTGAATGAAAGTCAGTGATGGCAGACACAAATATTGTGCGTACTATGTGAGTGGCTCTGACCAAGGATGCCCTGATACAAATTTACATACTACTTCTGTCCCCTGGAAATAGGCAATATTCATTTTTAAAGAAAAAGAAACTGAAATATAGAGGCCCAATTACTTGTTTGACAAGATAGCAAATAAGTGGCTGAGCCAGCATTTGAATGGACAAGGAAGCACGTACTTGTGATCTGCAGAGCATGCCTGATTTATTTAGGGAATCAGCATAATTAGTCGGCCATTTTAGATCATTGTGAGGGTATGTTTATATTTTGTAGAGATGAGTGTTAAGATAATTTCATAATGAATCTCTTCAAGTTGTGGGAGGGGACAAACAAATTCTTTTTCTGGATTTCTTTGCTTTTCCACAAGAGCATTGTATGTCTTGGCTGTTAGAATGGAGGAGGTATAATGATTTTATTTACCCTAATCTGTAGTATTATAGTATATTTGAAGTCAGCATCCCAAGAGAGGCTACAGCCCACATTTAAAACACAAACACATTCCCAGAAAGGAAAGTCTTTTGGAGGGTTTTTGATGCCTTACAGCTTCCCAGTATCAATATTTCAAATTATCCCTTTGTTTGTTACTCCAGGAGGTTTTTACACGCTGAGGCAATGCACCATAGTAAGATGGCTGAGAGGTATGCCTTTGTTTTGTTTCCGGACCTCAGGTGCATAGACTTGGTTTAATCATGATCCTTGTGTCACTCATCATTGGTCCATGCATGGCTCTCTGTTATTTATTTTAGTTACTTCAATTAGTTATTTTAAATGTCAATAAGCAGCCATGAGCCTACCAAGCAAAAGCTAGAACCTGAGAATAACCCACTTTAATCATATCATAACCCTTCTTCCTACCCACGTGTTCCCTTGCCCTCTTCTTCCCAAGGTAACCATCATTCCCGTCTCCTTATTCTTGTATATATTTTCTGTTGCCATCTGTATGTATCCATAAAAAATTACATTTTAAAAAATGTAGTTGTTTTTCATTTTATACAAAGGTGTCATGCTGTTTTGTAATCCTGTGGAATGACATTTTTTAATTAATATTATATTGCTAAGATTCAACCATTCTGTTGCATATGCCTTTATTTTATAATATGAGAAAGTAATTGCGGAAGAATTATCTACTTGAGCATTCAGGGCATTCTTCTAGTTCAGTCTTTGGAAAGATCCATGTGGAAATAAGTCCCCTTACATAACCTCAGGTACACTCTTGGAAAGTCCTATATACCTCTTGAGGTAAACACCCAAGTTGAGGACAGCAGGTATAGACCACTAGATGGCATTACTTAAAAGAATCTAGATATTCTGGGCAAGTTTATTAACCTTTCCAAGCCTTAATTTTCTCACCTTTAGTAAGTTTACTTGGCCTTATTACTGGGATCAAAGAAAAAACATTTGTAAATCAAGTACTTTTGTCTTTAAGGAAAAGTTACCTTTAGTGTTCAGTGTTATAGAATTACAGAATTAGAGGTAATTTGTAGTTACATAGAACTCTGTTGATGAGTATAATGAGCCTCTCTGTGCCTGGATTACCTATTTTTGAGACTCATCTATAGAACCAGTTTACGTCTAAAACAGTTGGTAATAGTAGCAAATATGTGACTGAAAAGTGGATAGATTTCACTAAAAAGTTTTGCACGAATCCTGTGTTCTAGCCTATTATGTTACTCTCCTTTTTCTTTATGTCTGGCTTCTACAAATAGCATGTTTCTGCATCCTTTTTCAGAATTCCTGCTCAGTGTACAGTGTGCTGTAGTTGGTTTTAAAAGGTTATACCAAGGATAATAGCTAGCTTTTATTAATATATTCTTTATAATTTAGATGAACAATTATTTGATTATTCAGGATATTGTACATATGAGTGCACAGCAGCTGTGACATGTGCACAAGGCCAGACAAAGTGCCAGCATGGAGGAAGGAGTTAGTCATGAGAGCCCACTCCCAGCTGCAGAGATACTTGCAGCTCATGACTGCTGGGAAAGGGAGGAGAGTCACCTTTTCCTTCAGGGATGTGGCCCCTTTAGGGTTTATCCATATTCCAGCAGGTAGCCTTTTACCCATACACATACTGGTAGCACTAAGGTGACTTAGAGTTTTGAGAGAGAAAGAAAACACATGAACTTGGGAGCGAATAGAGATTTAGGGGAGATAGGAAAGGAATCTTAGGTGGGGTGTGGGATGTACTTGATCAAACACATTAATGCATGAATAAAAATTAGGACAAATAAATAAAAAGAAAAATAATTAGTCCACCACTAAAGTTAAAACCCTGAAGGATGATGGAGTTTCATTAGATGCTTGTATGAAGTTTTCCAGAGTGGTTTGTGAGGGGAGTGGCTTTCCTTGTACATTATCACACTAGTGTTTCTTGTTATGGCATCTGTGATTTAGCATTCATCTGTTTTTTTCAGCCTTCCTTTGTGGCAAGATTGTCATGAATTATGGAGTAAAAAGAGAAGAAGACAGAAACAGATGGGCATGACTGACGATCTTTCCACAATTAAAGCCCCCAGAAAGGACCTGGGCTTAGATGACAGCCGAACGAACACACCCCAGGGTGTGCTGCCACCTGCACAGCTGAAGTCTCAGAGCAACTCAAATGCAGCACCTGGTCAGTAATGCTTCTTTGGCTGGTTTGGTTGACTTTTTATGTGTTTGTTCTACTGTGAAAACACTATGGCAGAGAAGAAGAAGGTTAAGGTTTAGGTTTATTCGGTAATCCGTGCATTACTTTATTGTTGGTACCAGCACAACTCACATTACAAGCAGTCTCAAATCAGGGATTTGTGGTGATTGGTCAGATTTCTTTTGCCAGTTTCTCCAGTTTAGGAGTCAAGGGTATTTATGCCTTTCATTAATACTAGTGTTAATTAATATTAATATTAGTTGTGAAGTTCAGTATTTAATTAAGGAACAGAAAAAACAAAGATAGCCAGAACTGCAAACAAAGTTTTTATCTCCTTGGTGGATATCTATACATCATTCTTACAAAAGAGTGTAGTTTAAAATGTTGGAATCTGTTATTTATACCTAGTTATTTCTTTTTTCACTCATATCTATCTTATCTATCTATCTAGAGATAGGGTCTTATTTTGTAGCTCTAATTGTACTAGAACTCTCTTTGTAAGCAGATTGACCTCAGACTCACAAACAGCCACCCAAGGGCTGGGGTTAAAGGTGTGTGTCACTGTGCTTGCTAGTTGACAGCTCTTTAAATAGTGAAGTCTACGTTTCCTTGTGGAACTTGGGAATCTGTCAGTTCCAGCCTGAATATTGGAGAAAGAAAATTAACTAGATGTGTTTCACTGGTAATGAGTTAATATGTAATATGCATGTTAGTATAGGTATTTCTAACTCAGAATGGCTTAACGTTTTTAAAAGAGTAATCTGATTAAAAAAACAGATTTTTATCATAGTGTGTAAAATATTAGTTTTAATTTCTAAAAAGTTCTTTCACAGTTAACTTCATTTTTGAAGTGGAATAGCATAATGAAAAATTCAGAGGCTGCATTCAGAATTAAATTTCAGAATCCAGGATCTTGGCAAATTATCCACTTTTTAAGGATAATAATAGATATTGTCTTATAAAGTGGTAGTGAGGGATGAAGGCCACACAAAATGCTTAAAAAGTGCTGGTTTTCATTGTTTCTTTCCCTTATACAGTGCTGTCTCCTGGTTAAATCTGTGCATGGCTCTGGTGGTCTATCTTGTGTTGTAGTTAGATTTTGAATGTCACTATGTGAAGAGTGAAGTGCTTGTTTCACGTTGTTTCATAACTCTTCCTCAAGTGGAATTTTAATACTGTGTAATGAAGAGGTTATGGGGGTTGGGAAAACTGTGAATTACGGCAGTTCTAATCAATACATTTTGTCTTTAGTAATAACAGGCCCTGGACAGCCGTTAAACCACAGTGAATTGGCAATTCTTCTAAACCTACTACAATCTAAATCAAGTGTTAATATGGCTGATTTTGTCCAAGTATTGAACATTAAGGTTAACTCTGAGACTCAACAGCAGCTAAATAAAATAAACCTTCCTGCTGGAATTTTGGCAACAGGTGAAAAACAGACAGATCCATCAACACCACAACAGGAGTCTTCAAAATCATTGGGAGGAGTTCAGCCTTCACAGACCATCCAGCCTAAAGTGGAAACTGATGCTGCCCAGGCTGCTGTGCAGAGTGCATTTGCAGTCCTCTTGACGCAGTTAATAAAGGCCCAACAGTCTAAACAGAAAGATGCCATGCTAGAGGAGAGGGAAAATGGATCAGGACATGAAGCTCCATTACAACTCAGGCCACCTCCAGAGCCCAGCACTCCTGGATCTGGTGAGTGATTGGCTCAGAGCTGTTGCTATCTATGGCTTTGACTGTTGAGTGACATTTGTTGAAGACATTCTCAGGTTACTGGTGAGAGGTGGTTCCCTTTTTTGTTTACTTCCTGGAGTAGATTGTTTAGAAAATTGTCCATGTATATTTTTCATTATAAATACTATATTTTTTCCTAAGGTAAATTAACAGTAACTCTATTCTCAATACAAAAGGATAAGTGTTGTGTGTGTAGTAGAAACATACTCTTCAAGCATTACATACGACTGGAGTTGCATAGTGTATTGCTTCAGTAATCTTGTGTTTAAGTGATAGCAGGCAATATGAATACTTGTGAGATGTCGTTTGGTACGTTGTCAAAGGTGGAATGTATGAATGTTCTCAATATTTCATTTTCCATGGTAACTTTTGATTCTTCTTCGATTTTATTTTACTTAGGGCAAGATGACCTCATCCAGCACCAAGACAGGAGGATATTGGAGCTGACACCAGAACCAGAGCGGCCTCGGATTCTGCCTCCCGATCAACGGCCTCCTGAACCTCCTGAACCCCCACCAGTCACTGAGGAGGACCTGGATTATCGGACAGAAAACCAGCATGGACCTACCACTAGTTCTTCATTAACTGACCCACATGCTGGAGTGAAGGCAGCCCTCTTACAGCTTCTTGCTCAACATCAGCCCCAGGATGATCCCAAAAGAGAAGGTGGTATTGATTATCCTACAGGAGACACATATGTGCCCAGTTCAGACTATAAGGACAACTTTGGATCTTCTTTCTCTGCCGCTCCTTATGTTAGCAGTGATGGTCTAGGAAGTAGCTCCGCTGCTGCACCGTTGGAAGCACGTAGTTTCATTGGAAACTCAGATATTCAGTCCCTGGATAACTACAGTACTGCTTCATCTCACACTGGTGGTCCACCTCAAACTCCTGCCTTTACCGAGTCATTTCCCAGTTCAGTAGCTGGATACGGAGACATTTACCTCAATGCTGGTCCCATGTTGTTTAGTGGAGACAAGGACCATAGATTTGAATATAGCCATGGTCCTATCACAGTCCTCACAAACAGCAGTGACCCTTCCACAGGGCCAGAGAGTGCTCATCCTTTGCCAGCCAAGATGCACAACTACAACTATGGTGGTAACTTACAGGAAAATCCAGGTGGCCCTAGCCTCATGCATGGACAGACCTGGACTTCTCCTGCCCAAGGACCAGGATACTCGCAAGGATACAGGGGACACATTAGCACATCAGCTGGCAGGGGTCGAGGCAGAGGGTTACCATACTGAGTATCTGTTTTTCCTCAGGCACATCATTTTTATCTGGAAAGACTTTTCTAGCTGCAATTTCAGGCAGCAATCCAAGAGACTTGAATAATATTAATTCAACAACAGCTTTATTTTTATGTGGAAAGGGTCTTGCATACAATAGTGAAAAAAAAACAAAACAAAACAAAAAAAAATTCTTTGCTTAAATTCATGCTGTTCTTAAAACTAGCTCTATCAATTGTACATCGTCACGGATTTTAGTTAACAGTTTTATTTTGTATTCTTGCAGTTTTAAGTGGATGCTAACATTAGGGACATAATGTTTTTATGGCCCTGCTGCAGATCTTCTGAACTATGCACACTTGTGCTTTCTTTTGTAAGTTTGGACCAACTTTTATGTAAACAACCCCCTCCCCCCTTCCCTCACCCCTTCAGTTTTACAGCAGTCAGAAAGGGCACTGATTTCTTTGGTATTTTCTTTTTACAAAGCTACCTTTAGTCAAAGGTCACTGTCAGTCTTTGCACCTGCTTTCAGTGTTATTGTGAAAGGTGTACTTTGTGCTCATTTCAGAAAATAAAACACAACCTTTCTCTTGATGCAACAGTTTTATATAAAACAAATGGTCAACATTATTTTTGTTTTGTTTTTTTCAAGTTACCATAACCCAGCAAAATTCATTCAAATAAAATAGTGGTTTTTATATGAAAACTATGGGTAGGGTGGGGAGGGGTGAGTAAGTGCCTTAACAGGTATGCTTAAGGACTGCGGACGAGTGAGCCTTCACACCACTGTCTTTCTGAGGACGTCTGCACCGTGCTGAAGGGGCAGCAGTTCTGTTAGGTCCATTCCCTCTGCCTGTCACACTGTCCTTTTCTGCCTGTCTTCTGGCTGTGTTAACTTTCACTGTTACCTTCTCTTTGTAGGGGTGTAAGAGGAAAGGAAAGGGAGAACTCAGTATCTTATGTTACTTCTGCGAAGTACTAAAATTTTTTTTTCTTTTGGATGAGTTACGTGGTTGAAAGTAATAGCTGAGTGAGAATTTTAGTGTGCTCCTTTCTTTCTGGCTGTCATAGTGACCCAGTTTCTACTTGGAGGGCAGGATTTTTGAAGCAAGTATGTATAATGATTCACAAATACATGTGATACATAATAAATGTATTAAAAGTTCACAGAAGGAGGGTGACAAACACCATATTTAAAGTTCTGTAATTATTTTAAGAAAATGTCAACTTAAGTAGGAACATGTTCTAGATTTAATTTAATTTAGAAAAGCAAAAGAAAACTCAAAGAGAAAACTTTCCCTCTTCCGTTCAATTTTGTGAAATTCACTGTAATTTCTGCCAGAATAGAGCAGTGCTATTAGGTCATTTTTATTCTATTAAAATCAACCAAGAAAGAATAACTATGATGGTGTCAAGTCTCACTATGTTTACGTTCACATAAAAAAAAATATTTCTGGAGAAGACCCAAAGGTAAATAGCCAGCATCTCCTTCATCCTTACTAGACAACAGAAAGATGACTCTGGGAACTGGGCGTGCCAGCTGACACTTTCACTTGTCCTAGCACCTTCTCATTGGAATATTAAATAGGGAAGAACTGTTTTGAAAAGCCATTTTAACTTCATGCCCTTTATATGATTTGTGACTTTGCATTTACAAACATTCAGTAAAAATTATTGTTTGGTGACAAAATATTTTAAAGATAATTTTCCAGTTTATGCCTGTTAAATGAATTTTCAGTTGACCATTTTATTTTTTGATGGTATTTTGTTCGTGAAAGAAAAAAATTAATGGAAGAAAAAATATTTTGCTTTTATTTGAATATTGACTACTAACAAACAGTAGAGGAAGTGAAGAAATGGTTTGAAATTTAGCAAAATAGAGTATTTAAGTCTCTGAAAAATTAATATGGCAAGTCTCAGAGCTTTAGACTTTCCTCTAAGTGACAGTATCTAAATTACTATGTCACACTGATACATCTGCTGGCCATAAGCAGCTAACCTAAAATTGAAACTATTTATGTGACATGAATAGTCTGTGTTTTAAAAATTAAATATTTTATATAAAATTGACTTGTGTTTGGATAGTTTTTCTAATTAAACCTTTCAGATATATATCATGTTGGGAACGTGGCTGGGAAGACAGGGAAATTATTGGCTTTGAAATAGGAACTCTTTCTCCTAATATGTATTTTATATGACTGTGTAACTATATCCTATGTATAAGAAAAGGGGATGCCAAGTAAACCGCAGTGCAATGCTGAGAGGCCAGTGAGTTCAGGACAGTCCAGACTCAGGGTGGTGTTACATGAAAAGACGTCTCAACACGTCAGTGAAGTACTAACGCAGTGCTGAGTTTGGATTAAGAACAGCGCTGAGAAATCACTAGTTACTTAAAATCTGTATTTTGGGTGAGGTTTAGAGTAGTAAAATTCTAAGTGTGTAGAATCAAGTCATATTGCAGATAAGAAAACGAGCATAAGATTAACCTGTGGAAAAACAGTCTTCCTGTGAAGGTTTATGTTTCACAAGAATTTTCCTGTGTGAAAACTTAAGTGTGTCCCAAGTCTTCAATTGTTACCTGTTGGTAAACTGAAATTTTAAGGTAATCGTTCTAGACTTTGTTGATTAAACTGGTTTGTGGGATGTGATAGGTTAACAGCTACCACTTTTGTTAGCAAATACATATTCAGTGACTACCATCATTGAGGGTACTTAACCACATAGAGATGAGGCTGGCAGAATTTGTTTATTCATGTCAAAGAAGCTAGGTGTTTGAATATGTTATGCTTAAGTGGATATACAATGGAAATTTGAATGGAGAAACAAGGCTCCACAAGGAAGCAAAGCAACAGATTCACCGAGGAAAACAAACTTACTTAAATCTGGCTAGTTCATAAGAATCACCAAGATTTGAGAAAAATGCATATGGTATGGGTTAAGTGCTTCTCAGGTGAAATAGTTAGCACTTGTATGTGAGGTTTTGGTGACTCTGCTATGAGCTCACTCCTCCAGTTATTTTTTCACACCAGGTAGTTGGTGAAGTGGAACTTAAATACAGGTTTGAATATATAAACATCTAGGATACTGGCTTGCTATTTATAGCTGAACCAGACCTACTAGCAGCCCCAACGGAACGATGAGCCTCCACAGCACAGCTGAAGAAAGACTCAGAGATTGCCCTGGTTTATTTTCGATAGCGGGATTGCTAATGTGTTCCTGTACTCATCTAATTCTGCAGTAAACACTTTTTAAATGTTACTGCTTTCTCTTGGGTCTTCATGTGGCTCAGGCTGGCCTTGCACTTACTATATAGTTATCCTGCCTCTACCGTCAACTGTTAGGATTACAGGGACCTGTTACCATGCCTACACAATACCAACTTAAACTAAGAAAACCTAATATTGTGACCAGTATTAGACTAACAATTCAAATTAATAGTAACTTAAACTAATAATAACTTTTTAAGGGCTAGAGCTAGCTCAGTGACTGCTTGCCTAGCATGTACAATGCCCAGTTTTAGTCCCTAACACACTCAAAAACTCTAAAACTTTTGCATGGCCAGGCATGGTGGCATATACCCATGGTGGGTTCTAACACTTGGGAGGCAGAGGCAAGAAGTTTGAGGCTAGGTTGCCGAGGCCAGCCAGAGTTACAGTGACACCTGCTATAGAAAAGACAAGTAACTTAGAAAATTAGAAGGTGGTAGCAGATACATTTCATATTATCAGTTAATGAAAGGCTCCTGTATTTTCTACAGGCCACATTAAAAAAATCCTGAGACCAAGTCATTAAACTGTCATTTCCTGTTTACACAGTATTTCAATGGTTCTCTTATTAGAAATCATTTTATAAGCCTGCTATTTACCAAAGGACTTCACCGGTGATTTTCTTAAGTTACTAGAAGTTACTAATAATAAGGTATTTTATGTTCAGCTGAAGATGGAAGCAAACAAAATTTTGATCATAGTGGTGAGGTCACACTGTAGGTCTCAGTTCACCAGACTTTTCTAGTTCTCATTCTATTGAATAGGGGCACACAGTAAATCATCTCTCAATCCCGCCCTGTTGAATTAGTTTGTTATAAAGGCATTATATATTTTTTTTGTAATAGTTTTAAAATTTTCTCCTCGTTAATGTAAAGGCCATTTGTTTTTAAGAGGGAAAAAGAAAGGTTGTATTTGATAGTCAATACATAAACTTACATAAAGTTTGTGTGGTGGTAGTGGTGGGGTGTTCATTGTTGTTGGACAAAACTTAGAACTTCGTGCTTTCCCCTTTTATACAGTCATCTTTAGGAGTAAGGTTTTTTTTTTTTTTTTTAAATGTTAGGTGACACTTCAAATTTGTGTTTAATTACTAGTGAATTTCATTACTAATGTTTTAAAGGTAGCCCTTGGTAACCTATGTATCTTCAAAAAGTACCTGTCTTTGGGATGTCTTATAAGAAAAATTGAGTGTTTTCTGTAGTTAATAATCTTTTCCTTGTGCTTTGTTTTCAGAGGCCGTTTTGGAACTCCAAAACTAAGAATACATATGAGTTCGGTTTCTAACCATACCTAGAATTTACTTTGTTAGGTGTAATAAGGCAAGGATTCAGTTTTATGTCCATTTCTGACGCTTACTTAGTCTTATCAGCAGCATCTGTTGACCAGTTTGTTCTCACCTAGTTTTTAATGCCTTCTTCAGGGGTTTCTGTGACGTTCCATCTGATCTTTCTGTTCTGTGTACATGTGCTTTGTTTTGAACTGGGGCGTTGAATTCAGAGCCTTGTACATTGGAAAGTTTCCCACGGAAGCTATATTGTGCTTTGTTTTTTATTATTATATTTTCACTTCTTAGCAAAATCACAACCTGTTTGAATAATTTGTTATAGAACAGAGCTTCAAAATTTTTCTAGCTGGGGATGGAGTGTATTTGATGGAGCATACCTAAAGCCCCCATCTTTGGTCCTGATCTGTGGCATAAAACGTATGTGGTGTTGCACAACTATAATCTTAGTGTTTGTGAGGTGGAGGCAGGAGGATCAAAAGTTCAGTGTCGTCCAGCAACACTTGAGTTCCTGAGGCCATCCTGGGCTTACATAAGGACTCTGAGTTTAAGTAAAACAAAAACAAAGAGAACTTAATTTCTCACCTTTTTTGTTTTCTGTTCCTGTCTCTCATACCATTTTACCCATTAGCCATTTTAGTTGAAAATATATTTAGTCAAACTGTTAAGAGGAGCTTGCCATTTAGAAGGTAAGATGGTATTTTGTTAGGTTCCCTATAAGTTGCAAATTTTTATTTGTTGTTTAATATACTAATTTTTTCAGACTGTATTTTGTTGAGAAATGTACTAGTAAGTATTGTGAGGTTTTGGGTATTTGCACATGAGTGCAGGTGCCCATGGAAGCCAGCTGTTGGATTACCTTCTAGGTACAGGCAGTTGTGAGCTTGTTGGTGTTGGTCGTACAATGTGCGTCCTCTGCAAGAGCAGCACTTGTTCAAAACCACTGACCAGCCCCATTATTGTAGTATTTTAAGCTTAACTCTTTATAGGAAAGTTACTATTTAAAAATAAAAATCTAGCCATATTGCTTAGCTTCTTTTTAACAGTTTATAGAGTTGATTTATCTTTTCTGATGTTATGAATGTCTAACTTTTAGTTTTAGACTTCATGCACAAACAGATTAGGGATGAGCTACTTAATGTGTTATTCTTTTTCTATTCATAAAGCATATTTAATAGGATCAGATTAAATTTCTTAACAGTGTTTATATAGATTTTCTCCTAATAGGTATTAGTTAATAGGATCTGGGTAAGCCATCTGTTTAAAAATGTAATATTGCTGTGTACTATTGACTACATCGGAACTTAGGATTCTGTGTTCACTCAGGCAGGCATTACATATTCATTGGCAACATAACTGGAAAGTTGTTATTTAAAATGCATAGCCCAAGAATTAACTGATGATTAAAGAAGTTAAAGCCACTTTATTTCTAACTTGACAATCCTGACTGTTTCCTTGAAAGCAATTCTCTTAGTTTTCCTCTTTCCACGTGTATTCTTCATTTGGCCAGAGTTCTGTTTCTAACATAAATCTTGGGAAATTTTCCTTTTCTGAAAATTTATATATTCTGCAACATCTCTGAAAGAACAGTTAATATGATCTATTATTAAGTGTATTATTAATATCCTCTGGAGTGTTTTAGGGGTGGGTGATTTATTCTTTCTTGTTCTTTTAAGCTGTGTTTGCTCAGGCTGGTCTTGAACTATAAGCTCCAGTAGTCCTCACTTAGCCTCTAGGTGAGCAGGGCCTCCTTGTTTGTCATTTTACTCAGCATTTTCCTTTGCTTCATTTCCCCCCCTTGTTCTTATTTACTTCATTAAATTCTCCATTCTCCTTCTACACCCACTGTTCATCTAAAGTTTATTTTCTCATATATTCCACTATTAGGTTTTGGTGTTTATTCAGTTTCATATTTTCCTACTTTACTGAACAATAATTCTCTTCAACTTTGAAAGGGGACATTTTAATGTCTATAGTATCTGATTACTTCTTTGACTTGATCTTACTTTTTTAAAATTACTGTACTTTCTAAAACACTGGTAAGATCCCCTGTATTCTTGTTTTCTGTTTGCCTTATATATTCATATATACTAAATTATTCAGCACATAAATGTTCCTGGGATCTATTTACATTTTAAACATGGATTACAGATTCTGTTTTAGTATGCCCCAATTGCTGGTCTTCTGTTTAGTTTGTGCTGTCTGCCAGGTTATTTTGAGACTAGGTCTATATGGGCAGGAATGGTCTTGTGAGCTTTGATCTTCCTGTGCAAGCCCTCCACGTGCTGGGATTATTTGTGCCATCATACCTTGCCCTCCACCTATCTGTGTAACAATTGTGGCTACTGCTTTAAAATATAGTTTATTTTTCAACTCTGTGTGTCTCTTTGTGGGTATGTGCATATGAATGCAAGTACTTCAGTGTCTAGAAGAGGGCCTCAGATACCCTGGGGCTGGAGTCACAAGGTGCTGCGAACTCGGACCCTAAGAGCAGTATGTGCTTAGACTACTGAGTGCTCTTTTCCACCTTTGCTTTGTTTAAATCTTTTCTGAGATTTTCATTTTCAAATTATATTTTGGTACCTTCTGTTGATGTCTAATTTGAAAAACTGACAGATTTTTCTAGCCACATTTTCCTTTTTGAAATGTAATTTTTGTTGGTGCTAAAAACTGAACTTGGCCTTGTGAATGCTAATGGAATACTGTCACTGAGATACATTCTGTGTTGAGTGATTGACATAACAAACTAGTATTGCTTGAGCCTGCAAGTGACGGTGAGGACCTTTAGTCCCAGCACTTGGGAGGCAGAGACAGGCAGATCTGAGTTCAAGGCCAGCCTGATCTACAGCGTGAGTTTCAGAACAACCATGACTACACAAAGAAACAAACTAAAAACAAAGACAAAAAAATTGCATAGGATGATACTATATGAAAAATGTATCCACTTTCATTCTACATTAACTGCACACTTGCTCCCTATTTATTTTGAAGTAAAATTCACAAGTTTGTTTTTATATACCTTTAGCCATTTCCAGGACAATTCTGCAGCTATATTTGGGATGGAATAGTAGATACGCTTCTTTAAGATCAAGAATGGTTTTTGCGATCCATATGACCAACATTTTGTAGCAAATTTGTTACACAAGGAAGAATGGTGGCAAGAAGGAAAGACTGATGTTTGCTGCCAGACAGGACTGTCAGACTCATAGAACTGAGAGTCAGAACTATTGTATTAGTGTTGTAGAAAACTTAGTTACCAGAAACACACAAGAGACCAGCTGACCATGGATGACTGAGATCTCTACTAGCAGTTTGCTTTCCCAGGACTGGTCAGGTGATTCCGTACACACAAACACTTGTCACCAACCTGGTTTGAGCTTTCTCTAGAAGCACATAGGAGGAAGAGTGCCAACTTCTACACATTGTCCTCTTACCCTGATACAATGGGATCCCTTTACAGTCTATACTGTAAAAGTGCATTTGGATTTTAACTGTAGACGGGCATCTGCATTTATACCTTCTGAAGTATTTAGAGCTAGGATTTTAACTTCTATGTGTAGCACAATTCGGCCTGCAGCACTTTCCCCATTCCTGCCTTCTGTTGATGCCACTTTTATTTTACAGATATAGGAATTAATAAAACCTTCATTTGACTGTCTCTGTTTTACTAACTTCTTCCTTGTTACAATGGATAAATCACTCCTAGAAAAATTCCAGCCTGTCAGAAACAAAAACCCTCCCTGTAGCTTCATTCTCTCTCCTGTAGCACTATTTGTTCCTCAATGAAAATCTGCACGGGTGAGCGGCTGCTTCTTACCTGGTACCCATTATCAAGAATGGAACCTGGCACATCTCCTCTATTTAATGAGCAAACACTAGCTTGTGTATACAGATGTGGAAAGAGAAACTCCCTGGATATTACTATAATAGGACTGCACAAAATTAATCAGAGAAACCCAATATACTTTATAAGAACAAGATGTAGCTTGCCAAGGACACATCCAACTAGAAGAAAGGTAGTTATAAAAATCCCGTATAGCCTCTACCTCAGATCCACTCATATGATACAGACTAAAGTTCTTTCTGATAGAACCAGACTAGCTGATCAGAAAACTCACTTTTTGACTTGGGTAATCACGTGTGTACAGTTCAAACAGTGAGCACTATTCTAATCTTACTACCCTAATTGTTTTTTTTTTTTTCCCTTTCAAATTTAATACTTTTCTATCACTGTATGGTGATGTTGGTGGAACTAGTTAGATATATATTAATAATAGTAGCTCATGGGGAGCTGTTTATTTAGAGCTAATAAAACAAACAGGCCTTTGCCCTCTGATTTCAATTTGCCTTCCTAAGGCTTGTGGGTGCTTGAAGGTAAGTGCAATTTTAGACTGGCTGGTGGGACAGAAAACAGTTATAAACCTCTTTTATTTAAGGACGAGGCAGCAAGGAGAAGCAAGAGGTGAATGAAGGTGAGACAAGAACTAGGGCCACAACACAGATGTGAAGGTCAGACGATCTAGTAGATAATTTGTACAATTGGTTCTTTCTTTGCCTTTGATGGTTCTGGGATCAAACTCAGATTGTCAGGCTTGTGCATAAACTTATTTACCCAGTGAACCATTGAAAAATCTAATACAATAGGTTAATGTGTTTAGTACCCATTCTTTTTGACAAGTACCTCTATCTTTGCAACTCCTCTGCAAATGTTACAAAGTAAAAGGTACGTATAAAAAGATGCCTATGAAACAGCTTTTCATCTATAGCACTATCATTCCTCAGCTTTCTACCAGGAAACCACATGGCTCACTACACGTCTCTGTGGTACAGAGTAATGCCCCTGCACTTCTGCTACTATGGAGGCTATAGGACCCTGGTCAAACATAGGATGGACTCACTGAGCAATATCACATTTTGTTAGTTACAGATTAGAGAATGCAGACACAGAGCCAGCAAGATGCAAATCTAAAACCTTTGCAAAACTTCTAAGGAACATGAATCCGGTTGCTGAGTGAAGTTTTATTATCTTCAGGATGTTAGTCTATTGGAAAACAAGATCAAAGCAGGAGTGTATACAACTACCATCACATCACCAGAGACAAGAGTTGATCGCATCACTAAGTCCTGCACTTAGCCAGTCCCTGGACTTACCTTGGATATTTGGTTTTTAAGTAAAACTATGTTGGGTTTTTCTGAGCATTACAACCTGAAGAAATTCTGAACAGTACACATTTCTACAGTAGGAAACTATGCATATAAGATTTTCAGAATTAATCTGAATTAGACTGTGGTTACAGCAGATACTGACACTCAAATTTCTTACATTTCTCACTTATTTGCCATCGTGAATACCCACACACATGCAGGGCACCTGGGGAGTTGACTACATGCCAGAGTCAGTTCTCTCCTAACACATGGGTTCTAGGAGTGGAACTCGGGTCAGCAGAGTTGGCAAGTGCTTTGTCCAGTGAGCCATCTTGCTGACCTAGAACACAACTTCTATAATCAAAAGTAGCAAATATATTGCTGGAGAAATGACTCAGCAGTTATGAACAGCTGATCTTCCAGGGGAAAATTGACAGCGTCAATGTACTGGCTCACAACTCTAGTTCCAGGGGATCCAACGCTCTCTTCACAATGACTAGCACGTCATCACTTTTTTTTCTGACATTTTAACAGGCATATAATGGTGACACTGGTTTTGAAATCCTACTCCATGGCTTGACCTCTAATTCTCCTTGATTGAGACTGCTATGTAGCCCTGGTTGGAACTTGGTATGCAGAGCTGACTGGCTTCAAACTCACAAAGATCACCCTTGCATCTGTTACTATCCCCAACTGTCTTCATTCTTAAGCATCTTTCACTGAACAGTCTTTTTCCTTGTTTTTCGAGGCAGTTTCTCTGTATGCAGCTTTAGCTAGTCTGGAACTCTGAGGACCAGGTTGGCCTTGACTCATAGAACTCTGCCTGCCTCTGCCTCCTGAGTACTGGGATTAAGGGCATGTGCCACCACTGCCCAGCTGGAGTAGATAATTTCTGGGCAGTCCACAACTTCCAACTCTCTTTTATGAATAAGGATTTTGGTATTTTATCTTAAAGTCAACATCAATCCAAAGTCAACCAAATTTTCTTTCCTCCTTTTTGTCCTTCTTGTAAACAGTAACAGGTAGATTGAGAGAGAAAAACTTATTCTGACAATCTCATACATGGTATACAATATCTTGTTTTATCCATCCCCTACTAGCTCCTGTTAGTTTCCCCCATCTCTTATCTTACTTTCATGTCTTTTAAAAGTTGTTTTTCTTTTAATTCACTAGATCCAAGTATACATACTTGTATGAAGTTTTCCACTAAGACTTGGGGAACCTATTAAACTCTGCCCTCAAAGAAGTGACTTTTCAATGTTTTGTACTTTTCCCATTCTATAGGTTTGGATACGCGTTTATAAAACTGACATGTATCCTCCAATATCAGTATCTATAATTTCACTGCCTCGCATTTTCACTCCCTCAAGCACTCATCAACTGTCATTAGTCACTCAGCTAAGTGTGAAGCACTCAGAGCCCTCCCCCACAGCTGGAATTTTAAGTGCATGGGTGTTTTGTCTGCTTAACAGGTAATGTGCATGCAGTGCTGGTGAAGGCCAGCAGAGGGCTTCAGGTCCCATGGGATTGGAAAAACTTCTGGGTATAAACCACATCATGGCTGCTGGGAAAAGAATACCAGTGATGGCATGGAATAGCAGCCAGTGCTCTACCAGTAGTCTTCTCTCCAGGTCCAGTGAACTTCAGATTCTTGATCTTGCATTGGTATCCGCACTGGGTTGAGTTCATGCATGCAACAGCTATACCATGTCCAGAGGTCATTGTCTCATACTCTCCTTTTTTCTGACTTTACACTCTCTTCCCATCTTCCTCGGTGTTCCCGAGCCTTGGTTGATACACATGTTCCATCTATAGCTGATAAGTGGTCACAGTTCCTTATTCTCAGCATTTGAACAGCTAATAAATCTCTACATTAACCTCTACTTCGTAATCAGAAGCTTCTCTGTCCAAATTTAAAAATAGCACATATCTGTTGGTACCAGAACCTGGGCAAATAAGAACTTGGGGCAGAATGCTTAAGACCTCTGGATTTAAGATTTGTTGATTTCATGTGTATATGCCTGCATGAGTCTGTGATTTGCTAAAACAGTGTTTTTCTACATGTGGGTTGCAAGCACTTTGGGAGGATCAACTGACCCTTTCACAGGGGCTATGTATCAGATATTCACATTACAATTTTTAACAGTAGCAAACCTAGAGTTATAAAGTAGCAATGAAATAATTTTATGGTAGTGGGGTTACCACATGAGGAACTGTATTAAAGGGCTGCAGCATTAGGAAAGTTGAGAGCCACTGCTCTACAGTTACAGATGGTTGAGGGTTGCTATATGGAAGCCTACATCTGTGAGAGCAGCCAGTGCTCTTAACTGCTGCGCCATCTCACCAGCCCCTCATATTCCGTTAGCCTCTTTTATAGGCTCATGTTCTGCTGAACTGGCTATTCTAACTTTGTTTTCACAATTAAACTTCAGATCTGAAGGGGCCAGTAAGGTAGCTTAAACAGGTGAAGAAGGCTGCCTCTAGCCAGATGAACCGAATTGGAACCTACATGAGAGAATCAAGTCCCTCAAGTTGTCCTCTGACCTCTACATTCGCACCATGGCACATGTATGCACCACAGATTAAATAAGTATCCTTTGTTGTAAAAGTAAACGCAAAGCAACTTGCTAGGAATAGTAAAAATATGAAACTGGCCTAGGTGTCCACCAAATAAGGAATGGCTGAAGAACCTATGATATATACATATGAACAAGGTATTTATTGCCACAAAACCCCACAAAATCCTGTCATTTGAGGCCAAAAGGATGAGCCTGGATAGCTTTTTGTTTTTGAGACAGAGTCTCATTATGTAGGTCAGGCTGGCTTCAAACTCTGTTATCCAACTGTCTCTGCCATCCAGGCTCCGGGATTAAAAGCATGCATGTTCCACCACACCCAGCCTTTCCAGTGGCTTTGTGTAGTGAAATAAGGAAAACAAATACTGTGTCCTCCCATTTAGATTGAATTCTAGAAGGGTCATTGCAGCTGGAAAGTGTCACTAGGAGACAAAGGGGGTAATGACAAGACAGAAATGCAGCTAGATAGGAAGCACTTATAGAATTTCTGTGTTCTATAAAAGCACAGTAGGGTGACTATGGCTGTTAATAATTCCATGTTTCAAAATAGGTAAAACAAAGAAATAATAAACATTTTAGGTGATGGATTTACCAACTGCCTTCAATCATTATATAGTATACAGATATTGAAATAAGATTATACTTCAAAAATGTCTATTACATGTGAATTAAAAATATTAGAAATATATTGGCTGGGGTTGCAATCTTTTATAGCTAGTATTTTCAGTTCCAAATTTAGAAAGAGGTGATGATATGAGCTGTGGTTATAAGTCCATCCTATAGTCCTTACATGTGGATCTGCTGGGGTCACAGTACTGAACACAAGTTTACTCTATCAAACAAATGTTTTTAAAAGTGACTAAGTTTAAAAATCTCATAAGGCTGTTTAAAACTGTATCAAGTTGATGTGATAATAGCTCATTGTAGCTTTGTGTTTCACATGCTTCTTAGAGATATTTTATGTATGTAAGTTTTCTACCTGAACATTACTTCGTTCTCTATGGAGGACAGAAGAGGACATCTGATCACCTAGAATCGAGTTACTTGTGGTTGTGAGTCCCTATGTTGTGCTAGGATTTAGAGTGCTTTGCAAAAGCAACAAGTACTTTTAACTACTAAGATGTCCCAAGTGCCTTAGTTTTCCTTTTTTTCCCCTTCTTTCCTTTTAAAATGTCCTGGGCACGTAAGAATACATATTTTAATGCAGGGTCCTGTTGTAGCCTTGACTGACCTTGAACTCATCTTCATATCAATTTCTGGGAATATAGGCTGGGGAAGATAGTGTCACACTCAGCGCCCTCATTAGGATTTCCTTATTGTGATGTAAATCATTTTTAAGTACACATCTTACCTTTCCTTTGTCTCCACTGATCTGCAGGGCTTATTTATGAGTGCTCATCTGTGAGGTCTCCACTCCTACTTTATTAGTTCCTTCTTTTTCAAGTTCTTGTATATAGTAGGGCAAAGTCTGCCTACACTCTTGGACATTTTTATAATTCATCTTGGTCATTCTTTATTCCATATAAAATAGACAATAATCTTGTAAAATCTAAAATTGAAACTTAAATAGCACTTATGAAAATGAATTTTTGGTATGTATTTCTCCTTTCAAATGCTTTTAAAATTGTACTTTAAATATGCTTTATACTTTTCCTCTACTGGTCTGAGAGTAGTCTGATAGAGTGGAGCATTTTTATCTAATGCATTTTCCCCAACTGGTATACAGGAGTGCTGTAATCACAAAACTGTTCTTAAACAGAACCACAGTTAAGTTTCCCTTTCATCAGCCCAGTTTGATCTTTCCCTTTAGACTCTTGCAGGAGTGATCTCTTTTCTCACTTTTCTAAAAATTATTGTTTATTTACTTATCAATACAGAGCCTGTTATCTCTGTTTTTCAACACAGGTTTTCTGTGTGCCTTGGCTGTCCTAGAACTCACTGTGTAAACTGCCCACCTCTGCCTCCCGAGTGCTGGGACTAGTGCACCACCACCACTCAGCTCTAGATCCTCTTCTTTAATTAGTCAGTAATAAGGTGTATTATAACAAAATACTTTGAAAGGTTGAGTCATCACTGCAACCCAGAGGGTAAGTGAAACACGTATGGTTAGTTCACTTTTGTGAATTCTTCTTTGTAGACTGTACTTAATCCCGGGCTAGTGTTCAGACTGCTTAAGGCACTCAAGTCTCTCAAATGCTGCTGTAACTTAGTAGTCACTGCAGTTGGCTTATATAAATCATGTGGACTTTTGGTAACAGCCTCTATAAATAAAATGATCTATAATTTCCTACTTATATTTATTTTATTTTTTGGAAACTTTGAGATAAGTTAATGTAAGTTTAAGATGTACTGAATACTTCCCCCACCAAAGGTTCATACAATACAGGACCTTCACATTCCATGATAGCTTGTAAGTCTTCTTGATGGAGGGAGAATTTGTCAATTAAGAATCATTAGTTTAAAAAATATCATTTATAGAAATTTTCTAAAGACTGTCTCATCTCATAGACTTGTATTTCTTTGGGAGGGGGTACTATATCTTTTGAAACATACTGATGCGTTGGTGAGAATATTTAATCTGTGTATCAGCCAACTCTTTGAAATTTATACTGATCTTAAAATTTATTTAAAAATTACATGACTCATATACTTGGAAACCTCCTGATAAGAGTTTTTTTTTGAGAGAGAAAGAGAGAGAGAGAGAGAGAGAGAGAGAGAGAGAGAGAGAGAGAGAGAGAGAGAGAGAGAGAGAGAGAGAGAGAAATTGAACCCAAGGTGTACCCAAGTACCAGAAAGGACCTCATGGCCTGTCCTTGTCCTACACCCCAGGGTTACTCCCTAGCTACTTCCTAGCAACAGTCAAAGATTAGTGTGATTGTTTCAAGTGTACTTTCAGACCATCTGTGATTGTTCATGGTTTTGCTTCAGAGCACCCACCTGCTGGCTTACAATAATCATTCAGTTAGAGGCCTGCCAGGCTGGCAGCACCCTCCACTGCTTGCCATTTTCTATAAAACCTTGTCCCTCTGAGAGCTTGCAGTTTCACCCTCCCCTTCTGTGTCAGAGATGGCAATGTGGCACAAGCTCAAACTTGTAATAAAGACCCTAGTGCGATTGCATCTGAATAGAATTCTTGGTGGTGTTTTGGGATTCCTGATTTAAAGTACAGTTCCCCATGTCCAGTTTACAGCTGTCATTTTAAGGTCTACCTTTTCCTATCCTCTTCTGTTACTTTTCTTGGACTTAGTTTATTATATACCCTCCCTTCTTCCTTCAACTGATTTGAGATCACTAAAACTTTTGGTTGTATATTTAATTTGAAAAAGTATAGCTATATGGCACACACCTTAAATCCCAGTACTCAGGAGTTTGAGACCAGCTTGGTCTACAAAGTGAGTTCTAGGACAGCCAAAGCTACGTAGTAAGATGCTACCTATATTGGGAAAAATTTGTCACTTTCAAAATTAGTCGTTTCTCTAACACTAGTATTTCAAGATACAATCACTTTATTATAAACTGTGGACAGAAATTTCATACCTCCCACCACTCCTTAAAATTCTTAAGCTTTTGTTTAAGAGAAGCCTGCATCATTTAATTCTAAACTTGCATTACCCTTACTTACCCATGTAATTTCAATGTAAGGAAGTATGATTCTAAATCTTATCTCAACACCCTATCACAAATCTGTTTCTTCATATAAACTACAACCACAAACCATGACTGCACATGCCCACAAGGCCAGAATTTAGGAGGTGGAAGCAGTAAGATCAGGAGTTCTTATCACAGGGAGTTTGAGGTCACCGTAGCCTACATGATACTGCCTCAGAAAAGCAAAAACTTGATTACATTAATTCATATTTTGATATTTGAATCTATTTCCAATAACCTTAATTATTTTAAGTGATAAAATTATCACTCCTATTCAACTGATTAAAAACATACATTAATTATGACAAAAATACTAAAGGCATGCATTTTACTACTCTTTTAGAGTAAAGACATGTTTAAAAGAACTCACTCTATTTATACACAAAGAAGATGGAAGGGGGTTGGAGAGATGGGTTGGTGGCTAGGCACACTTACTGCTCTTGCAAATCCCCTGGTTTTGGTTCCTAGCACCCACATACTCACAACCTTCTGAAACTTCTGTCCTAGCAAATATGTCTCTTCTACCCTTCATAGGTTCCTGAGATCACATTGTATACACACATATACACCAGACACAACATATAACATTAAATATTTTTTTTACAGAAAATTCTTAGACTCCTAGTTAAAAGGCAAAAGCTGACTTTTTTGAGGTAGGGTCTCATCGCCTATAGTAACCTCTATGTTACTGAGGATGGCCTTAAACTAATTCTTTTCCCTCTATCTACTGCATTTGGTATGTCTGGATTATAGGCATTTGCTACACATCCTGTTTAAGCTATCTTGAATTTTATTAAAAGCACAGGGGGAAAAAAAGCCTCCAATGAAGATCCAATTGCTCAAATCATACTCCGAAATTCCTTGGAAGTTATGCAAAAGGCTTTAAAAAGCATTGTCCATAAACTTTATACTTAAAAACTTTATCTGGGGAGTTTAAAAAACATCATAAAATGGAAATATCAAATTTCTTGAAGATAATTATACATAGTAGAAATTTTGTAACTGATTATGCTTTTTTAATGCATTAGAACAGAATTTAAACATGATTCTTTAGTAAAATATATTTAGTTTTAGACTATATTTTGGAGACAATTTACTCCTATTTCTATAGGGTTTCTTCTTTCTTTTTGTAAGAAAAACAGGGTCTTACCATGCAGCCTTGGCTGGCCTGGAACTTGCTATGTACACCAGGCTGGCTCCAGAGTACTAGGGTTAAAGGTGTGTGCTACCATGCTTGGCTACTCCTATTTTAATGTGCAAGTTCTATTAATTGTATATGCTATTTTGTTAAAGTAAAATATATATTTTATCATACTGGGAATTAAGATACACTTGTATATGTTAACTGGCCATGTTTTTACTAAGTGGGTTATAAAATGATTTATCTTAGGTTAGGTGGCAAATATTGGATATAGAGAAAAGAGGTACTAGAAATTCATGGTAAAAGTGAAAACACTAGGAAAGTGGTTTGAGTCATATGGCAGGAGCCTAAGAAAAAACAACTAATGAGAATTTATAGATTATCTACTGGACTGGCAAAAATTACTGAAAGGTTTTAAGAATCTGAAAGAAATTCAAGAAAATACAAAATACCACCTGTAAAGTACTTGGAAGTTAGGGTAGGGCATATGGCGATTGGAGAGAAGGAATAGTGTCTTGAAACACACATACACACAGCCCAAGCTGGCCTTGAACCTGTGATCCACCTGCCTCAGCATCCTGAGTCCTGGGGGTTTATATTTGTCTGACTTAAGCCACATTCCTTTTACATGAAATGCAGTATTAGCATATGAAAAGTACACATGGGACTTTTAGCTTCACCCTCCTTGAAATCATAAAAATTTTGACAGTTTGATGCATCTTTAGATAACCATTATTCAGCATGATGGAAACACAGAACCCAATTCACCAAAAGCAACTATAGTTTTATTTCTGATTTGAGTATTGTTCTTGAAATTTAAGGCAAATAGCCTTAACATTTGTTTGGTGTCTAAAAAGGCAGGCAGGTTTTTCATACTCTTAGTTTTCCGTTCACGTGATTCACCTGAAAACTAGTGTTTAAACAAATACTGCCATCTCCTTCCCTTGAAAAAATATCTGAATTCTGAACATTTCCATATGCAAGTATAACAGTTTGAATGAATCCCATATTTTACTCATAGTAAAAAAGCCTAAATTCTGTCATACTCCTCCTTAAACTAAGACAGTAAGAAATGTTTGATATATCAAAGTTCAAAAGGAAACACTCTCTTGATAGGTAAGTGGCAATTCTGCAAGAGTATATGGGACTTGAAATATTGTTGGGCTCATGTTTGGAAAATGAATTTTGCTATTTCTTTTGTAAAATGTGATAAAGGTTAAAAAGGAAATTGTTGTGATTCCTTGATCACAGGCATCTTAATTTAATTCTGTAGAGTTTTTGGAATTAAGGATCTAAATTTGGATTTTCATAAACTATCCTGCTTACCTATCCCTTGGAATGTATAGAACCTCAAAGAATTCATCTCATCTGGAGATAATGCTAATATAGACTATACTCTTGCTTAAAACCCATTTCTGAGATGTAAAGGTCTATACATTTCTCTAAAATGTTATTTAGCTTTTCTTTTTTTCAAGACTGGGTCTCACTATGCAGCAAGCTCTTCTGACTTCACTATGTAGACCAGCCTGACCTCATATTTAGAGATCCACCTGATACTGGAAAGGTTGGGATCAAAGGGTGTGGACCACTAAACTCAGCTCAAGAACCCTTCTTAAGAATTAAAGAATTAAAACTCCTCTAATCCCAGCACTTTGGCAAAGTGTGGCAAGGCAGATCTCTTTGAGTTCACAGCTGGCCTGATCTACATAGTGAGTTTCATTAAAACCAGAGTTACATAGCCAGACCACCTCTGCAAAAACTAAGCAAAATTCCATCAAAAACCTAATTCTGAACACATACTAATAGTGTATGCACTTTTGCTGAGAACAGTTTCTCCTTAAAAAGTCAGAGGTTAGACGGACCTCTGAAGGTAGATGTTAACAGAATTTAAAATGAAACATGAAGCTGTATTTGGATGTCTTCCAAACATGGTACAAATGCAACACATAAAACCTTCCTTTAACTTCATTATTTTTGCAAATCTTGTTAAATTGCCCAGGCTGGCTTTAACCTTACAATCAAGTCAGCTCAGCCTCTGGGGTAGCTGTAATTACAACCATGTAAAACTGTGTCTGGCTCTAACTTTTGATCTTTGCCAATAACATACTTTCTAAGAGATTCTTCAGTAATAGTTTCCAAGTGTTACTTTTTTATTTATGAGGTACAATAAGTATCAAATATAAAATATATGAAAAAACCCAAGATGTTGAGTACAGATGTTTGCTTTTGAATAGCCACATAACATCACTCTATTAAACCCTACACACATGGGACTGAGCAGAGTAATGTAACAGTTACAACAAGAATTTATATATTTATTAAACATTTACTTAGTGCCCATCATTTTATAGGCACTATTCTAAAACCTCACAATACAGGGGTAAATAAAGACAAGTTCTATGAATTTCCTCATTTTTCATGGAAAAACTGGAGTATCTAACTAATAAAATTTCAAAACTCTGGCTTCAATGGAGGTTTTATTAGCATAAAATCCTTCCAGTGGGTCCCTACCCCAATAACAAATAGGTCTGAACCAACTAGATAGAATGGTCATTTCACTTTTCTTTTGGAGAAAAATTGTTGACAATTTTTTTCAACAGACTGTAGTGTTTAAGATTTGATTTTAAATAACTGAGGAATATTTCTCCAAGATTTATCTCTGCTAATATAGGTAGATAGATACTCAGCATCTATTCCCTTCTATTTCAGTCAGGCAAAGCAAGCTAAAGTTCATAGAACCCTTTCTCAGATTAGAAATGTGCCCATGAGTCAAGGTAATTAAGCACTACTGACCAGGTCACAGAAAACTGGCTTTGTCATTTGTCATTCTTTGGGACTAATGGAATCAAATATACATATGTCTTTGTCACGGCAGTGAATTGAGATGACTATTAGTCATTTGTTGTGGTATGGCTATGAAGTGCCTCCCCAATGGTCATGTGTTAAAGGCTTGTCTGATCATTGGGAAGTGTTTAGATCATCAGGGAATTTACCTCAATGTTTACATGATGCTATTATTTTGGGAGATAGAAAAAAGATGAAGTTGTTCTAGAAAGGCTCCTCTTGTCCCTGGCCACTTTCTGTCTTTCTACAGCTTGGTTGCCAAGGGTGAGCAGCTTCTACCATATCCAGACATATTCTGGTTCACCTCAAGACCAACTAATGGATCCAGCTGAATTTCTACTGGAACCAAACTATGAACCAAAATTCCTCCTTTGTTTTCCTCTGGCATTTTATCACAATGACAGGAAACAACATACCACCTTCTTCGGCTTCAAGACAAAGCATGTCTACAAATATAGAGAAATTTGAGAACACTGAACGTTGGGCGGGTGTGCGTGCGTGTCTGATTTATCCTGGCCTTTAGTGGTTAAAGAAGTATAAAGTACAAGGTAGGTGATTTCCAGTGATTTTTAAGTTTCAATATTTTAACAAAAATACAAAAAATGAATTTAGAACAATTTTCTATTAATAAATACATAGAGAACTGTCTAGGATAGCTTATCTATTTCATTAAAAATATAGTTTGCAAAACATTTACCTTCAAATTCTAAGTGATTATGAAGCATTATTTTAGCAATTCTACATATCCACAAAATCACAATTAGGAAGACAAAAACGTTTTATTTTAAAACATCTCAAAAACAAGTGTCTGTTATCTTGGAAATGTTAAATATGAAAATTGTGTTCCATGGTACATACTCCCGGATAGCTAAATACTGTAAATTGTCCTATCATTTTCTATAATATCAACACTTGATATCAAGTTAGAGATTACCAAGGGTCTGCTAATCATTATTCAAAGTCATCATCTTTGGGTTCAACTCATTTACACAAGTGAAAGTTCTGTCCAAGCTGTTCCTGACACATGAGGCTTCCAGTTGAATTTCAGAAATGTTAAGAAAAGTATCTTCCTTTTTTGCCTGTGAATGTTTGCGTATTGCTGTACTGTTGGCTTATATCCACTACAGATACTGGTTCTAGGCCAGCCCAAGGGTCTTCAAGCATTGAAGGCTTAAAATAACTTTCCAACTCATTAGACATTCTTTTTTCTCTACCACGCCCTGATCCAAATGGCGTAGATGTCCTTGGAGAACCCTTTAGGAAAAAAATCATCAGTTAAAATAAAAACATCTAATAGAGATAATTGGTAATTTCTCCTCTAGTTAAATATTAGTGGGGAATCACATTAAAAGTTGGCAATTGAAACATAATATATTCAGCTGCAAATTTCTTTAGTGCTTTTAAGAACTACTAAAACCAATTGTATAGTTCTCTTTTAAAAATGTCTCCGATCATATTAGAAACCTTTTGATTTCTAATGTGATAACCTTGCAGCTCCCTACAGCTATTAAATATAAATCCAGCTCAAGCAATTTTTAACTGCATTATATTTTTCCCGTAAACTTACTTTTTAACCTGATAGGTTTCAAATTTCTAGAATTTTTTTTCTAGAACTTTTATATGGCATGAAAATTTCTATTCTATTAACTCCAACTAATAAGGGATTCAGCTGGATGAGCATGTTCAAGTTTGCAAAATGCCCTAGATCCAAGTTGTTAGCCAAAAAAGCTACTTTCTGTCTTGTATTCGCTGAGAAGAGGGGAAATTTCCACAATTCCAAATTTTCTATTTTCCCTTCAAGAGAACTTGGAGTAGATATAAATATGTCTAGAAAAACAGTAAGAGGCTTTTTTTTTTTTTTAAAAAAAGCAAGAATGCAAAAACAAGGGAGGGACATCTGTAGGAAAATCATCCACTGTCCTTCCCCTAGGACCAGGAATATTCACTGAAATAAATGACAAAAATCCAAACCAAAACAAAAGCCTCTGGGGGGGGGGGCGAGAAGAAATGGAGGATTAAATAAGTTTGCATACAAATGTGGTATGCTAAGAGCACAATTTCCGTGGAACAGAGATACGTAGCTCCGCCACTTATTGTAGTCTTAGATATATAATTTCTTTACGCCTCAGGTTACTCATCTGCAAAATTGGGCCAACGGTAGTATCAGAGGATTAAACAATCCACGTAAAGGGAATTTTAGTATCACGCCTGCCATAACAGTAGGAGTTCGGCAAACGCTAGCTATTGTCTTTACCTGGGGGTAGGTCTGCTGCTGCCCTGGGGAGTAGCCGAACTGATGCTGGGACCCCGCGGGGGACCTGGAGTAGGAGCCTGGGTAGCCGCCCGGGGACGGAGACCCGAAGCGGGCCCCCGAGAAGCTGCCGCCGTGCCGCGGAGAGTGGCTGCTCCCGTACGGCCTAGCCCGGGGCCCGCAGGGCGGAGTGTGGTGCGGACTCCCGTACCCGTCCCGCGGGGAGGGCGGCCGCGGCCCCCCGCCCAGGGCACCCCGGAAGTTGTTTCCGCCACCCCAACCTCCTATCCCCGGGCTGGGGTACGGAGGAGTTGGCGGTCGAAAATTCGGTCGATGCATAACAGGAAACGAAGCTGAAGAGATCGCCACAGCCACCCTCACCGGAACTCCAGCGCTCAACTGCCAGAAGGAAACGGCTATTCCTTTATTTATACAGCCTTCCGGCTGCCCGCGGGACTAGCGCACCTTAGTTCCGCCTGCACAAAGGTTCCGACCTCCCAGTGTTTCTGCAAGAAGGCAGGTAAGATAGGTAGGTCACTCAAGTTGGAGAATGGTGGGTGTGCCTGAGAGGAGGAAAGACTGTAAAGGGGGAACCAAATCCCCGACCCTAACGTGAGCACTGCGACCCACTGCCTTCGAGGAGACCCCTGCACACGAAGACGGAAGCGGAAAAGACAAAACCGGTCCTCAGGCCTTATGGGTTGGGCGGGGGCGTGTTGGAGGAGGCAGTCCGGAAGAGGGCGGATTAGAGGGATAGGGCGGTCTGGCTTTGAAGCTTCCGGGAAGCGGGGCGTGTAGCGTCAGTGGTCAGAGTCGGGGACTTTGGGGAGACGGAGGCGGAAGCCTATACGGAAGTGCGGGATGGGTTGTGATGAATTGAGGGGCGGGGCCGGAAAGAGGGCGGGCCGAAGGGTGTAAGGCGGGATTTAGTTGAAAGAGAGTCCTAGGAGGCCTGAGCGGAAGCGGACGGGGTGGTGGACTGGATGAGAGCGAGGGTGACCAGGGGGGGGCGGGGCTGTAAGGGGCGGGGCTGGGGGCGGGGCTGGCCGAGGGGCCTAAGGTCGAGGAGGGAAGTCCCGGGTCGTTCTTGCTGGGCTGAGGGGCGATGCTGTGGAAGCTTGCCAGGGCGGTGGCTTTTCGGAGACCGGGCCGAGGCCGGGCCGGCGGGAGGGGGCTGTGGACCGGCCGCCCGCAGTCAGGTACCCACTGACACTGAGGGCTCAGGCTCCCTGAGGAGAGCGCTCGCGCCTCGGGGGGGCGTCTGTCGCAGGGCTCGCGGCCGCGTTCGTGCCCCATTCCTCTTCTCCACCCCTGCCTTCAAATCCCCCAAAGTTTTGGGAACTTAGAAAATAAGCACCTCCCGCCCGAAAGGCGAGTTTTAGAAAGCACAGTGCTGCCTTGATAACAGGAGTGCCTGCACTAATTAATGCTGGACTTGAGCCCTATGGAGGAAGTTGACAAGGTTAGGAAGTAAAAATAGAAATTTAAAGGAAAACAAAAACCACGAAATTATAGCCAAAACTTAAAAATCAACTCAGGGAATTTTAGGACCCATTACATTAGACCGGTGTGTAGTGTGGATCTGGGGGGGGGGGGGTTATTGGTTTCGATTTTTTGTGTGTATGAGTGTATTGCACATGCACCACTTAATGTGCTTGATGCCTTTGGAGATCAAAAAGGAGTCAGAATTCCTGGAACTGGAGAAAATCGTGATTGTGATCTACCTTGTGGGTGCTGGGAACAGAATCTGAATCCTCTTGCAGAGCACTAACCAGTGAGCCATCTCTGGAGCTTCTGTGGTTTTTCACTCATCTATAGCACTTTTATGGAGCATTTGGCCTTCAGTCTCTGACGTATTCAGCGACATAACTAACGAGTTATCTTCTCAACTTTATTTTTTATTAATGGAGACAAACACAAGGGCTTTGGGGGTGGGGTGAGGCTGTTTAATTTTTTTTTTCATGCCCCTGCTTTATGTTTGGATAGTTCGATTCAACTTTTTTATTTTGCTTCATTTTGTTTTTTGGGTTTTTTTTTTTTTTTTTTTTTTTTTTGAGACAAGTTCTCAATAATATTACTCAGACTTGGACACATTTCTTACTTCGGAAGACAAATTGTATAATTAATCATGGAGAGATAATGTCACCATCAGGATGCAGTGATATAAGTCAAGCCTTCATACGGCAGCTCAGCTAACAGTTATACTGTTCTAGACTGGCCAACATTTCTGTTTTTTCTTTGTGTAGCTTAGTATCTGGCTGTTGCACACTGCTCATACTGATGAATGAATAAGTCATATATCACACACACATATATGTCAGCAAACCATATGAAGGGAGCTGAGAAGTGGGGTGATAGGCACCAAAATTACATTTATTATTAGTTTTTATAGCTGGCAGAAAATAATGCAGAACTGGGCCTTACCCTATATTAATTATCTTTTTACTTGTATTCTGCTTCTAGAATGGAGGTGAACCCAGGGCCTTGTGCATGCAAGGAGGGCTCTTTACTGTTGAGCTTCAGTGTATCCGTAGTCCCCAGGATCTATCCACACAACACACCAGAGATCTGGGAGAAGAAATACAGCAGAAAAGTTTCCCAGGCAGATTAAGACTGTACTTCCCAGCACATTTGAAGGAAACAAGTGTGAATACTTGTAATTCACCTGTTTCAATAAGGTTGAATAAGGTTGTAGTGTTTATTTACCTAAGGGGTGCTTCTAGTGTGTGTGTGTGTGTGTGTGTGTGTTATCAATTTATTTTTTTCATATTGCCATATCTTCAAAACAAACAGCAACAAAAATTACTTGAGAGCCCAGTATATAAAAGCAGAAGAATAATGTTTAAAATGGAGATTTGGGACCCAGAATTCTGCTTACCTTACCATCCTGAAAAGCAACTCTGGGATCCCTCTGAGGAATTCCCAGAACATCCCCATTTTTAGGTAAATGACAGAAATCAGTGCTTTTTGCATTGATACTTAGTTTAGTTTAACTGTCCATAAGAAATAAATATTTTCATGCTTCTGTGTTGTTAGGGCTTTCTAAATGGAACCTGGGTTAAAGGACAAGCCATGGAAGTTAAACAATGATTGATTAGATAGTTAGAGGCATGAGTTTATATTTAAAGGGATATAAACCAAGAGGCTTGGATGCATTCCCAGGACTGCAAACTCAGTGAAGCTTCTGTCTCCTTGAAAAGGCTATTTATATCCCATGGGGTAGGATCCCCCCAAAGAGTATTTGCTCCTATCTATCAGAGGAAGGTAGAATCTGAGCTGTCATCCTGCATAAACTCTTAGATTCATAATTTTGGGGTTCTTCTCTTATAGTTCAACCCCTGTAATGAATAGGTCTAACCGACTGATTTGTATTGTGTTTGTTAACTGTGAGGTATTAGGTGCAGAAATATGGTACATTTCTTGATGTTATTAATCACAACTGATATTTACTATAGAGATCTTATGTTTATTTTCAGAAATGACTATATAGAGATTAAAAGTTTATTATAGAGAAACATTGTTTAAGAGAACATAGTAAATTCCTATGCATGGAGAATATTTAGGGCATAATCCTTCTTGGAAGAGCAGTCTTTAGCTTCATATTTCTTGAACGTTTTCAGATTATTTTCCTTGGAGTGCTGCCTTTTGTTAGCTGTCTCATGTTATGGACAGTAGGTTACAGAGAAGTAAATTAGTGTGAGATTAGCTCATTCCTTAATAGGAAGCAGTGAATCTGCTTCAAACACACTAAATCACTTTAATAATATTTTTACTGACAAAGCAAGAGAAATTTAAAGGAACTTTTAAAAAACAGCGCTTTGTTAAAATTTATTCCCTTTTCTCTTAAGATTTATTTATTTTTTGTGTGTTTTAGTCAGGGTTTTCTAGAGTCACAGAACTTAAGGTAATCTCTATATAATAAGGTATTTATTGGTGACTTACAGTCTGTTGTCTGACTCCCCAACAATGGTCGGCAGCAGCTGTGAATGAAAGTCCAAGGATCTAGCAGTTACTCAGTACCACCAGGCAAGCAGACGAAGAGAAAAAGCCTTCCTTCTTCCAATGTCCTTATGTAGGTCTCCAACAGAAGGTGTGTCCCAAATTAAAGGTGTGTACCACCATGCCTGGGTCTGGGACTTGCTCTGTCCCAGATGACCATGAGCTCAGAGATCTCCTTGCCTCTGTGCCTCAAGATCAGGACCAAAGGTGAGCCTCCCAATTCTGGATTGGGGTTCATTCCAGATATAGTCAAGTTGACAACCATGAATAGCCACTACAATCCACCCCTTGTTAACTTGACACAAATAATATCTCATGTCCACATGAAACAGTAACAAGGCCAATACACCTAACATGATAAAACTATTCTTCGTACAATCACAAATGCATTTGTAAATTACAATGGGGCAATGCCCCTTGGAAACATTCTTTTAGTATCTCAACTGAAATAGCAATTGATGTTACAAATGTGTTCTTAATAAAATAAAACAGAAGCATTCATGCTACTTTATAATCCTCATTTCTGCAACTGGTTATGTGGCCTTAGGTGGTATTTATAATTACTGTCCTCTACAACCCATTCTGTTTCCTCCACCCTCTGCAAGCACCTCAGCAGGTCTTGGCTCTTTTCCTGGAGGAGTGACCCATACCTTCATTCCTGATGGTTCTGTGTCCTTTGTCATCCTGCTTGGATCAGGCTGTTGTAGTTTCCCATTGACTTTAATCACAGGACGGCTAGTACTAAGAGATGCCCTAAGAGATTTCCTGCACTCCAGACATAATCCTTCTTACCTCCATTGTGGAGAGGCAATCCAATTTCCCCATGGTAATCTGGATCTATCATCCCTCCTAACACTGTTATTCCTTTCTTAGCCTGCTGGTTTAAGGGCATTAGAAGCTCAAAATGACCAGAGGGGAAGTCTGAGGTTCCAGTTCAATGGAATGTTTGTTGTGGCTTCTGGTAGGAGCACTCCCCCCTCTGGAACCAAAACTTCTAGGTCAGCAGAACCAAGAGTTGTGGGAACTGGAAGCAAAAATTTTCCCAGAGGGTTGCTAGGAGTGATAGTGAGTGGAACTATTCCCTTTTCCACCCCTTGATTCCTGGACCCATGGATCCTGGCTATGGGAGAAACTGTGCCATATATTGGACGCTGATTCAAAGCATATACTGCCTTCTGAAGAACTCTGCCCCACCCTCCATGCTGCTGCCACCTAATTGGCACTGTAACTGTGTCTTCAAAAGGCCATTCCATCTTTCTATCAGACCAGCAGCTTCAGGATGATGGGGAACATGGTAAGACCAGTGGATTCTGTGATCCTGGGCCCACTGTCGCACTTCTCTGGCTGTGAAATGATTTCCTTGGTCAGAAGCAATACTATGTGGAATACCATGACAATGGATAAGGGATTCTGTAAGTCCACGGATGGTGGTTTTAGCAGAAGCATTACATGCAGTAAAGGCAAATCCATAGCCAGAATAAGTATCTACTCCAGTAAGAACATAACATTTTCCTTTCCACAGAGAGAGTGGTCCAATGTAGTCAACCTGCCACCAGGTTGCTGGCTGGTCACCTCGAGGAATGGTGCCATATCTGGAGATCAGTATTGATCTCTGCTGTTGGCAGATCTGGCATTCAGCAGCAGCTGTAGCCAGGTCAGCCTTGGTGAGTGGAAGTCTGTGTTGTTGAGCCCAAGTATAACCTCCATCTCTGCCACCATGACCACTTTGTTCATGTGTCCACTGAGCAATGACAGGGGTAGCTGGGGGAAAGAGGCTGGCTGTACACAGAATGGGTCATCTTATCCACTTGATTATTGAATTCTTCCTAGGCTGAAGTCACCATTTCATGAGCATTTACTTGGGACACAAATTTCTTTACATCCTTGGCCCATTTGTAGAGATCTAACCACATACTTCTTCCCTAGATGTCTTTCTCACCAATTTTTCTGATCTTTCCAAGTCCCTGACCATCTGGCCAATCCATTGGCTACAGCCCATGAGTCAGTGAACAGTCATGCATCTGGCCATTTCTTGTTCCAAACAAATGTAATACCATATGTACTGTCCAAAGTTCTGCCCACTGTGAAGATTTTCCTTCACCTGTATCTTTCAGGGTTGTCTTGCAAAGGGGTTGTAATACTGCAGCTGTCCACTTCTAGGTGGTGCCTGCATAAAGTTCAGAGCCATCATTAACCAGGCCCTAATCTCTTCTTCCATCAGCTGATCCTAGGGAACACCCCCATGAGGCTGTAGGCACATGCTTGGCAGCAGATGGCATTGTAATAGGAGTAGAAACCATAGACATTTGAACAACTTCTTCATGTAAATTGCTTGTGCCTTTAGGACCTGCTCAGGCCTGATCACATATATATATCACTTCCATTTGATAATGGATTGCTGCTGTGCATATCCTCCTTTGTGACTTGAAGGGTCTGATAGCACCCAGCTCATGATGGGCAGTTCAGGTCCCATGGTAACTTGGTGTCAAACATTCAGTTTCCACTAAGGCCCAGTAGCAGGCCAAGAGCTGTTTTTCAAATGCAGAATAGTTGTCTGTAGGTGACAGTAGAGCTTTGCTCCAAAATTCCAAAGGTCTCTTCTGTGATTCACCTACAGGAGCCTGCCAGAGGCTCCAAACAGCATCTCTAACTGCCACCGATACCTCAGGTACCATTGGGTCTGCTGGATCGTATGGTCCAAGGGGTAGAGAGCCTTCACCTGTTCCAGGCCCCACACAAAACTAGCAGCTTTCCGAGTCACTTGGTAAATGGGCCTAAGTAACACACCCAAGTGAGGATGTACTGACCTTAGAATCCAAATAGGCCCACTAAACATTGTGCTTCTTTTTTTGGTTTTGGGAGGGACCAGGTGCAGTAATTTATCTTTCACTTTAGAAGGAATATCTCTGCATGTCCACACCACTGGACTTATAAGAATCTCACCCATGGTCATTGAATTTTGGTTAGATTTATTCCCCATCTTCTGATAAACATATATGTTACCAATGAGTCCAAAGTGGTTGCTACTTCCTGCTCACTTGGTTCAATCAGCATAATGTCATCAATATAGTGCACCAATGTGATATTTTATGGAAGAGACAAACTATCAAGATCCCTTCTAACTAAGTTATGACACAGGGCAGGAGAGTTAATATATCCTTGAGGCAAAACTGAAAGGTATACTGCTGGCCTTGCCAACTGAAAGCAAATTGCTTCTGGTGGTCCACGTGAACAGATACTGAGGAGTAGGTATTTGCTAGATCAATACCAGGTACCAGGAGATGTGTTAATCTGCTCAAGTAAGGAAACTACATCTGGTACAGCAGCTGCAATCAGAGTTACTACTTGATTTAGTTTTTGATAGTCAACTGTCATTCCATCTGTCTTCTGCAACTCCAGGTCTATGGCTGCTGAAGAGAAGATTCTTTTCAAGGGCACACTTAACAACCTTTAGATTGTTTGCTTGTATCTGGAGCCTTTAATTTTACCATACAGCTCATTCTTTTCCTTCATTAGTTTTTCCAGAGATACCAAGAGTAACATGCCAACAAAATCATTTTCTATTTTTTTCCCATCTTGTAGAAAGCTTTGTACACCAAGTCACCTAATTCATCAAGATACTCAAAGGCTTTAGCTTCTTTATATTTGAAATATACTTTCAGTATTCTCTGAGCTCCCAGGAGGGAGATGTTTCAGTAGTTGAATTATTAAACCAATTTTAGATTATTAAAAGATCCATCCTTATACTTCTGCTTCTCTAGAACCACTCCCGGTACCAACTTCTGTATTAGTCAGGGTTCTCTAGAATCCCAGAACTTATGTAGTCTCTATATAGTAAGGTATTTGTTGGTGACTTACAGTCTGTTGTCTGACTCCCCAACAATGGTCGGCAGCAGCT
Source organism: Micromys minutus (assembly GCF_963924665.1). Taxonomy (NCBI): domain Eukaryota; kingdom Metazoa; phylum Chordata; class Mammalia; order Rodentia; family Muridae; genus Micromys; species Micromys minutus. The sequence continues at coordinate 69,211,383 of NC_137975.1, read as the reverse complement.
GTGAGTGGGAATCCAAGGATCTAGCAGATGCTCAGTCCCACAGGCAAGCAGGCGAAGAGAGAGCCTTCCTTCTTCCAATGTCCTTATGTAGGTCTCCAACAGAAGGTGTGTCCCAGATTAAAGGTGTGTACCACCACACCTGGATCTGGGACTTGCCTTGTCCCATATGACCTTGAGCTCAGAGATCTCCTTGCCTTAGTTTCCTAAGATCCATAGCCTCTGTGCCTCAAGATCAGGATCAATGGTGAGCCTCCCAATTCTGGATTGGGGTTCATTCCAGATATAGTCAAGTTGACAACCAGAAATAGCCACAGTGTGGATTGGTGTTTTGCCTGTATGTATGTCTGTGTGAGGGTGTTGGATCCCCTGGAAGTGGAGTTACAGACAATTGTGAGCTGCCACGTGAGTGCAGGGAATTGAATCCCGGTCCTGTGGAAGAGCAGTCAGTGCTCTTAACCACCAAGCCATCTCTCTCATTCTCCCTTTTCATTTCTAAGCATGTGATTAAGCACAAGAGAAACATGTTATACTTACTTACTTCTTTCCAATCTGCTTACACCAACAGACATCTCCACTGAAATTAATAAAAACCCTTATAGAAGTAGTTCTATATGAAGAAATAAGAGTTGAAAGGTTTAGTTGTGAGATTTGAAGGAACACTGAGATGGATTGTTGAGGGTAAGAAGTTTAGTAGGAAGGTCTGCAAATATCATGAATAGATATCAGCATGGTGGGGGCTCAAAAGAGAGTTTAGAGACAGAAAACATGATGGGTACTCTGTAATAGAATCAGCCTCCTGAGGCAGAAGTGGGGTGTCTCTTACAGGTCTCTGAGGAAGTGTGGGACTTCACAGTACAAGCCTGCAGCCAGGCTCTCTGGCTTCCTAGCAAGAGGCAGAAGACCAGAGCATATGAATGGCCGTTTCCAACTTTTGTAAGCTCAGTTTTCTGGGTGAGAACATGTAAGTCGGTTAGTTAGAGATTCACAGTTTCTTAGGGTGCCTGTCAGTACATGAAACACATGAAACAATGCTTCAGGTATTGGCCTGCACATCAGTCTGGGCTGGGGTTTGAATGAAGTGTGAATCATGTTTTCAAGAAACTCACATTAGATGATCACTTCAAATGAGCAGATGACATTGGAATATCATGGGAATCTTTTTTGTAGTTTTCCTATTATAAACTGATACACTTGTGAATTCATGATTTGAGTGTCCCCTCCAAAATACAAGTTAAAGTTTAATTACAACTATAATAGTATTGGCCTTTGAAAGATGCTTAGGACTTGAGGACTCAGCCCTCATGAGGACTTAGCGTGGCTCTAAGTTACTCATTGCCAGCATGGTTTGATATAAAAGCAAGCTGACCCTCCTTATCCTGTTATTGTTGCCCTTCGTTCTTTTGTTTTCTGCCATGGGGAATGGAACACCAACACTACAGGGAGGCACTGTGCCCTCTTGGAAATCCTAGCTCTGAAATTATGAGAAACAAATCCCCTTTTCAATAAATCACCCAGACTATAGTTTTCTGTTAGAGCATCAGAAAATAAGCAAATGCAACACTTTTTACATAAATGTAGAGATTTCATAACGAGAAATACTGAACTTTTATCCAAGAAGCAACCGTTTGATGTTTTATTAGGAAAATTGTGCATCAGTTAGTTCTTTTTAAAATAGGAAACAGAATTTTAAATGGGCAAACATTATAAATGGTATAATCTGGGTCTGGGAAAACTACACCTTTGCATTATGTACTTCTACTAAATAGTGATTGGTTAAAAGGTTGTTATTATTATTATTATTTTGAAACAAGATCTTACCCTGGAGCCCTGGGTGGCCTGGAACTCTCCATTAGTAGTCTGGTCTCAGACTTACAGGTATCTGCCTCCCTTTGCTTCCTCAGTGATGGAGTTAAAGACAGACATCACCATGACTAGCTAAAAGTTAATAGTTTGCTACCCAAATTTATATAAACCAAAAAGATTAGGGTGCTCTTTGAAATATAAAAAAAATAGCCAAGAGTAAGAAAAGATATGAAAATATTCCATTTATAAACTAATAACAGTTGCATTCAAAATTTTAACTGTCAATTTTATAACAAATAAAGACACCTCCCCCCAATTAAGATGTTATTCAGGATTATGGTAGATGATGGGAAACACTATTTTTTTGCATAAAACCATATTTTTGTCAGTACTTGAGTTTTTTAAAGGATTGATAGTATGCATTGAAATCTTACTAGATACCATAAGCATAAAGTACATGTAAAACAAAACATAACATAGAAATAGTTAAAGTTTTCTTGGTGTGTATACATTAAACATAATGATTTTTAAATACCGAGAATTGACACAAGGCTATCTTCTTAGCTCTTGAGTTATTAATGATTTAAGGTCTAAGTGTACCCCACTCTGAGTGGGTACTATACACTTGTTGTTGTTGGTTTTTTTTTTTTTTTCTAAGAAGGACTGAGGCTTCCACTTTTTGGCCTTTCTTTTTTTTTTTGAGCTTCATATGATCTGTGAGTTGTTTCTGGGGTGTTCAGAACTTTCTGGGGTTAGTATCCAATTATCAGTGAGTGCATATTATGTCTGTTCTTTTGTGACTGGGTAACCTCACTCGGGAAACACTAATTTTGTACACTACTGGTGCCAACACATATGAACGCAACCTTTCTGGTGGATAATTTGATAACATCTATTAAAAGTTCTAAAGCATTTACCATGTGAACATGGTTAGGCTACTTCAGTACCAGTCTTTTTCCTGAGAAACACACTTCTTGCTGCTTATTCATTCCCCAAAGCTTTAAAGGCCCCGTGAAACATTATTTTTTACCTTTACTATCTGAAGACTCTGGTAAGATCCATAATCCTTTATACACAAAGTATCTCTACACAACTCCCTTGCTCTTCAGAGTTACACACCGAACCAAATAATAAAACCCTTTATCTCCCAGATGGTCATCCCCACACGTCTTCAGTGCAGTCCCTTTCCTTTGTATATTCTTCTGAGATAAACATATGCAATGTTCTGTAAAATAAGGACTTAATATTCTTGTGAATATAATATTTTTATGTTTGAGGGTTTCATAGAACATATTTTAAATTATTTATTTTATTTTTGAAATTATGATGTATTTTTATTATGCCCCCTTCTAGCTTCTTCCAAGCCTTTCCATATAGCTCTCCTTGTTTTTATCTAATTCATGACTTATTTCTTTATTAATTTTTACATATTTGCTTCCCCTCCCTGCTACTTAACTTTTTCCAGATTGATCTCCTAACCTCTCCCTGCTGTTTTTGGTCTTCTCTCTCTTCCTCCTTCTCTTCTATATATTTCCTCCCCTCTCCTTTTCTCCTCCATCTCTTCATCTTCTTCTCCTCCCTTGTTTTTCTTGCTGTCCTTCCTCTTACCTCTTTTCTTCCTTCTTCCCCCTCCTCCTCTTCCCCTTCTACTGTAACTTGTGAGTCCAAATTGTGCTGCCTTGCACTTACTGTGTGACACATTCTTTCTTTTTTCCCCTTTCTTTTTGTAGCATAGAATATTTATTTTTTAAATTTACATTACATCCTGATCCACCTCCCCCACTCCTCTGCTCCCAGTTTCTCCCTCTCATCTCCCTTACCCTCACACCTTCCCTTCTGCTCTTTCTTCTCAGAAAAGGGGAGCGGCCCATGGATGTCAACTAACCTTATACCTAGTTACAGAAGGACTAGGTGCAACTTCACCTATTGTGGCTGGACAAGGCAGCCCAGTTAGAGGAAAGGGATCCAAAGGCAGGCAACAGAGTCAGAGACAGCCCCTCTCGTTAGGAGTCCCACATGAAGACCCAGCTGCACAACCGTTGCATATGTGCAGACGGTCTATGTCCATTCCATGCATGCTCTCTGGTTGGCGGTTCAGTCTCTGTGGGTCCCTAGGGCCCAGGTTAGTTGATTATTTAGGTTTTGTGTGTGTGTGTGTGTGTGTGTGTGTGTGTGTGTGATGTTCATTATATGTATCATTTAATTTTTACATGTAAAGCTTTTAGTTTAGCAAATTGATTTAAAAATATGCAAGCATGGAAAAAAATAATGAAACAAAAATTCTTGCAATCTATGTGTGTGTGTACGCATGTGCACGAGTGAGCGAGAGTGTATGTATCAGTGGGTGTGGAGAACAGAGGAAAACCTGAAGCGTCATTAGTCAGGTGCTGTTCTTGTTTTTTTTAGACAAGGTCGCCCTGGTCTGGAACTTTCCAAGTAGGCTTAGCTGACTTGTGAGTGACCCCCAAGGATTTTCTTGTCTCCACTTGCAGTCTGGTATTGGGATTACAAGTATATGATACCATGTTAAGCTTAATGTGGCTTCTAGTCATTAAACTCAGGTCTTCACGTTTTATATATATATATATATATATATATATATATATATAAAAACCACTTCACCAACTGAGCCCTCTGCCCAGGCCCTTCACAATGGGCACATTTAGACAGTGCTGGCTTTCCAGTCTTGCACCACCATGTGGCAACCTTGTTTTGTTCTCTGAAGCAGGAACTTGAACTCAAACTATGTTTTCTTCCATCTTCCAACTGCTAGGATTACAGGCATGCAGCACTTTTCTGGGCCCTTTGATTTTTTTTTTTTTTAATTCGAAGTTTTATCTAAGCATCAGAAATACTGGGGCTGGAGCGATGGCTCAGTGGTTAAGAGCACTGTCTGCTTTTCCAGAGGTTGTGAGTTCAATTCACAGCAACCACATGGTGGCTCACAACCATCTGTAATGGGATCTGACGCCCTCTTTTGGTGTGTCTGAAGACAGCTACAGTATATGTAAAGTAAATGCATAAATATTTTTTAAAAAAGGAAATGCTACATGGTTAATTTAAAGTTAACTTTTTGTTTTGTTTTGTTTTCCGAGACAGGGTTTCTCTTTGTAGCATTGGCTGTCCTGGAACTTACTCTGTAGATCAGGTTGTTTTTGAACTGCCTGCCTCTGACTCCCAAGTGCTGGGATTAAAGTATGTGCCACCTTTAAAGTTAGCTATTAAAAGGCTAGGTGTGGTTGCACATGCAATTGATTCTAGCACCTGGTAGACAGAGTTAGATCTTTATGAACTTGAGGCCAGCCTGGTTTACAGAGATAAGCTAGCCAGGGCTACACAGCCTCACTGTCTCAAAATCAAAGAAACAAAAGGTTAATCCTGCTTTTCTATCCCTCCACCTTCATGTGCTTCATTTTAATTTTTGTTTGTTTTGCATTTTTATTTTTGAAAACCCATTGAGTCCACTTAATGTTTCCGTGTGCATGAGTTTAGGATCGTTTATTATATGTTTCTCTCATACATGCATTCTACTTTCAAGGTAATAGATCTATGTGTTTAATTTGAAGTATATGTGAAATCAGGAAGCTAGAAAAGGCCCATAGGAAGGTGTCCGGGGAGTACTTATGGGTGATGGGATGGGTTACACATAATAAAATTTTGGAAACCCCTTCTGGAAATCCACTACTTTGTAAAGAAATTTAAAAGTACAGTTGTAGCCTCTTGTGTCCCAAATCCCTGAAAACAAACAAACAAACAAACAAACAAAAAAAAAAAACCTGACTTTCTCTTTCCCAGAGCTGTCAGTTGCCCATAGCTTCTTAGCTAGGGGTGGGACTTCATGACCACCTCCTTAATCCATACTGGGATTTGTCTTCCTTGCCCAGGTCTTATATATGCTGCCACAACTGCTGTTAGTCCATGGTCTGGCAAACACTTTTCATTATAGCTCTTTACTCCCTCTGGCTCTTAAAATCTTTCTGCTCCCTCTTCCTTCCTGGGAGGAAGGATGTGATGTAGATGTCCCATTTGTCACTATTTGACCAGAAGTATGTTTCTGTGTTAATTGACATTTACTGAAGAAAGAAGCTTCCAAGACAAAGGTTGAGAGATACAGTAATCTATGGGTATAAAAAATAAAAGCTTTTAGGAGTTAGTTAATACTTGTGAGCACTAGCTTTTCCACCCACACCCAAATTCCCTGAAGTAACAGAGACTTCCTAGATATGAAAAATTCCTAGGCAATAGCTTTGGCTCATTCCCCTGCTAGCTTGCAACTAATTATCCCATTTAAACTAGTCTAAGTTATGCTTCATGGCTAGTTAGTTTCATGGGACCAACAGTCTCCCTTAGGGTGTGGGGCAAATATTTACTGTGCCTGACTCTCTCCCAGAATTCCAGTCTCTCTACTAGATGTCCCACCTTCTAATCCTTACTGGCCAGTCAGCATTTGATTGACAGGTGATGCTTCCACACAGTGTACAAGAGATCAGGGTGAATCTTTCCCATGCCTGACTTTATCCCAGAATTCCAGTCTCTCTACTTACTGGATGCCTCACCTCTTACTCCTGCATCAGCTCATTGGCCAATCAGCTTTTTATTGAAGGTGATGCTTCCACACAGTATACCAGAGATTCCCTCTACGAATACTATACCCTTTCAGTAGGATGATAGTAGGTTCTTTCCTGTGGCCTGTGGCATATCTAGGCACAAGGTCTTGGCCCTGATTGCAGTGCCAGGTATGGGTTCTGTCTTGGGAGTAGGCCTTAAATCCTATCAGAAAGTGATTACTCCAATAATATTTGTGCTAGTATTACCTCATTGGATATATCTTGCTGGGTTGGTAATTGTCTCAGATTTATTTATTTTTATTTTATATACTTGAGTACCTGCATGTATGTATGTGTACCATGTGTGCCTGATTCCAAGGAGCCAGAAGTGGAAGCCCCTTGAGGTGTGAGAGTGGCCAGGCCTCATCTCCCAGACTTCTTCCTCTGAGGGACCTGAAGCCTATTTTCAGCTCTCGAGACAGAGATCGCCAAACTCCACTTGTCAGAGAAAAAAAAAAGCCCAAACTACAAAACCTCACCAATCCCCAACCTTTTCCCATAAGCAGATCACAGAATTCCACCAATCCCTAAGCTTGCTCCCAAGATCAGGCCATAAGACCTTACTAATCCTAGGCCATCCTGGATATCTCCCCACCACCCCCCAAACAATCCTACATAAGGTTTGCCTCCTGCTCAGTTCTGTGCTGCTTCTCTCTGGAGCAGAAGCTGCCACCCTCCCGTGGTTTCTTCCAATAAATCTCTTGTGTGAGGTTTGTTACGCAGTGTGACTTGGTATTCCTTGGGTCTTGACTGCCAGGGTACCTTTTCCTCTCAGAGCTGTAACAGAGGAGGGCATAAGATCTCTTAAATCTGGAGGTACAGAAAGCGAACCTACAAACCTATAGTAACGTGTAAGCTGAACATAGGAAGAGGAGACAGAAAACCTGTGAGAGACAGGCCGTGGATGACTGTAGTGGCACTATGTTTTCTTGACACAGCAGATCAGGTGCACATATGAACTCACTAAAGTTCTCACAACGTGCACAGGGTCTGAGCTACACTGAACCACACAGACTCAGAACAGCAGTTAAGAAGAATGCGCAAGCATCTCTGTAGAGGATGTGGAGTCTTTCTGGTGTATGCCCAGGCGTGGTAGAGATAGATCATTTGGTAGTCCTAGTTTTGGCTTTTTCCGTCCCCACCAACAGCAGAGAGGGGATCCCATGTCCTCTCGTCCACACCAGCACTTGTTACCATTTGGTTTCTGTATTTCTTTTCCTTTCCGTTGTTGAAACAGGTGCTCCTTGTAGCACTGACAGGTTTTGAACTCTAATGTAGACCAGGCCGACTTTGAACTCACAGAGATCTATCTGCCTCTGCTTCCTGTGTGCTAGGATTAAAGGCTGTGTCACCATGCCTGAACTAACTTTTTTTAAATTTTAAAGATTTGCTTGTTTTATGTATATGAGTACACTGCAGCTGTCCTCAGACACACCAGAAGAGGGCACCAGATCCCATTACAGATGGTTGTGAGCCATCTTGTGGTTGCTGGACCTCCAGACAGTGCTCTTAACCACTGAGCCATCTCTCCAGCTTCCTCATTTTTTTTTTTTTTTTTCTTGATGGTGGCCAATGTGACTTGGCTGAGACAGAATCTGAAATTAGTTTAATCTGTATTCCCTTAAGGAACAATGATTTTAGCTATTTAAAATGTTTACTAGCGGCTGCGCCGCGCATGCCCTTTCCTTTCCAGCCTCTGCCTCGGACCCTGCAGCCGCCGCGAAGTTGATGCCTAAGAAGAATCGGATTGCCATCTACAAACTCCTTTTTTAAGGAAGGAGTGATGGTTGCCAAAAAAGATGTCCACATGCCCAAACACCCCGAGCTGGCAGACAAGAATGTACCCAACCTTCATGTCATGAAGGCCGCGCAGTCTCAAGTCTCGAGGCTACTTGAAGGAACAGTTTGCCTGGAGACATTTCTACTAGTACTTTACGAATGAGGGCATCCAGTATCTCCAAGATTACCTGCACCTACATCCGGAGATCGTGCCTGCCACCCTGCGCCTCATCCGTGCGAGACTGGCAGGCCTCGGCCTAAGGTCCAGAGCCTGAGCGGCCTGTAGGATTCACAAGAGGGGAGGCAGACAGAGACACCTACAGAAGGAGTACTGTGCCCCCGGAGCTGACAAGAAAGCTGAGGCTGGGGCTGGCTCAGCAACCAAATTCCAATTTAGAGGCAGCTTTGGTCATGGACGTGGTCAGCCACCTCAGCGAAGTTAGAGATTGTGTTGTACTGAATAAACTTTAAAGAAAGGAAATGTTTACTAGCCACTTACACATCTTCTTTTGAGAACTCAGTTTAGTTCCCTAACCCACTTTTTTTTTTATTGGATTGCTTGTTCCTTGTATATTCTAGGTAATAAATCCTCTGCCAAATGTTTTGCTGTCAAAAGTTTGATCCCATTTAGGAACCCGTTTCTTCACTCAATTGACACTTTTTCTGCTGTGCAGAAGCTTTTTAATTTCATGACGTTCCATTTGTTGATTATTGACCTCGTTTCTTGAACAATTGGAGAAAGGCCTTACCGGTATCTTGCCTGTACTCCTCTAACAGCTTCAGAGTTTCAGTTCATGTGTTGTGGTCCAGATTCATTTAGAAATGTTTTTAGAGCAGGGGAGAAATAAGGATCTAGTTTCATTCCTCTACATCTGATTATCCAGTTTTTTTTTTTTCAGCAGGATTTGTTAAAATGCTTCTTTTCTTCATTGTGTAATATAGCTGTGTAGTATAATTTGATATCAAATATATTGATACCCCCCTCAGTGTTTCTTTTTGCTGAGGATTGACTTGGCTGTCTGGGGTCTCTTATGCTTCCATACGCATCTCAAGATTTTAAAAATACTTCTGTGAGGAATGTAATTGGAATTTGGAGGGGGTTGCATTGGCTCTGGATTTCTTTTGGCTGGGCAGCTGTTATGACAGCATTGAGTCTTCCAGCCCATGAGCATGGAGGGTTCCCACCTTACAGGGTTTCCCTTGCCTAAATCTATCTGAAAGCAGTTAGTTTCTGAGGCCACTATGATTATTGCCTTGACTATTTTCAGATTTTCATTCAGATCAGGAAAACTACTGATCTCTTGGGGGCTAATTGTCTGCAGTGCCAACGTTGTGGACAGTGTCAGCTTAAGACATTTCTGTTCTCATGTATAAAATCATAGTACCTGCAAATAGAAATACTTCTACCTCTTTCTTGATTGTTTGCATTTATTTGCTTGACTTCTGTCTCTTCTCTCTCTCCTTTTTGTTTTTTGTTTCATGAGCCAGGGTTTTTCTGTGTATCCCTGCCTGTCCTGGAGCTCAATCTGTAGACCAGCTTTGAACTTTGAACCACCTTCCTCTGCTTCTGGGATTATGAGAAATAATAAAATTATTTCTGTGGCCTCATGAATGGATTTTTTTATTGTCTTAATAACTTCTTCAGGTATCTTCTTCAGCGCTAGTTTGGTGGTTATAAATTTCTTTAGCCAAATTTATCATGAAAAATTTTCACAGAAATATTTGCTGGGAATGTTAGTCTGGGTTGGAGATTGTTGCATTTCAGAACTTAAAACACATCCACGCAGACCTTCCTGACTTCTGAGAGTTCAGCTGAACAATGTGTCACCCCACAGTGTCTGCCCACCTTGACATTTGGCATCTCACGTTCCTCCTTTTTCTACTTTTACTATCTTTCTTTGTTCTTTACATTAGTTCTCTAAATATTTTAGATGATGAGGGGATGTCCCCTTTCCTTCCTTCCTCTTCTTCATCCTCCTCCTCCTCTTTCTTTTTTGAGACAGGGTATTCTTTTGTGTTTTAACTTTGGCTGTCCTGGAGCTAGCTTTGTAGTCCAGGATAGCCTTGAACTTACAGAAATCCTCCTGCCTCTGCCTCCAGAGTGCTGGTATTAAAGGCATTGAGACTCTTTTCAGTTTTTTTTACTTTGATGTGTTAAGTTCTTTATTTCTAGAATTTTAAATAGATTTTTTCTCAGTATTTCCATTTGTTAAACTCATATTTTGTTTATTTAATCTCTTATTTTATTTACCTGTTTGTGTTTTTTTTCTTGCATTTTTTCCAGCATATTTATAAGTTTTAAGTTCTCTGTTCAGGATTTCATTTAACGTGCCATTAATAAGTGTCATTGCTGTAAGATTAGTCATTATTGGAGGAGTTGTGATGTCTTGGTTTTATATTTCTTTGTCATTTCCTTAGTATTTACACAGGTGTTATTTATTAGGTTTTAAATTTTTTAGCTATATTATTTCTGTTGGGAGTATTTGTAATGTTTAAGTCAGACTTGGCTGTAGTAGAGTTGAGTGTATATAGTTCAGAAAATAATTCCTCAGGCCAGGAGCTCAGATACTTAATGTAAACGTATTATTCCCTGAGTGGAGTTTTAACTGGGGTAGCAACACTAGCTGCTTGAGATGATCATTATGTAGTGGCTCCTTTGACTTCAGTAAGTCACGGGAGATAAACAGCCAAGGATAGTATGGAGCATATTTAAATTTTACCTAAACCTAGGAGTGTGAGGAAAGTACAGTGGGTAGGGTGATAATTGAATATTAGACCTATGTTGAAAGAAAAAAAAAACCGAGGTGGGTAAAGTAGCTGTGAGGAAAAGATTTGGATACTTTCGGGGCCCATAGATTTTGTTAATCTTTAATATTTTGTTTACTATTTTGATTGGTGTGTGCATGTGTGTACAGGTGCATGAGCACATGCATACACCCACCTGCATGAGTTTAAGCTCTCTGTATGTGTGCACGTGCTCACACAGTTACAGGTGCTGGGTACTGAGCACCCTCTTACAGGAGCAGTTAGCGCTCTTATCCACTGAGTCATCTCTCCAGCTCCAGGCTCACAGCTTTTAGAGATTGTTAAATCTATGGAAGGTCACGATCAAGAAGAAAAAGGAGACCGGGAGAAGAATGAGAGAAAGAGGAAAGCTCATAGGGATAAGAGGAAGAGTATGAGACAGGGTTGAGAAGTATAGGAAAGAATGTTCAGACGCATCCTGGTGGAGAAACGTGTTTATGTTTCCTGTAACCTAACTGAGCAGCACACAAGCAGGATCCAGCCTTCATAAGGCATATGTGCGAGAGTGGAATTTAAATACGTGAAAGTACGACATTAAAAAACAGAAAAGATTATGTGTGGAATGAGTTTCTGGCACAGCTCTGATGTGTTGAAGGGTAATGTTCACAGTCTCTCTAGATGTAGCCCTGCTTCACTTGATGCTGTGCGTGGGAGGGTTGTGTAGGATCCATTGGCCATTAGCATCAGTGTTCTGGTGTGTGGTAGAGCTGAGGTGGTACTTCCTTCCTGGTAGTTGCCTTGGGTCCCTGCGTGGCACTGAGATCCCTTGAGGAGTAGCAGATCCCTTGCAGTGTCTTCCATCTTTCCCCAGGCTGTTGTCCTGAATTTGTAATTTTAAATTGCAGTGCTGATGTATGGTAATAACATCAGTAGTTAGCCAGAAATTATGACAGGTGATGTTCAAAGTCGTCTTGTCAAAAGGGGACTGGATATGATGTATCAGAGTAGTTTGTGTGACGGGGACTGCACTGGCTGGTTTTATATGTCAACCTGAAACAACCTAGAGTCCTTAGAAAGGAAGGAGCCTCAGTTGAGGAAATGTCTCCATGAGATCTAGTTGTAAGGCATTTTCTCAACTAGTGTTCAGTGGGGGAGGAGCCTGCCTGTGATAGGTGCTGCCCTCCCTGGGTTGGTATTCCTGGGTTCTGTAAGAAGGCAGGCTGAAGAAAGCCATGTAAAACAAGCCAGTAAGCAGCATCCACCATGGCTTCTGCATTAGCTCTTGCCTCCAGGTTTGTGCCCTGTTTGAATTCTTGTCCTGACTTCCTTCAATAATGAACAGCAATATGGAAGTATAAGCCAAATAAACCTTTTTATTTTCAACTTGCTTTTTGGTTATGGTGTTTAATCACAGTAATAGAAATCCTAACTAAGACAGAGTCCGTTTTTCAGGTCAGCAGACTTAATATTTCAAAGGTCAGTCACAGAAGGGTGTTGTGTTGTGTTTGCAGCCCAGTTCATCTGTCCATGTGTCTGCTTTTCTTGTTACATTTTAAGTATCCTGGACCATTTGTACCCCATTTTGATCCTCAGCATCCTCTCTAATGCTCTCTTTTTAATTTGGGTGATTCAGTGGCTTTTTTTTTTTTTTTTTTTTTTTTTTTTTGAGAAAGGATACATGGAAGTAAAGGTCCCAGTGTTATTTTTTCTACTTTCACTTTCACAATGCTTTGTATCTTGATTAGATTTACAATATAGAAAAATTTCTGTACCCTGAATTTTTAAAGGTTTTGTTCCATTTTAGCTTCTAATGATATCATTGAGAAATCTGTTACTGGGGAGATGGAGGGATGGGGGGATGGCCCAGTGGTTAAGACTGTTTGCAGATCTTGCAATGACCAGAGTTTAGTTCCCGGCACACACACTGGGCAGTTCAAAATTCCGGTAGCTCTAGCTGTAGGGAATTTGATACCATTTTCTGGCTCCCATTGGTACTTGCATCCATGTAGGTACCAAGTCAGCCTGTTACACACACACACACACACACACACACACACACACACACACACTCACTCACTCACTCACTCACACAGCACCCCTTTAAAAAATCTGAAACGGTCCTGAACAGTAGTCTGCCCTGTGAAATGCTTCATATCTTTAATTTTTAGAAAAAAGTTTGTTCAGATTTTCAGTGATGTGCTTGGGTGCATGCGCTTTTCTCCTTTTTTTAATTCAACTTTTCCATATAATATATTTTGAACATGTTCTTACCCTTCACCAACTCTTCTCAGGGCTGGTTATTTTATTTACATGTGTGTGTATGCAAAGAGATGTGCATGTCCTCAGTGAATGTTTGTAGATCAGTGGACAACTTGTGGGAGGTTTTTTTTTCCTACTTTGTGTTTCTGGCATGGAACACAGGATATCAGGGTTGGAAGTCATTGTGTTTAGCAGCTAAGCTGTGTTAGCACTCCCAATGGTTAGTTTTAACTGTCAACTTACAAGTACAGTCCATAACAACTTTGGAAGGGAGTTTAAGTGAAGTGTTTTTCTATACCCAGTTGGCCTATTTAAATGTTGTGGTAGCTGGTTGTGGTCCTTTTGACTTTAGTCAATGTTAGAGGGTCAAGAAACATGGGTAGATAGTACGACACACACTAATTTTAGTAACTAAGATTAGGTGTGGGAAGAAAGGAGGTAGCAAAGACAGGGGTAAGTATTAGATGGAGATAACACAAAAGGGAAAACAATTGGTGTGGTGGGTAACAAACTGGGAAGAGACAGCTGAAATACTGTTAGGATTCACAGTAATTTTAGTAGTTGTGAAATCAAGAAATAAAAAGTGAGTATAAGGCTAGGAGAGCAAAGAATAAGGACTCAGAGGGGTGTATGTGAGAGGTAGGAGCAGTGTGGTAGAGAATGCTCAACCTGACAGAGCAGTAACAAAACCAAAACCATCAGTCAGGACATACAGAGGCAAGAGCAGGAATGAAATAACAGGACATGAGAAACTGAAGGAAACTCTGGCGTATGCTCCTAGCCCAGTTGTGCTGATCTGGAAAGATGAAGTCATCACATCCATCTACTGGAGCAGGCTCCACTCAGAGCTCGGTGAGGGAGGCTCGAGTGGCTGCCCGCAGTCTTTGTGGCCTCCCGCATCTTGGTCTCTATGCTTCAGGCCTGCAGAGGAGCGAGGTTGGAAACCCTTTCCTTATAATCTCTGCAGAAACTTGTAGATTTGTTTTTGAAAGAGACAGGCCAAGGTTTCTATGTTACATATCAGACAGAATAGTTGAGAAGGAAAATTATTTTTGATAATAACAGATTTCTTAGAATGTGACTAATTATGTATTGTTTACTTTGTAACGATTTGTGTTCTGTACTCTTCAATGTTAATTGTCTTGGCAGACTGTGACAGTATGAAGCCACTGGAGGGCGTGAGAATTCTGGATCTAACGAGGTTTGTGTTGGGTTCCCTGCAGTTTAGTGCTTGAGTTCCCCCCTCCCTTTTTTGAAAACACTTTATTAGTTTTTATATTACACAGAGATATTTACATGTTGAAATTTTAATGAGTGAACAGAAAAGAAATTCTGACTATAATTTCAAAGACAATTAAAGTAGCATTTGTGAATTTTTCTAATATTCATATTTACATATACTATCCTCAAATTATAACTATATTGAAATTATTTTCCTCCCCTTTCTTTTGCTTTGTTTTTTTCAGACAGGGTTCCTCTGTGTACCCTTGACTATCCTGGAACTTACTTTGTAGACCAGTTTGGCTTCAGAATCAGAGATCTGCCTGCCTCTGTCACCCAAGTACTGGGATTAAAGGCATGCACTGCCATTGCTCTGAAGTTTTTACCTATAGTTTAAATGTTCCAATATATTTTGAATAACTTCCTATGCTCATTTAAAGTTAATGAAAATGATATTTATAAGTGCCCAAATCGTTCCTCAATTTTTACTTCTGTAAATAAGGCCTCTTTATATGCAGATCTTTGCTTTAGTTTCAATTTTTCCCTCCAGATAGAATTTTAGAAATATGGTTCCTGCATCAAAGAGGTTATAGTTTTTTAAAGCTCTTGATAAATAGGGGAAATTTGATAAATAGAAAATTGCAATTCTAACAAGTTTGATCACTGTTTAACATTTTAGAGTACTGGCTGGACCTTTTGCCACAATGAATTTAGGAGATCTTGGAGCAGAAGTTATAAAAGTGGAAAGACCAGGTAAATCTATTTGTTTAAAAAAGTAGAGTCCAATAAAAAAGTAGAGGCTAATAAGTGTTTGGGGAATTCTGTAAATGATCCAGGATTAGAATACCCATAAATTAAGGGAGGAAATGTGGAGAATGAGTTATTTTTCTGCATTCCCTGTCTTTCTATGTGTCTACATTAGTTATCTTTTATTTGTATGTATCAAAGATAAGACTAGAGCCAGTTCCTTCTCATATACTGAAAGATTCTGTTACCATAAATAATTACAATGTTGCTAGCAACAACATAGTGCTAGGCAAAGTTCTAAGCCTTCCATTGTTTTACTTTAGTTGTCCAGCAACTCTGTGTGCTGATCAACTCATCCTAATGTAAAGGAAAAATACAAGTACTCAATTATAATCCTGGTTCTCCTAAGCCTATATGAGTGGTCCCATGAGTTAGGGAGACTATACTCCATGACTTTGTGCTGAAGGGCAAAGGTACAGAAAAAGAAGGTCATAGGATACAGAGAGAGAGAGAAGGAAAAAGAATCAAAGCTCTTTAAACAAGAGATCCAAATATACCAACCTAAGTTATTATTTACTAATAAAAGACATAAAAGTTTGATTTTTAAAAAGCTAAATTTAGATAAGTTGTTAGGCAACTCTACATCCAACAGAGGGCTGATATCAAAAATATATAAAGAACTCTAGAAACTAGACATCAACAAACTGAAGAACCCAACTAAAAATGGGGAACTGATCTAAACACAGATTCTATTTATTTATTTATTTATTTATTTATTTGTTTATTTATTTATATTTATACATGTACACTGTAGGTGTCTTCAGACACACATCCAAACAGTGCATCAGATTCTGTTATAGATGGTTGTGAGCACCATGTGGTTTCTAGGAATTGAACTCAAGACCTCTGGAAGAGCGGTCAGTGCTCTTAACCACTGAGCCATCTCTCCAGCCCAAAACACAGATTTTTGATAAAAGACTCTCTAATGGTTGAGAAGTTAAATGTTCAGCATCCTTAGTCATCAGGGAAATGCAAATCAAAAGGACTCTGAGGTTCCATCTTACTCTTGTCAGAATGGCCCAGATCACAACCACACGTGATAGCTCATGCTGGCAAGGATATGAAGTAAGGGGAACATTCCCCCATTGCAGATGGGAGTTCAAAGTTTACAACCACTTTGGAAATCAATTTGGGGCTTTCTCAGAAAATTGGGAATAGTTCTACCTCAAGACCCAGCTATACCACTCATGGGCATATACCCAAAAGACACTCCACCATACCACAAGGACACTTTCTCAACTATGTTCGTAGCAGTTTTATTTGTAATAGCCAGAAACTGGAAGCAACTTAGATTCCCTCAACTGAAGAATAGATACTTCATTTAAAAAGTCGTCCCAAATGAGGTAACCCAGACCCAGAAAGATAAACATATATACTCATAAGTGGATTTTAGTCATAAAGCACAGGATAACTGTGCTACAACCCACAAAACCAAAGAAGTTAAGTCACAATGAGGGCCCAAGGAAGGGTCTGTGCTCCAATCTCACAGAGAATGGAATTTAGAGTGGACATGGGTGATGCAGATGGAGGGAAGGGACTGGATGGGGGGGGGTGACATGGGATAGGGTGAGGATGGGTACAGGATGGATAAGGTGGGGGAAGGACATAGGGAGGAAGTACTGGGAGGGACAACTAGAATGGGGGAGGGCATCTCTGGGATGAGCCACAAACCGAGGGCAATGGAGATTCCTAGTAATCTAAGAGAGTGACTCTAGCTAAGACTCCTAACAATGGGGACATGGAGCCTGAACCAGCCATCTCCTGTAACCAGGCAAGGCTGCCAGTGGAGGGATTGGTACACCAACACAGCCAAAAAATATTCGAAACCATTTGTCCTGTACACAAGATGTACAGGGATAAAGATGGAGCAGAAATTGAGGGATGGGCTAATCAATGACTGGCACAGCTTGAGACCCATGCCGCGAGAGGGAGCTCATGATATTCATAATATTCTGCTATACTTACAGACTGTATGCTAGACTGGAGCTTAACGGTCATCAGAGGGGCTTCACCCAGAAACTGATGGAAACAGATGCAAAGACCCACAGCCAAACATTAAGTGGTGCTTGAGAAATCCTGTGGCAGATGGGGAGGAAGGATTGAAGGAGCCAGAGGGGTCAAGGACATCACAAGAAAACCTACAGAATCAACTAACCTGCACCTATTGGGGCCCATAGAGACTAAATTGTCAATTAGAGAGCATGTATAGGAAGGACCTAGGCCCTCTGCACATACGTAAGAGTTGTTCAGCTGGGTCTTCATGTGGGACTCCCAACAGCAGGAGCAGGGCTATATCTGACTCCGTTGCCTGCCTTTGGATCTCTTTCCTCTCACTGGGCTGCCTTGCTTAGCCTTAGTAAAAGAAAATGCCCCTAATCTTACTGCAACTTGATATTCCATGGCTGGTTGATATCCATGGGAGGCCTACCCTTTTCTGGGGAGAGGAGGGATGTATGGGTGGTGGTGAGAGGAGGTGAAAGACAAGGATCTTGAGGAGAGGAGCGAAGGGAAACTGGATTTAGAATGTAGAATAAAAATAATAAAAGCTAAATTTAGATGAATTCTTTGTCAGTCTTTACTTTTTAAAAATTCTATCTCTCTTTCCCCATATAGGTTATTTTTGTTAATCATTTTGTTTACTTTTCAAATGATATCTCCCTTTCAGGAAACCCCTCCAACAAACCCGCATCCTTTTCTCCCCCTCCCCCTCCCCTTTGCCTCTATGAGGATGCTTCTTTGCCTACTCACTCACTCCCACCTCACTGCTCCAGCATCCTCCTACTCTGGGGCATTAAGCCTCCACAGGTCCAAGGGCTTCCCTTCTCATTGATGCCAGATAAGGCCATCTATCTTGTTTGATAACTTCTGGTTGAAAGTCTGTTTTATTGGATGTCATAATGATTATTCCACCTTTTTTTATTTGGGACCATTGGCTTGGAAAACTTTTTTTCAGCCTTTTACTTTGAGATAATGTCTGTCTTTGTTACTGAGGTGTGTTTCCTGTATGCCACAAAATGCTGAATCCTGTTTACCTATCCGGTCTGTTAGCCTGTGCTTTTTTTGGGGGGGACTTGAGGTTTTTTTTTTTTTTTTTTTTTTTTTTTTAGTCATTTATGTTGAGAGATATTAAGGGTCAAGTTTGTTGGGAGAAAATTAATTTCTTGGTTTTTTTGTTGAATATAGTTTCCCTCCTTGTGCTGAAGTTTGTTTTCTATTATCCTCTTTAGGGCTGGATTAGGGGAAAGATATTGTTAAATTTGGTTTTGTCATGGTATATATTGGTTTCTCCATCTATGGTAATTGTAGAGTTTTTCTGGGTATAGTAGGCTGGGCTGGCATCTTTGTTCTCTTAGGGTCTGCATGACATCTGCCCAAGATCTGGCTTTTAGAGTCTCTTTGAGAAGTCTGATGTAATTCTGAAAAATATGCCTTATATGTCACTTGTTTTTTTCCCTTATAACTTTTAATATTCTCTCTTTGTTCTGTGCATTTGGTGTTTTGACTATTATATGACAGGAGGAATTTCTTTTCTGGTACCATCTGTTTGTGTTCTGTAGGCTTCTTTTACATTTATGGGCATTTATTTCTTTAGGTTAGGGCAGTTTTCTTCTATAATGTTGTTGAAGATGTTTACTGGCCCTTTGGTTTGAGAATCTTTGCTCTCTTCTACACTTATTATTCTTAGGTTTGGTCTTTTCATTGTGTCCTGGATTTCCTGGATGTTTATAGTTAGGAGATTTTGTTTTTGGTATTTTTCTTTGACTATTGTGTTAATGTCTTCTATGGTATCTTCTATACACAACATCTCTCTTCTATCTCTTGTATTCTGTTGGTGATTCTTGCATCTGTGACTCCTGATCTATTATATTAGGTGTTCCATCTTCATGGTTGTCTCCCTTTATGCTACGTTTTTAGTGATTTTATTTCCATTTTTAGATCCTTGATGACTTTGTTCAATTCCTTCACCTGTTGGATTGTATTTTCTTGTCTTTCTTTGAGAGATTTATGTTTTTCTTTGTAAGGCCTTCTACTTGTTTACCTATGCTTTCCTATATTTCTTTAAGGGAGTTATTTATGTCCTTAAAGTCCTCTATCACCTTTATGAGTCGGGATTTTAGGTCTGAATCTTGATTTTCAGGTGTGTTGGGGTATCCAGGGCTTGCTGTGGTGGGAGACCTGGGTTCTGATGTTGCCAAATAGCATTGGTTCCTGTTTGCTTAGGTTCTTGTGTTTGCCTTTCACAATCTGGTTATCTTTGGTGTTAATTAGCCTTGCTGTTTTGACTGGAACCTGTTCTTCCTGTGAGCCTGTGATCCTGGGTGTGTCAGACCTCTTGGGGGTCAAGCTATCTTTTGGGTATGGGTAGGTTGAGGGAGGCTAGAACACAGTGTCCACTACCAGGTGCAGGTACAAACTGGAGGGAACCTTCTGACTGGATGGGGATTGCTGTGTCCCCTTTGTCCCTGGGGTATCCCTGGTAGGTCAGGTATTGGGGTGGGGGTTGGGGCCTCACCTGTGATTCTGGATGTGTTCAACCTTTATGGGGTCAAGCTGCCTCGGGGTGTGGGCAGAGTGGGTGGTGATCCAGAGCACAGACTTCTTTCCCAGGCATGGCTACAAATAAAAAGGAAGGTGTGTCTCTGGCTATGTAGAGTTTCTACATCCCCTGGCTCCTAGTATTGGGGTGGGGGTTAGAGCCTCACCTTTGATCCTAGATCAGAGACCCTAGACCTAGAACTCCTGGGTGTCAAGTTGTCTTTGGTTCCTATCTACGTATTTAATAAAGTATTTCTTTACCTAACCCAGACTGGTCTGGAGCCTCAAAGTCTCAGCAACATGCTAGGGTGTGACATCTTTCTAGTTTATTCTTTCTTATTTGCCTACCAATAAATATTCACTGTGTACACATGTCTAATTTTATTTTGTGCCTTCTTAGCATTTTGGCAACTCGTTAGTTTTTGCTATTATGGATAAAATGCTCATGAAAGTGCCAGTGTAGCATGCCCTTTTTCTCCCACAAGTACTTGGGTATAGCACCCATTATTCTTGCTCTCTAACTGTACTTTAACTTGATCATTTTGGACTTCTCAAAAATTTTTGGTATTTTTTTGTGGTGGTGCACATTGGTAACTCTAGCACTATGAGAGTAGAAGCAGAGGAATCAGTAGTTCAAGGTCATTATTTACCACCCATTATTTACATACCCAGTCAGTGACATATGCTGTGCTTTGTCTGCTGCTTATGCTGGGAAATGCTCAGCATCCCAGCTCCCACAGTCCAGGTTCTATAAAGTTCTAGCTTTCTTACTACAGTCTTATTCTTGGATCTTTTTTTGAGGGTCTGAGAGAGGGAGGGAGGGAGACACACATAGATACACACAAGACACACACACACATACACACACACACATGCAGAGAGAGGGGTGGGGTCTGGGGGAGAGTTAGTGTTTGAACTTCTGCTCTTAATGTCCCAACATCCTCAGTGTAAACCACAGTCATTATTGTGTCATCTGTTCCTAGACAGAGCATCCATTCTAATTCTTGTCATCTTAGTTGATAGCTGAGTTAACATTTGATAATGAATTGGTCTGTGGATTCTCTGTCTCTACCTAGTAAGTAGTGAGAATAAGGGCAGACTGCCACACTCACCTGAGTTTTGTACGGGTTCTGGGGATTTGAACTTTTGTAAAAACACAAGCACATCACTTACTGATGAGCCATTTCCTCCTTATCTGTTTTGGCTTTTCAGATTTTATTACAGAAATGTTTTATAGATTATTAGTTATATTGTATGCTCAATCCTTTATACAAATTTAGCATATACACTCACATTATTATTATGATTTAAATAATATGTAACACATTTTTGCTTACTCCATAGTTTTATTTTGCATTCAGTGTCAAGAAATAATAAAGGAACTGACCAAGATGCTTGCCAAAAACTAACCCCCTTCCCAAAATTGCTGGTTATCAACTCTAAAGAGTGCTAGTAAAATATTTCCTTTTGGATTTTGACCTTTAATAATGTAAGTTAATGAAAGCAAATTTGGAAAGATTTGGCAATTGGTATTAAAAAAGCAGAGATCTGGTTTTATTGAGCTACAGAAAATACCCAAGGAGTAAGGATCCACTAGGTTGAGTTGACCTCCAGCTATATGGGAGTGTGCACAGAAGTGAGCCTGTTGGTTTGCAATGAATAGCTCATATTATCCTTTACAGGAGCTGGTGACTAATAGCTCATATTATCCTTTACAGGAGCTGGTGACTAATAGCTCATATTATCCTTTACAGGAGCTGGTGACTAATAGCTCATATTATCTTTTACAGGAGCTGGTGATGATACGCGATCTTGGGGACCTCCTTTTGTGAACAAAGAAAGTACATATTTTCTTAGTGTTAATCGAAATAAGAAAGTAAGAATATTTCCCGGTTTTGCTTTATTTGTGTAGTTCTATGGCATTTACAAAACTTCTGCTATTATGGCTTGCTTTTTGATATGTAACTAATATTTCAATTTCATGATCACATCCAAGCAATAAAATTTTTATTACTATTTCTCCTCTGCTAAATAACTTAAGAAATTGTGAGAATTTGTAATGGAAATAGTCTGTGAATATTTGGTTCTTTACATTTATTGCTCCTATGCTGGTATTACACAGCATTAATACTGAAAAGCATGTACTATGCATGGTTCTTGGTGCCAGACAAACATTTTGATTAAAGTCAATAAAGATGAGCTAAGTATTTATTCATAAAGGAACTAAGTTTGCCTTACAATGAGAATTTGTATGATACGAGTGACTGTTGTTGAACTGACATTAATGATGAAAACATTTATGAAAGCATTCTAACGTCGACATTTTGATTTTTAGAGTATAGCTGTTAATATCAAGGATCCAAGAGGAGTGAGAATTGTCAAAGAGGTACGGTATGTGAAAAGGCACCTCAGTGCTTAGGTTCTTATGAGGGACTTGGTTACCTGGGAAAGGGTCTTAGAATATTGCTTTAATGCCAATCTATAAGTGCTGGCTATAAATCCCATTTACTAATTTGAGTTGCCTTTTTTGGATGGGTTGTTCCTCATTAGTGGTTTGGATTAAAAATCTAATTAAAACATAATTATGTACCCCACCTCCTTCTTTCAACCTTTTCCATGTCCGCTCCCTACTTTGCCTCAAATTCATGGTCTTTAAAAAAACCACTACTGATATGTGCATACATATGTCAGTAAACATAAAAGACAACCCACTGGTTCCAGGAAGTATGGCTTGTGTGTATCTGAGTTGACATTGTTTAAGTAAGCATGGTGGTCTCAATAGTTTCTTATACATTACATGCAATTAAAATCCCAGGGTTATAGATTGAGTTCTTTTGGTACCAAATCCTAGTCTTCAGTACTATACTTATAGTTTCCCCTCAAAGCCTCCAAATTTTTGTGTAAATGAAATACTTGAATCTTAATTTTGGGGCCAGTGAAATGGCTCAAGCAGTAAAGGTGTTTGCTGCCAAGAGGATTTGAGTTCAATCTTAGGATCAATTAGGATGGAAAGAAAGAACCAATTCCCATAAATTGTATCCTGACTTCCACATGCACATGTGGCATGAGATTGACCATGCACATACAAATAAGTAAATGGACAAACAAACACATGCATAGTTTTTGTTTTGGTTTGAGTTTTCAAGACAGGGTTTCTCTGTGTAGCCTGCCTGTCCTGGAACTCATTCTTCAGACCAGGCTGGCCTCAAGCTCAGAGATACCCTGCCTCTGCCTCCTGAGTGCTGGCATTAAAGGTGTGCACTAGTTGTAAATAAATAAGTAAATGCAATTTTGTTTGCTTGTATTTTAAAAAAAGACTTTTTGTTGCCATGGCAGGTGACTGAGTGGTCTGGAATGTACTTGATACTCATAAGATGGCATACCTTGTACTGGACTTGGCTGGAAGCTAACACGGTCATAGTAAACTGTAACTTAATTTGTGAGCAAATTAGTTTTGGGCTGTATTCCTGTGATAAACAAGGAACTTTTGACCACCACAACAAAACTTCGGCCAATCTTAGGCTACCAGTTGGCTGGATGGTTGTCTTCTGCATGTGATTTTGTCCTGTTTATAAGTGTTGCCTGTCCACATTGCTGTGCATGTGATTTCTTCTTGTTTGTAAGTGTTGCCTATCCACATTGCCATAGGAGCCCCTTGGGTCTCTTCAAGTTCTCAATACTTCCTGATGCATGGATCATTCATTTTAGAGATAAAGTCTGTTAAATTTATGCTTACTTTAATGAAGCTTTTGGCTTTCTTTTACCATAAATAAAAGGAAAGCCAATATTTGAACATGGGGGTCACATCCTTTGGAAAAATCAAGCTTTCGCTGGCATGCTTAGCATCTTCTTTCCCCAAAGAAGTACTGCACAGTGGTTAAGGGTCCTAGAACACTCCTGGCAATCTTGCGGTTCTTACTTTTGATTATGATCAAAAGGGACTGAGATTTGTCTGAGTTTTCTACTCTCCTGAGCAGCAAGGGCAAAATAATTTAATAGTTTAATAGTTAAAACCATTGCGAGCCCCAATTAGCCTTGTGAATTGACTGAATTAAAATAATTATACTGAGCTAGCTGAGAGCCAGGTCTTTTTCAAGATGACTGAAGCCCTTCACTCCTTTGGAAATGAAGGCTTAGCATCTTGACGAGCTTTCTACTGCGTCACCTACAACCAACACCAATCAAATTCTAACAGCTGTTTGGAGTCAGTACTTGATTAAATTTGCAATAATTAATTGCCATTCTCCCTGATATAGTCATCCATCTTCTGTACAGACCCAATAGGAGAGGTAGAGGGATATGTATTGGGAGCTACTACCCTTGCATCTTTCAAGACCTTGATGATGGAGTAATTATTTTCAGGGATGTGAAACATTTTGGGTTCACTGTTTTTCATGAAGCAGGCTAATGGCTTTCATTTGGCCTTTCTCACCATAATGTCTCTCATTCCACAGATCAGGGAATGAATGTGGAGATTCAACAGACTTCTAAGTATATCTATCCCAATTATATATTCTGGGAGTGGGGAAACACACTCGGGGGGAATTCAGGAACCCACTGAATCTGCTGTGATTCAAACTTTGGTTATAACTTCTTTGATCATTTAATTGGATGGCTACAATAGTTTTGGTGGTCTACAAAGACTAATTTAGAGCTAGTGTCTAGTAAGCCCTGAATGGCCTAATTATTTAATTTTCTTCAGTGTACGGTTACCCTAGCTGAAGGCCATGCATTCCTTTGGGGGAAGAATGGGTGAGTCATTAATACTTTTTTCTTTTTGAAGTTGTAAGCCAGATCCTTCAGCAAGAAGAACCAGCCTCTATTTGAGTTTTGTCTCTAAATTGATTCAAGTCTGGAAGTTGCTTGAAGGGCCATGGTCATTGTTTCTGTGGTCCTGGTTAGTGTTGGTTCTTTTGCTCAGGACATTTTCTGCTTTAAGAAATTAAATGAGTTCCAGGCTTCTTTTTTTTAACTTCACTTCTAGCAACACTATGAGTATTAACAGTATGTATACAGGTGAGG
The DNA here is from genome assembly GCF_963924665.1 of Micromys minutus. NCBI lineage: Eukaryota > Metazoa > Chordata > Mammalia > Rodentia > Muridae > Micromys > Micromys minutus. Next base: position 69,186,604 of record NC_137975.1, on the reverse strand, counting down.
CCATTATGAATGTTACTTTGCTTATAATGCTCACGACAGCAAGTGTTTACCTTGCATTTGTTGACTCAGGGATGTCATTTGACCTTTGCTATTTGAGGGTCTAATTAGTACCATTTCATTTCAGTTTTATAGTTGGGCAACTGAGGATTCCACTGTAAGGTTGGGCACCCAGAGAGAAGCAGTCATAAAGTGCTTCATGTTTGCTGATGTTCCTCTCACAAACTGCTACTTATGGTATTATGGAGGGCATATCTTCTGGATCATCTAGAGCTACAAGCTTCTGTTGTAAAACTTGGATAGGTTGTATTTTCATCTTCCTTTTTGACTTTTGTGTTATTTAAATTACATTAGTTTATCTGTGCACTAGAGTTCCTTTTGCTATTGATCTATAGTAGCAGCTGTCAACTTGTGGGCGTGGTTACATGTCAGATATCCTCCTGCATATTAGATATTTATATTATGATTTGTAATAGTATCAAAATTATAGTTATGAAGTAGAAATGAAATAATTTTGTGGTTGGGGGGTCACCATAACATGATTAAAATTTAAGGGCCACTGAATTAGGTAGGTTGATAACCACTCGTCTGTAGTCTTATTTCATAGTATTAGATAGACTACAAGTAGTTATTTTACTGTATTTGTCAAGATTTTTTTTTGTGTCTTAACATATCCATTGGGTGCTGAGAAAAACAAAATGTGTATTCTTCAGTGTTTGGATGCCGGATCTATAGATGTCTGTTATGCCATTTGGTGCATGGCAAATTAGTCAGGGTTCTCTAGACAAACAAAATTCATAGAATAAATCTATCATCTATCTATCTACCTACCTACCTATCTATCTGTCTGTCTGTCTGTCTGTCTGTCTGTCTGTCTGTCTGTCTATCTATCTATCTATCTATCTATCTATCTATCTATCTATCTATCTATCTATCTACCTACCTACCTCCTATCTGTCTGTCTGTCTATCTATCTATCTATCTATCTATCTATCTATCTATCTATCCATCTGTGATTTATTAGAATATCTTACAGGGTGTAGTCCTGCTGGCCTAATAGTGGCTGTCTTCTGACAGTCTAAGAATTCAAAAGTAGGCTCTGATACTAGTGAAGAAATGAACATCCAGCAAGAGGCAAACAGGCAAAAACCAAAAGCTTCCTTCTTCCATCTCCTTTTTAAAAGCTACCAGTAGAAGGTTTGGTCCAGATTTAGGGCAAGTCTCTGAACTAAATAATTTGGATTTAAGGTGGGCCTTTTCATCTCAAAGGATTCAGTCAAGAAAAATCTTTTACAGGTGTGTCCAGTTGCTTGGGTCTTATGTCAGGATGTGCTGTCTAGTTGGTGAATAGGGTGTTGAAGTCACTCTGATTTATTGTGTTAGGGTTAGTCTGTGGCTTTACATCCACTAATAGTAGTTTTATGAAATTGGGTTAACCTTTGGGGTGTATATCTTTGGAATTGCAATTTCCTCTTGATGGAGTGGTTTGTTGATCAGCATGAAGTGACATCTTTATCTTTTCCTAATAGCTTTGTAAGATATCATTAACAGTGACACACACACATTTCCTGGGTCCAGTTCCTTGGAATACTTTTTTCTATCCTTCCAGCTTGAGGTAGTGCATGTTTTTTATTATGAGGTGCATTCCTTCGAGGCAACAAGCTAATATCTGCTTTTTAAAATTTAATTTACTAGTCTGTGTTTTTTAATTAATAAAGAACACTAATATTCATAGTTGCAGAAAGTTTTGTGTTGCTTACTGCTTTTTTTTGTTATTTTTCTTAGTCTTTATTTTTCTGTTCTCTTCCTCTCTTGCTTAACTATTATCCTAGCATAGGTGACAATTTTCTTATGGCCTTTACTTTTCCCTGCAGTTTAAAGAATAGTGGTCATAAATTCCTATAGTCTAATCTCATTACAGAAAAGGTTTTATTTTTTCTTTCATTTATGGCAGAGAGATTTTCTGGGTATGGTAGTTGGGTCAGTGGTTTTTTTTTTTTTTCCCTTTTAGTAGTAAAAAAAAAAATTCCAAGACCCATGACTTTAAATTTTTAGTTGACTTGTCTAATATTCTCATGAGCTCACCTTATTGTGTGACTCAGTCCATCCGTGTTGCTGGTTTTAATACACACCCTTTGTTCTGTGTGTTCAGTGTTTTATCTTGTCTGCCTGATGTTTAACTGCCTACTGTATATCTGGATTGGCATCTCTTTTGCTAAAGAGTTGGGAGGTTGAGAAAATTTTATTATGGTTCCTAATTTTTCCTTCTCCTTTTTAGAACTAGATTCTTCTTTTTCTATGCATGAACTTGGTCTTTTGTGTTGTGTACATCTTGGAATACCACTCATGCTTTCTTGTTACTTTACCTTCTTCCTTGTTGGATGGTCAGTTCCTCCACCTTGTCTCCAGGCTCATACAGTCTGTCCTTTCCAGATGCATTCTATTGCTGAGACTTTCAATGGATTGTTTATTGCATTTGACCTACTATTTTTAATTTTCAGTATTTTAGGTTTGCTTTTCTTCAGGATCTCTATCTTTTCCTTGGATTCACCTTTATATCCTGTATCAGTTTCCTTATTTCTTTCATCTTTTTGTGCCACTGAACGTACTTATAATTATTCTTTTCTCTGTTCCTGATTGCATCTAATTCTCTCTCAGTGGGTCTCAGTGGGTCATGTTATACAGTGCTGAGACACTGATTTTCGGTGAAGTTGCATTGTCATGGGTTTTGTGTTTCTTGTGTTACTGTGTTGGGATTTCTTTGCTTCGGTTTATTACTTTTCAGCTATGGTGTTTAGGTTGAAAAGCACAATGCTCTAGTGGGGCTTGGACATGGTAGAGTTGCATGTGTCGTTCACAAAATAACTTCTCAGTCCAGGAGCTCAAGGTGCCAACAGTAAGTTCTGTGTTTTTCCATGCATAGGATATTAACTGGGACAGTTATCTGAGATGTTCAGTATGATCACATGCAGCGTCATACTAGCCACTCCACAACAGTGGCTCTTTTGATTTCAGTACTGTTGGAGATAAATAACCCAGAGGAGTATGGGAGTATGCTTTCACTTCAGCAATAAGATTAGGAGTAGAAAGAAAGTACAGCGAGTAAGGATAAAGATTAAATATTAGATTGGCCTGGATGTGGTAAAGTAGTCAGAAGGGGAAATTTGGGACAATATCAAGATCCACCGATTTTCAAAATTGTTAAAGTGGTGAAAGGTTACAATTAAGATGTATAAAGATAGGCGGGTAAGGCTGAGGGAAAGAAAAGATGAAAGAATAAGTTGGGGAGGCACATATAAGATGTGACTGCACAACACAGTAAAGAATGCCTTCTGGTAGCCAGGGTTCTCAGTCGTAACTGAGCAGTAAACCAGCCAACCAGCCAGCCAATCAATCAACCTACACACTATCCTGAGGCATATACGTGACAGTGGAAGTTAAATAAAAGAATAAACGAATGAATGAATTAATGAATAAATAAATAAAAGAACTTGTGTGGGGTGATTTGCTGGCACAGGTATCCAAGTTGAAAAGCTATAGTTCAAGCCCACTGCTCTAGCTGGCTCCATGCAACACTGCATTTGACAAGGAGAGTGGGAGCCATTGGTCTCTGCAGCCTCAGGGTTCTTGGGGCTCTCTTGCATGTGGAAATCAGATTGTAAATCCTTTCCTGATAGTTCCCTCAGAGAAGTCTTCCCTTATGTATCCTGTGCCACTTAAAACCTAGTCTTAGCTTGTATGTGGTGGTGCCTTCAATCCCAGCACCCGGGAGACAGAGACAGGGAGATGTGTGAGATTGAAGCCTGTCTAGTATGTATAGGGGAGTTCCAGGCCATACATTATAACATGGTAAGGCTCTGCCTCCAAAAACAAGACAAACAAAGCACAACCCACTGGAACCACCACTACAACTACCATCCCCCAAATCGTAGTCTTTGTTGCCCTGTAGATGTTGGTTCTCAACAGTTTCCACACCACTGAATTCTATATGGTTTTACTTTCCTCTAGTGTAGAGGTATCTGCTGGCCTTGTATACTCTGGTGACTGTGGCTCTGAGTTTCCAAACTGTTCAGTTCACAGAAGGCTGGGCCACCAAACCGGAGGCTCAGCGAGAATCTTTGTTGTTTTGTTTTAATTTGAAAAATTTTAATTTCATCCCCATTCTCAGGCTCTTACTTTCTGCCTTCTCCTCTGCATTGTTCCCAGAGCCTTGGTAATGTTGGAGTTGATATAGGTGTGTCATTTAGAGCTGAGCGCCTTGTCTCTTATCCGTAACATTGAGACTAGTTATATATCTCTCCCTTGACTGCTATCCACTGCAAATGAAACATTTCTGACCAAAGACTGAGAGCAGCCCATGTCTATGATGATAAACAAATATCTAGAAGGCAGTTTCACAAAATAGGCATTTAGCAAAAGAACAATATCAGGGTCTACAAGGGTCATATAAAATTTATTTATCTATTTTTAATGTTTAAGCATTTTGATACAGGTTCTCTTTAAAATGGTACCTGCGACGGCCCCAGCCATTTCTGAGACGATGAGAGTTTTCTAGTGCTGGGCTTATCTCTTGTAATCACCGTATGCGCCTATGCCGTGGTTTCCCAGTGTTTCTGCTGTCGGTAGCCTTGCTGCATGCTACTGCGCATGCGGTGAAGATTTCCCGCGTCTCCTCCCGTCTGCCATTGGTCCTCCTGCTCTCTGGCTGTGTAACTCCTCAAACCAAACCAATCCCCCGGGATAAACTGCACTTTGTTGTTTTGTAAAGTTTTTCTTTCAGCTGATATTCAGTTTAGTTTTTTTCAAAATTCTTCTTCGTTATTGCTTGATACGTTTTCCTACTGCGTCTCTATTTTCAGATCCCGCTTTTACATCTTCTCTTTCGTGTTTATTATTCGTGTTGTATGGATGTGCATGTGAATGTGCTCATGTGTGTGGTTGCACATGTGTATGGGTGCACATTCATGTGCATAGATACGTGTCTGGAGGTCAGAGGACAGCACTGTCCACCGTGATTTTTGGATAGTGTCTCTTACTGAGTTGATCTTGCCGGGAAGGCTAGGCCGGCCGGCTGGTTGGCGAGCGCTGTTTTCCCCGAAACCAGATTATAATCACGCACCGCCATCACTTCCAGTTCTTCTCTCAGGTTCTGAAGATTAACTCAGGTTTTCAAGCACAAAAGGCAAACACTTTACACGTCGTTGGCTGAGCAGGCTCCCCATCCCCAGAAATTATTACTTTTTTAATCTACAAGATTGTTTGTTTGTATTTTTTTTTTGTAATGTGCTTCCAACTTAGTTCATTGCCAGTGTCCATTATCATGTTCCCGCCTCAGAGTGTTTTAGAAAGATTTGTTTTTATTTTTTATGTGTATGGGTGTTTTGCCTGAATGTTTCCCTTATCTTACTGAAACAGTGATCTTATGGTGAGTTTGTATTTGAATCTGCCATGTGAATTGAGGTTTTATTTAGAATCTTCAGAAATCTAAACATAGGTATCCATATGGCTTAATGTTTTGCTTTGCTGACAGGGTTAAGGCAAAGAGTTCTGGTTGGCCTGGAACTCTCTATGTAGAATAGGCTGGCCTCAAACTCAGAGACCTGACTGCCCCTGCCTCCTGAGTGCTTGGATCAAAGGAATGCACTACCACAGCCAGCTTTTAAGTTTTGAAAATTTGGTGAAATATAAGTATTAACAATTTTAATGTAAGCCATTTATTTCTATTGAATTCAGTGGCATTAGCTATACTTATGAGGTTGTACAACTACCCCTACTGCTTATTTCTAAAATGCTTTGTCACTCCAAAGGGGAACTGAGCTTATTGAGCAGTGGATCTTGAATTCTTCTCCTTAACCCCTCATCACCTCCAGTCTACTTTCTACACACACACACGCCCACGGGTTTGCCTGGCTAAGTCAGTACCGGTGAGAACATGCAATATTAGTATTTTTTTGTGTTAGAAGGTTTAACTTAGCATAGTATTTTCAAGTTTTGTGTGTGTGTGTGATCTTGGATATATTAGAACTCCGTTGTAGTTGGGAAGTGAGGACCTTAGTTTATGGATGGACACTTTGGCTCATTTTGAATAACAATGCTCTGAACTCTTGCATATACACATCTGAAATATTATTTTCAATTTCTTTTCGATAATGTTTTTATTGTATAGCACATGCTGGCTCAAATATGTAATCCCCCTGTCTCAACTTCCTGAATATTGGTATTGCAGATGTGTACTATTGTGTCTAGCTTTTTAAAATTATGTCTTTTTAAAAAAAAAATATTATTTCCCTACAAGATAGAAGTGTAGGATAGGACTTTGTGAACAGGACTCCATTTGCCCAGGAGTTAAGGCAACAATTGACACTGAGATCCTATAAAACCAAAAGGGAGCCCACAGAGCGGGAAAAGATTTTTACCAAGTCTACATCTGACAGAGGTATGTTCTCACAAATATAAAAATAAATCAAGAAACTAGACATCAAAAACCAGACAATCTAATTAAGATGTGGAATTCTCAATAGAAGAATCTCAAATGGCTGATGTATTATTAGTCAGGGTTCTCTAGAATCGCAGAACTTATGAAGTGAATCTTACTATCTCTCTCTGTCTTTATATTATATGCACACACATATGTATATATAAATATGTATGTATGTATACAACACATATCTAGATCTAAAAAGGGGATTGTTGGAATGGCTAGCAGGCTGCAGTACAACTAGTTACAAAATGGCTAGCTGTGAATGGAAAGCCCAAGAATGTAGTTGCTGCTCAGTCCCACGGGCTGGGTTTCTCAGTTGGTCTTCTGTACATGCTGGAGTCCGAAGGAGGAGGCTGCTATGCTAATGAAGTACTCTAGGAAGGTGAAGGTAAGCAGGCAAAGGAGAACCAAACTCCTTCTTTTCCTGTCCTTATATAGACTTCCAGCAGACGGTGTGGCCCAGACTAAAGGTGCGACTTCTCACCTCACTATCTAGACAAAAGGCGTGTATCTTAATGCCTTAAGATCTGTATCATGGGTATGCCTCCACTTCTGGATTGTAGTTCATTCTAGATGTAGTCAAGTTGACAGCTAATAGCCATCACAGGTGAGAAACACCCGTTCAACATCCTTAGCCATCAGGGAAATGCAAAGCAAAACTACACTGAGATCTCATCTTCCACCTGTCAGAATGGCTAAGATCAATAACACAGTGACAGCTCACGCTGGCAAGGATATGGTGTGAAAAAGTTCTTTCCTGACGACACACGTTCATCACATTCATTGGTCTGCCTTACATTGTGTAGTTGAGCTCCAATTGTCAGGACTCCATAGAGAGAAACACTCCAAAAAGCAAAAAGAAAAAAACCAAAAACCTGGTGGTATGCTGTGGCTTCTTGCTGCTTCTGAGGACTCAGACCAGTTGGCAGAGTGATGTCAGCTGAGGCAGATTCGCATGGGAGGCAAGACCACTGGAGGACAGGTGTGTTAGAGGGGTATAAACAGGACTCAGTGAACTGTGAGAGGGGCTGCTAGAGCTGGCTGTGCGATGCTTGAGAACTTCTCCCTGCATTCCCGCTGGTCTGAATCCTCCTGCTGACTCCTGCCACTGGGCTGAGACACACACACACACACACACACACACACACACACACACACACGGACTGCTGGTATATCCAGGAAGTGTTTGCCAGTGGGTTGAGCTGCCACTGCTGACTTGTGAACTGAACTGCTTTTTCCTGATAATGCAGGTGGTATTTCTCCAACCACGTCTAAACACTTCCTGTGTAACCTTTCTTTTCCACTACCTCTGGCGGGCAGTGGGCTAGAAGGGAGGTTAAAGTGTTTAAGAACCATCATTAAAAGTAGACTTTGAAAAATTAAAATTACGGCATCTTTTCTTCATGGTTTCTATGGGTTCTGCTTGATTTCCTGCTCTACTTTCCTTAATGATATGATAGATTGTACCTGGAAGTATAAGCCAAATAAACCATGCTTACAATCTGCTAGGTTGATTTTGCCCAGAGTATTTAATCATAGCATTAGAATAATATATCTGGATCATGCTGTATAGCTCGCCCATATGAGAGGTCTAGAAACTTAACCTGGGGTTTGGAAAGGATACCTGTATACTGTGATATTTCAGTTGCACACCTGTATCTTCTCTGTTTATTTGCTATTATTTGGATAGGGTTTGAGTGTGGTCCCAAGGGTTCCTGTTTTGGAAACTCAGTCCCCAGTATATCAATATTGGGAGATGGTGGAACATGAAAGAGGTAGAATATGGTGGGAATGGAAAATGGAGGGTCGTTGGTTCACAGGAGTATCTGTTCTCAAAAGAAAGTAAGGTAGTTCTCATGGACCTGCAGTTGTTTTTATCTGAGTAGTGAACTCTTACTTTCTATCTTCCTGTCACAATTTATTCTTGATTGATCCTTCCTGAGTATACTTCATACATTGTGATCTTGTTCTCCATGTAGTCCTCACTCACATCAGCTGATGCTTGTGTTTTACAAACCTGTAAAATGTGATGTAAATCAGTTTCTGCTCTGGAGTCATATCTCCAGAGAGGTCGCCTACTCAAATGGTATTTTTATTTCTAGAGCTTCAAAAGATGACAGGCTCTCTCCTGGAGATGCCTGCTGAGCTACATCTCTTCGGTTGTTGAAAATCAAAACAAAATACAGTTTAATAAACACTTACTATTCTTAGGAAAAAGCATTTGTAAGTAGAAGGCATGTCACAATCATGTTCTAATATATTAAACTGGGCTGTAATTAGAAATATTACAGAATAAAATAAACTGTAATGATATTGTATTTAGGATTTTTGGTGACAATTTCAAGATTTTTTTTGTATACATTTTATATACTTACATGTTTTAATTTATTCTTCTGAGAATATCTTTGTACAGACCATGTTCAGTAAATGTTTCTTACATTATCAGGGTACAAAAATCTATTTAATAGTGCACATTTACAAAACATAACCATTGTTTTCTCGACAGTAGCAGTTCAGGTAATTGATCATATTAAATAGGCATAAAGATACTTAATCTATCCTGAGATGTTTTTCTGGAGTCTTACAATGTAAGAATTGAAATTAAAATTTAATTTCTATCATGTGGGAAGAGTTGTTAAAGGTTTGGAAGTCCCTCAAAAAATCCGACTAACTTTTACCTCTTTCTTCAGCTCGCAGCCACTTGTGATGTGTTTGTGGAGAACTATGTCCCTGGGAAGCTTTCTGAGGTGGGCCTAGGATATGAAGATATAGATAAGATCGCTCCTCATATCATCTACTGCTCCATCACAGGTATTCAGCCCCATGCCATCCTTCCATAACCCATCACTTCTTCAAGCCTCAGAGACGGTTGAACAGAACTATTAAGGACCTTTGACTTAAACTGAACATTTTCATAGGCTTATTGCATATTTGTATTTCTTTTCTGAATTGGCAAATTCACATTTTTACATAACTATAGTTAATATCAAAGGATCTTCTAGGCCTTCAGCTATTATTGTGGAATGCTTGAAATTATGCCCCTCCCCAGCCCCCCAAATTCTGTAGTTTGTTTTTTTTGACCCAGAGTTTCACATAGTCCATGCTGGCCCTGAAATTTCAATGCTGTGGTTGGAGATGATCTTGAATTCCTAACCCACTTGTCTCCATTTCCTGAGTGCTACGCTTACAAGTGTGTGTGCCACCATAATGGCTTCAAACTGTGTGACTTAGTGAAGAGAAGGCCATTGTACTGGCTGGTTTTGTGTTAACTTGACACAAGCTGGAGTTAATCACAGAGAAAGGAGCCTCAGTTGAGGAGATGCCTCCATGAGATCCAGCTTAAGGCAATTTCTCAATTAGTGATCAAGGGTTAGGGCCCAGCCCATTGTAAGTGGTGCCATCCTTGGGCTGGTAGACCTGGGTTCTATAAGAAAGCAGGCTAAGCAAGCCAGGGGAAGCAAGTCAGTAAGTGACATCCCTCCATGGCCTTTGTATCAGCTCCTGCTTCCTGACCTGCTTGAGTTCCAGTCCTGACTTTGGTGATGAACAGCAGTGTGGAAGTGTAAGATGAATAAACCCTTTCCTCCCCAACTTGCTTCTTGGTCATGATGTTTGTGCAGAAATAGACACCCTGACTGTGACAATCATGGGGAAAAAATCATATGACCTCATAGTTGTCAGCTAAGAGGAAAATGTGTGGATCATATGGTTTTAGAGGTAGGGATAGGCAGTATGGGAAAAAACCCCACAACTCTCTCATCATTCTATATTTTCCTTTATGACACTCTTTAGAATATCTGTATAGTGTCCTGAATGGCTGAGGAACATGAGGTTACACCACTATTTAACAGTAAATAGCGTTAAAACTCAAGCTTCTTACATTAAAAATGTTAAGTATTCTTAGGTAGACACCACAGAAGTGAAAATCAAACTTAAAGTGAGATTCTGGGTCCCCCAGTCAGAATGGCTATTGTTAGGAAAATGAGCAGAAAGGTATTTGGTGGGGATAAGGGGGAAGGAAACTCATAAGCTTTTGATGAGAATAGGAATTTTGTGGCTACTATGAAAATCACTAAGGTTGGTGTCTCAAAACCTTTAAATTAGGAATAACATATGATCTAGCCCTGCCACTCCTGGGTATATGTCAAAATGGGTCAACATCAACATAAGGTAGAGGTAGTTCCTTTGCTTATTACTGTGGTATTCACAGTAGCAGTGTTCTGAAATCAGCACACGTTCACTATGAACAGATAAAGAAAATGCAGTGTGGAGACACAATTAAGTTTTAATTAGCTATTAAGAAGAAAAATCATGTCAGTAGAAATCATTTTGCTAAACAAAATAAGACTCAGAAAGACAAAGATTGAATGTTTCTCTCCCGTGTGAGCTAGAATTTTAACACTATGAAAGCAGAAGAGAGTCTATTTGGAAAGAAGAATGGTATTGTCAGGAAGGGGTAGGCAATTGTACTATGGGTAAATATGATAAAAATTAATAAGTATATGAAAAATTACATCATGAAACCTGTTATTTTGTAAATTACTGTATGATAAGTCACCTAGGCATCTTGATGCAACATTAAGTGACTTGTCACCTTCCATACATAAAGTCATCCTAAAGTGCTGCCTTAGGCTTTTGATGGCTGTAATGCATACTGGGGGAGTAAGGGGTTTATTTCATCTTAGTTCATCATCAGATGGGCCTTCCCACCTCAATCGTCAAGACTGTGCACCAGAGGTTTGCCCACAGGCCAATCTCGTGAGGTTATTTTCTCCACTGTGGTTCTTACTTACTGCACGACTTAGCTTGTGCCACGTTGGCAGAAAACTGGCCACCAGAGTGCTGACTCACACTTTGTGGCTATAGGACACTGAGCGCCTGTCTCTGAGATTTGTTCTGGCTGCTCTCTTTCATTTGCTCCTAATCTCATTTGCACCAGTAGAAGTGAGGAGCAAAGCAACCTAGTCAGAAAGTCTAGTCAACAGAGTATTTGGAAGCAAGAGTCATCACCATCTGTGAGTTGTGTGCTTGTGTGGGTGGAAAGCAAGGTTCATGTCTTTTGTAGAAGTTTGTCATTCTTCCTAGCATTTAAAAAAATTTATAAACTAAACTGACTATAATAGTGTAAGGTTGCACATGTCACCATGGGGATTCTTGTCCTTCCTGGTGTTTCCCATGTTGTGACTGTATTGTCAGCCCAATTCTGCTCTCTTTGGGTGGGCTGCATTATTGATGACAGTAATGTTTGAAGGTCTGGGGTTTACTTTAATGAAACCCCACAGTTGCGTAGTTGAAATTGCCCGAGTCTATGAAATCTAGTGTGCTGAACAAAAATGCTAAACTGATTTCAAAGGTGGAAGGGCCCGATTATCTTTATTTGTCTTCTCATTTTGGAGGAAGATGAATGTGAACAGTAGGGGGCAGTGTTTAAAAAGCAATTGTTCACTAGCAATTTTTGCAAAAATTGCAGTGTTCCCTGTGAACTGGAGAGGGCAAATCTATGAAGGTACACATTTATTTATTTTAAATGGAAAAACTTTAAGCAATTCTGTTCTTACTACATCCAAAATTAAAAGTTAGCTGAGTTGTGGTGGGTCATGCCTTAATTCTCAGTACTAAATCTAAATTTAATCTCAGGAGGCAGAGGCAGATAGATCTATAAATTTGAGGCCAGCCTAGTCTACAGAACAAGTTTCAGGACATCCAGGACTATACAGAGAAACCTTGTCTCAGAAAAATACCCCCATCCCCAATTTTAAAAATTAAAACTATTTAAAATAATTAAAGATTATTACAATTTAAATTATTAAAATTATTTAAAAATTATTACTTCATACTTCTTTGTACTTTTAGACCTACAAAGGTACCCACTTCTTTTAACAATGGAAAGTTACGTCTTTGGAGCATTTTTTTAAAAGTAAAAAATTAGCATCAAGAATCTTTTTCACACTTAAAAATATTTCTTTTCTTCTATTTATCCACTTCTTTCCTCTTTCCTTTTGGCAGGACAAACATTCCATTCTTTAACTAGGTTAAATATTTGTCAGGGACAGTGAATAGCCTTTAATAACACTGCCTTTTGAGTAGGGATTTGAGGTAACTTGGAAAATGCAGTTTTGATCTTGTTGACTCCATCATCAGTGTCTTCTCAGTCTCCATCTTATATGGATAAGGTACAGGATTCTTCTGGAAAGAATCTGGCAAGGAAGGCTAAGGGCTCAAGTCTGAGAACATACCCAAGGGTTTAGACTTACTCTTTAGCTCTAAGTAGAAAAGACCTTGGAGCATGCCTTGAGACACAAGGCAAGCAGATTAGAACAGAATGACAAGAGTGGCCAAGATCTCATATTCTTTCACCCATCCTCTATGTCTGACAGGTTCTTGAGTCTGTTTTCTTTTGGGTATGATTTTAATAATGTATATACTTCTATAGTTCCCATTTACTTTAATTAATTTATAGGGTAGCATCATTTCTGGTTTAGGAATGAGCTGTTTATCAGCTTGTGCTCTGTGGGTGGGACTGGACAGACAGTGTTGCCCTCCAAAGTACCATCGTTTTGCTCTTAGATTTGCATTAAAATGAAGGAACATGCTGCTTATGAAATGGAGTCTGTACAAGGCAATGCACAGTCTGAAAAACTACTGTTGTATACAGTATAAAGTATCGGGTAGTGTTCAACCTTGACTGCAAGAAATGGATTTTTCAGAAATTATTGTAGAACCATTTGCTAGCAGTAAGAATAAAGGCAATGAGCTGCAGTTTATTCTTTACCTCAAAAAAGCATGTTTTAAGACAAAGATTTTGAAAATCTTGTAGGAGGGAGAATATCTCTATTACTGAAGCACAGGGAAGAGTTTTGTAGATAACACAGAACAAAATCACAAAGAAAGAAAACGACGGTCAACTTGACTGCTTGTTAAAATTGAAAACTTTTGTGCATCAAAAGGTACCATTAAAAATTTTAAAGTTAAAATTTTGGAGATGGGTGGGTAGCCCCATCCCTCAACCACGGGCCTTACCTAACCTCTGGATATGGTTTCGACAGGTTCTTCCTACACTTTGTTGGGTATTTCAGCTAAGGTCATCCCCGTGGGGTCCTGGAAGCCCCTTGCTTTCCTGGCATTTGGGAGTTTCTGATTGCTACCCAAGTTCCCCACCCTCCATTGCTACACACATTTGTTCAGTTTCCTGAAGCACTGTACATTACCTCCCTCTCCTCCCATCCTGATTTTGCCCTCTCTTTCGTCTCCCACTCCTCTCTTCCTCCCAAGTCTCTCCTACCCTCTACTTCTATTCTAAGTAGCACTGAAGCATCCACTCTTTGGTTTTCCTTCCTCTTGAGCTTCATATGGTCCATGAGTTGTATCATGGGTATTCCAAACTCCTTGCCACTTATCAGAGAATACATACCATGTGCGTTCTTTAGTGCCTGAGTTACATCACTCAGGATGTTTTCTACTTTATTCCATTTGCCTAAGAATTTCATGAGGTCATTGTTTTTAATAACGAGTAGTACTCCATTGTATAAATGTACCACATTTTCTGTATCCATTCCTCTGTTGAAGGACATCTGGGTTCTTTCTTGCTTCTGGATATTATAAATATGGCTGCTATGAACATGTTTGCTCCTTACTACATATTGGAGCATCTTTTGGGTATATGCCCAGGAGTGGTGTAGCTGGGTCCTTAGGTAGGACTATGTCCAATTTTCTGAAGAACCACCTGACTGACTTCCAGAGTGGTTGTATCAACTTAAAATCTCACCAACAATGAAGGACTTGATCCAGAATTGGTCCTGCCTGAAGCAAATACAGGGACAAAGAGTAGAGCAGAGACTGAAGGAAAGGCCATGCAGAGACTGCCCTACCTGGGGATTCACCCCACATGCAGACATCAAACCCAGGCACTATTGTTGATACCAAGAAGTGCTTGCTGACAGGAGTCTGATTCAGCTGTCTCCTGAGAGGCTGTGCCAGATTCTGACCAATACAGATGCAGATACTTGAAGCCAAGCACCAGTCTGATCACAGGGACCCCAATGGAGGAGTTAGGGGATAGAGTGGAGGAGCTGAAGGGGAGGGGAGGCTCTTGGTCCTGTGGAGGCTTGATGTCCCAGTGTAGAGGAATGCTAGGACAGTGAGGCAGGAGTGGGTGTGGGTGTGGGAGCACCCTCATAGAAGCAGGGTAAGGGGGGATAGGACAGGGGATTTGCAGAGGGAAAATTGGGAAAGGGGATAAAGGATTCCCAACCTCAAGCTGTATTACAGGGCAATCTTGATAAAAAAACTGCATGGCATTGGTACAGAGACAGAGGTAGGTCAGTGGAATAGAATTGAAGACCTAGAAATGAAGCCACATACCTATGGTCACTTGATCTTTGACAAAAGAGCTTTAACCATCCAGTGGAAAAAAGACAGCATATTTCCAACAAATGGTGCTGGTTCAACTGGCAGTCAGCATGCAGAAGAATGCAAATTGATCCATTCTTATCACCTTTTACAAAGCTCAAGCCCAAGTGGATCAAGGACCTTTACATAAAACCCAATACACTGAAACTAATAGAAGAGAAAGTGGGGGAAGTGCCTTGCACACATAGGCACAGGGGAAATTTTTCTGAACAGAACACCAATGGATTATGCTCTAACTTCAAGAATCAATAAATGAGACCTCAAGTCATCTGTAAGGCAAAGAACACTGTCAATAGGACAACCAACAGATTTGGAGTTCTTTACCAATCCTGCTACTGATAGAGGACTAATATCCAATATATACAACAAACTCAAGAAGTTAGACTCCAGAGAATTGAATGTTGCTATTAAAAATGGGAAACAGTTCTCAACTGAAGAATATCTAATGGCCAAGAAGCACCTAAAGAAATGTTCAACATCCCTAGTCATCAGGGAAATGCAAATCAAAATTATCCTGAGATTCACCTCACACTAGTCAGAATAGCTAAGATAAAAATCTCAGGTGACAGCAGATGCTGGCAAGGATGTGGAGAAAGAAGAATATTCCTCCATTGCTGTTGGAATTGCAAGCTGGTACAACCACTCTGGAAATCAGTCTGGCAGTTCCTCAGAAAATTGGACACAGTACTACCTGAAGACTCAATTATTCCACAGCCAGAAGCTGGAAAGAACCCAGATGTCCTTAAACAGAGGAATGGATACAGAAATCGTGGTACATTTACACAATGGAGTACTACTCAGCTAGTAGAAACAATGACTTTATGACATTCCTAGGCAAATGGATGGAACATGAAACTATAATCCTGAGTGATGTAACTCAGCCACAAAAGAACACACATGGTATGTACTCACTGATAAGCCAATACTAGCCCCTAAAAGCTCAGAATACCCAAGAAACAGTTCACAGACTTTATAAACTCAAAAAGAAGGAAGGCCAGAAGGTGGATACCTCAGTCTTTCTTAGAAGGTAGAACAAAACACTTACAGGAGGAAATACAGTGACAATTAGAGGAGCAGGATTTGAAGAAAAGATCATCCAGAGGCTGTCTCACCTGGGGATCTATTTCCTATGCAACCACCAAACCGAGTTACTATTGCTGATGCTAAGAATTGCTTACTGGCAGGAACCTGATATGGATGCCTCCTCAGAGACTCTTCTAGAGCCATACTGATACAGAGGAGGATAGTTGCAGCTAACCATAAGACTGAACACAGGTACCACAATGAAGGAGCTAGAGAAATGACTTACGGAGCTGAAAGGTTTGCAACCATGGGAAGAACAACATCAACCAACGAAATCCTCCAGAGCTCCTAGGGAGCTAACCAATGAGCACACATGGTTCTAGTTGCATATGTAACAGAGGACAGCACTGTCCGGCATCAATGGGAGAAGAGGTCTTTGGTCCAGTGAAGGCACTGGAGGTTGAGAGGGTGGTTGGGAGTGGGAGTATCTTTATGGAAGCAAGGGAGGGGGAGGGGAAGGTGGATGTGAGTGGGAGGAAACGGGATAACACCTAAAATGTAAATATAGAGAATATCCAATAAAATGATAAAAAATAACAAAAAGGGAAACATTTAAGTCTGATATTACAGAACATGTCTAGCCACATGAAGCCTTTGTAGATGGTGGTAAGAACCTGTGCTGGCTAGTTTTGTGTCAACTTGACACAAGTTAGGGCCATTTGAGAGATGGCATCCTCAACTGAAAACATTCCTCTATAAGATGGAGCTCTAGGCAAGGCTGTAAAGTATTTTCTTAATTAGTGACTTGGGGAGGGTCCAGTCCATTGTGGATGGTGCCATCTATAAGTTTGTGGTTCTGAGCAGGTTAAGCAAGCCATGAAGAGCAAGGCATAAGCACCATTCCTCCATGAGCTCCGCATCAGCCCCTGACTCCAGGTCTCTGACTTGTTTGAGTTCCTGTCCTGATCTCCATCATCTTTCTTTTGGTCATGCCGTTTCATCACAGCAATGTCAACTCCGACTATTGATTGGCTACATGCTATTTCTAGTTGTAAGCCTCGTAAAAGTTCTTGTGAATGTGTACCTATAACCTACAATTTTGTTTCTATGTATGTACATGTAGAAAATGAAACTTTCCTGAACGTTCTATAGTTCAAAAATAAAAGTTGAAAAAAAAAAGTTGTAAGAGCAGGAACTAAGTTTGGACAAGAGAGGGGAAATGAGGCAAGTATGATCAAAATATATCACGATTATCTATGAAAATACCCGTGAGACACATTAATTTAATATGTACTAATAAAATACATAAAATGAAAATAAGCTACTTAATCCTCAAATATTCACGAAACACTGAACATTATTTCTACACCATTTGACATAATTGATTTTGATCTGAGAGGTTTTTTTAAACTGGAAGGACCCCTTAATCATCTAACAGAAAGCTACTGGTGTAAACCACTAGCTTTGTGTTTCCTTCTATTCAGTCAGGAAATACATCTTTTCCCAGAATTTCAGAATGTTGTAGCCATCTGCGTAACCTCATAGTGAATTTGATATATTTACATTTCATTCTAAACACATTATTTAAACATGATGATGCCATCTCTTCAGGGGAAGAGAAACTTACCAAATAATCACAAGATTTCAAAACATCCCTCAAGTAAGCACTGAGATGCTGGTCTGCAGCTGTGGGCTGATTCCAGAAAGAGCCTTTGTGCGAACACACAAGCTTTTATCTCATTTTCCCCATACACATACAACAGATGCGCTGTAAACAAATAGTTTGTTCCCACCCTCTGTAAACCTGCACTGTGGTGTTTATTTTACCACCTGGAGGATAAAATTTCAGCCAACTTCTCTATATATTCTTTATCATTTCACTTAAAGTATTAAAAAAAAGCCTAGTCTAACTTAAAGCCTAAGATCAGGGCAGATGCTGTGTGCAATTCGAGCACTTGGTGAAGGAATCCAAAACTGGGTGCTGCTTTATGAAATATTCTTTAAAAATAGATTAAGTTCATATACAATTTGATTAGAATTTTCATGACTTCTTCTGTAGTTACTATTCTTATATATATTTGTACATATGTATATGTAAATTAAACCTGCTAAATATACTTGGTATTTGCAGTATGTATGTGTTCAGGACTGACTACCTGAGATTAGAAATCCTGTGCGGGGCTTATTCCTAGAAAATACTGGTTTTTCTTTCTTTCATTTTTTTCTTTTTTTTAAGCAGTCATTAATTGCCTATAAGTCTTCATCCAGGAGTATGGTCTTATGAGATTTCTCTCATCCACTCTGAAGTAACAGTTGATGTTTCCACTGTGCAGATCTTATTTATCGGGCTCTGTCTTATATAGGAGATACTCTCACAGTAGATGTCCTGATCCTTAGGTTCTTACAATCTTTCACCTCCTGGGATGTTTCCTGGGCCTTTAGATGTATCAGTTATAGCCGGGCATCTTGCAGTGAATTAATTCTCTTTCTTGACCAGTTTTGGATTTCTGAGATGGTTTTTGTTTGTGGTGGTTTGAACAGGAATGGTCCCCAAAGAATCATGTGTTTGACTACTTGACTCATAGGGAGTGGCACTGATACTTTATGTGGCCTTGTTAGAGTGGATGTGGCCTTGTTAGAGTGGGTGTGGCCTTGTCAGAGTGGGTGTGGCCTTGTTGGAGGAAGTACATTACTGTGGAGGCAGGCTTTGAGGTTTATTTATTTAAAATTTAATTTTATTATTATTATTTTACTTATTCACTTTACATCCTGCTCTCTGCCCCCTCCCAGTCACCCCCTCCCACAGTCCTTTCCCCATCCTCCCTCCCCTTCTCCTCTGAGCACCTAGGACCCCTTCCTAGGTATTTCCCCCATTCTGGTACTTTCATTCTCTCTGATTCTAGGTGCTTCCTCTCCCACTGAGGCCAGAAAAGGCATCCTCACTAGTGGAACATAGCCCAAGAACAGGCAACAACTTTTGGGATAGATCCCATTCCATTATTTTCAAGACTCACATGAAGGTCAAAAATGTACATCTACACAGTGGAATACTATTTAGCTACTTAAAAACAAGACATCATGAATTCGTTAGGT
This sequence comes from Micromys minutus, assembly GCF_963924665.1. Taxonomy (NCBI): domain Eukaryota; kingdom Metazoa; phylum Chordata; class Mammalia; order Rodentia; family Muridae; genus Micromys; species Micromys minutus. The sequence continues at coordinate 69,167,601 of NC_137975.1, read as the reverse complement.
CTTGAGGTTTTTAAGTCTGGCCAGTGTGATACAGTCTCCTGTTGCCTGCGGGATTAACATATAGAACTTTGAGCTCCAGCACCATGTCTGCCTATGCACTGCCATGCTTCCTGCCATGATGATAATGGACTAAACGTCTGAAACTATCAGCCAGCCCCAATTAAATGCTTTTCTTTATAAGAGTTGCTGTGGTCCTTTGTCCCCTGTCCTGGATGGCACCTGTGTTCGACTGTTCCCTCTTCTAACACTTCTCCTCCTTCCTGGATGCCATGTTTGATTTTACTTCCCTAGTTTGTGCAGTTGCTCTATGTTTTTGGTTCACATTTAAAGATTCAGAGACAGGATCCACAAATAAGAGAAAACTTGTAGCGTTTGTCTTTCTGGGTCTGGGTTATCTCATTCAGTACAATATTGTTTTAGTTCCATGCATTTATCTGAAAATTTCAGGATTTTAATTTTCTTTGCTGCCGAATCCTATTGCATAGTATATAGTATAACATTTTTTCCCCTGAGCATTCAAGATCATCAGTTGAAAAACATTTAGGTTGTCCCATGTTCCTGCTGTTATGAATAGAATGCCAACGAACGCGGCTGAGCAGGAATATTTGTAGTAGAATATTTCAGCCTTTGGGAAAATGCCCAGGAGAGGTATCACTGGATCTTATGGTAGATTTAACTTTTTAGCTGTTTGAGAGTTCTCCAACCCGATATCCAGAATGGCTGCTCCAGCTTTTAACTCCACCACAGAGGTTTCTCTTTTCTCCCACACCCCTCCAGGATTGTTTTCTTGATTTTAACCATTCTGACTGGGGTAAAGTGAGACCTCAAAGTTGTTTTATTCTGCTCTTCTCATTCATTTATGGTCCAGTTCTTCCTTGCTGTTAGCTGCGACTTGTGATTTCTTTAGAGTCAAACGCCTTTAGGGAAAACGTGATTCATAGGGGACCAAAAGAAAAACAAAGTCACCCCTCTGGAAACATACAGAGCCAAAGAAACTAGGAAGGCGGTTTTTAACTAGCTAGCTTCCAGCAGGTCTCTGTGTTTCTGATCTCTGCTGCTGGCCTGAACGTAGAGGGCACACTCACATACTATAAATACTATAAACTGCAGGTATCTGGATGCTCCTGACTTTTGTGGTCATCTGAATACATGGTATGCTCCTAAAATCCCCCAGTGTTATGGGTGATCTTTCATGGGTACAGTTCCGTTTAAACTATTAATGCTTTCTTGATGGTTCATTTGGCTTACAGAGAGAGAGAGAGAGAGAGAGAGAGAGAGAGAGAGAGAGAGAGAGAGAGAGAGAGAGAGAGAGAGAGCTCTCTTCCACTTTTGGCAGGAGTGCCATTTGTTATATTTTTCTCTTAGTTCTGCTGCTTTTAGTTGATCTAAACATAACCTCTATGGTACTGTTTTGAAGTCACCATTACATGGTCCTACAGTGGATTGAGTGGACTGTCCTTCCTCTATGTAGAGATGGACTGTCTTGGCCTCTTTATAATGAGGTGCCTCCTAAATACTTCATACCCTTCCACCTGAAACCTAAGGATAACGAGCCACCTTTTATAATCTTTTAGTATTTCCTGCTTTGGTCTTCTCAGTGGGTCTGAAGCTTCAGTTGAAAAAGATAATTAATCCTGTTTGAACATTCTTAGCTCCAGTCTTGTTTAAGAAATAATTTTTTATTTTCAGGGAGTAAACAGCTATTCTTCAGAATAGCATTTACCTGAGGTTTACACAAGATTTTGCTATCTTTCCGTCACTTACCCCTGTTTTCTTTTGAGTGTTTACAAGGATAAAATAATTAATATAAAATAATTAACATAGCTTCATAATTTATCCATAATTGACACCTGTATTAACAAAACACAGGTAACTGAGGAAAAAGTTTGGTGACATTGCTTAGCCAAGTTTTATGATGTGAGATTCATCATAGGTGAAGAGACAGAGACACCGAGAAAACTGTATTTTTATGTTTGATAAGGAATGGACAGTTTGTCTAGAAGTGGAGGTAAAGACTGTAATCACATAGAGATGAAATGGAAAGATCTTCAAAACATCAAGTAGAGTGAACATGACTTTTCTTTTCTTTTCTTTTTTTTTTTGAACATGACTTTTCTATTTTCAAGATTTTTAAGTGTGAAAAGATAATATTTAATATGATAAAATGTTTTCAGTAACTTAACAAAAAATTCAGCTGTTTAAACCCAAGTGGAAGATATCTTCTCCATATACCAAATTTCAAAATAAATATTTTTCTCCAACAGTAAAGATGGTATTGAGTTACTTCTGTGTATTAGGACTGTTTTGAGAAATATTAAGACTATTGTGATATTGTGATCATTTTCCTATAAACTGTGAGATGAAGACGCTCTACTGCACTGGAGCTGGACATGGTAGTACATGTCTGTAATCCCAGCACGTGCAGGTCTGTGCTTCATAGCACGGTTCAAGGGCTGAGGCTGGAGCTCAGTCATATAGTTCTTGCCTAAGCAAGGCTCTGGCTTCTCTCCCAGCCTCACAGGCAACATGCCCCGCACCCTCCCCCACCCTCCAATAACAAAACTCCACTGGACTAGGAATAAAATAATTATTATATCAAAAAATTGTTCTCAAATGAGTTTTCTGCTGAGTATAACTATAGCTATGCAAGGGTCATTTGTCATGAAAGTATTTTATGAAAGTTTATAAATGTGGGACTTTACTCCATTCCTGCATCCTTTTCTCATTCTCATTGTAGTGATTGTTGAAAGAAAAATCTTAAGAGGAAGTTGAGTCTTTTTTTCTACATGCTCTGAAATTCTAGCTATCTTAGGAATATATTATATTATATATTATATATCTCTCTGTCAACAGACTCTCTCTGTCTCTGTCCCTCTCTCTACATACATACATACATACATACATACATACATACATACATACATACATAAATACTCAGGACTATTGATAGGCTTTAATTACAGAACCAAGGTTATGAGATTGTGGACACTGTAAACCTCACAAAAGTTTCAAAAGTGAAAAACAGCAAAGCTAAAAATAGTGGCAGAACATTGGTCATAAGAAAGTCTAATCTAACAACCTGATAAAAATAGGAAAAGGTTTTGAGTACATTTCTCCAAAGAAAATGCACATATGGCTGACAAGTGCAAGGGAGATGTTCAATATTATTAACAATTAAATAATGTTTAACAGAGACATCTAAATGAGGAGAACTGGAGATTCTGCTTCATACCTACTAGAACGGCTACCAAAGGAAGTAGAATGAGTAGAGAGGAAGAAAGACTAGTTGATGGGATCTGGAGAAACTAGAATTCTTGTTGAGTGTCAGGGTGGAGTATCTGCCATCCCGGAACTTGGGAGACTCTGGCAGAGGGATCAACAATCTGAGGTTAACACAGGTAATATTACATACCCTGTCTTAAAAATAAAATTGGGAACTTTGTGCACTCATGCACACACAGACACACACACACACACACACACACACACGCATATACACAGGCATACACATGTATCCACATATTCTCACACACCCATACACACAGGCATACATGTACATACATATACACACTCACATATACAGAAGCAGATATATGTATACACAGAAGGAAGCATTATTTAGCTTAAAAGGAAGGAAACTGAAGAATGTGTAAGAAAACAGATGAGCTTTAAAGACATTATGCCAAGTAAAATAAGACAACTAAGAGAAAAGAAAAATGCTATTTGAATCTGTCTATATATGGCATCCAGAGCAGTCAAGCTCATAGAGAGTAGAATTGTTTAGTAAGTACAGGCTTTGGGGGTGAAAGTCCTGTGGAAAGGACATGAGTGACCACATCAGTTGTCCAGCAATGTGAATGTCCTTTATGTCTGTGGATGGTGTACATTTAAAAAGTGAAGAGACTAATCCAGTCTGTGATGAACATTATGAGGGACATTTGGATTACTGTGACACACCGTTAAGCCATGTTTTAACATGTGTTGTTATAAATACACATGTTTAATGACTGGGTACTGCATGGATAAACAGGTTTTTTTCCTAATAACAAATAGATACATATGTACTTTACCTCAAGAGTCTCATCTTTTTCTTTCTTTCCACGTACAGGAGAAGCACAGTATTAATCATGCAGCTGACACTTGTTGCTAAATAATGGCCAATATTTCAAGTTTGGGGTAAAAATTTTATTTATACACTGATTTATATTTTCAGATAGATATATCAAATGTTATTGCTGAACAGTCTTTTTTAATTCATATTATTTTGTTGTGATGTTGTTTCAGTTTTGAACCCTCACTACTGCCGTTTTGATAAATGAACATAAGCAATGAAACTCCTAAATTATATCACAGAACCTTCATCAGAAAAGCTTCTTCTTGAGGTAGATAATCACTGTCAGAGACTCATAACTGGGCAATGTACATAAACTTTACCCTGGCTAAGGTACATCGGAATCTTACTGTCCCACTGTCTTCCGCTAACACCCGAACCTCCTCTTCTTAGCCTACAATGCCTCAGGAATCTTACTGTCCCACTGTCTTCCGCCAACACCCGAACCTTCTCTTCTTAGCCTACAATGCCTCAGGAATCTTACTGTCCCACTGTCTTCCGCTAACACCCAAACCTTCCCCTCTTCTTAGCCTACAATGCCTCAGGAATCTTACTGTCCCACTGTCTTCCGCTAACAGCCGAACCCCCTCTTCTTAGCCTACAATGCCTCAGGAATCTTACTGTCCCACTGCCTTCCGCTAACAGCCGAACCCCCTCTTCTTAGCCTACAATGCCTCAGGAATCTTACTGTCCCACTGTCTTCCGCTAACAGCCGAACCTCCTCTTCTTAGCCTACAATGCCTCAGGAATCTTACTGTCCCACTGTCTTCCGCTAACAGCCGAACCCCCTCTTCTTAGCCTACAATGCCCCAGGACATGGTTGCCTCCCACATATTCCTCAGTCCATATCAAGCTCAGCATATTCACGTCGCGACTCTTCCAAGCTGTGCATATTGTTTATTTATCGCAGAAACATTTTAATGTAATGTTTTTTAGTAATTCTTTGAAAATTCTATGCAGTGTAGTTTGGTCATCTTTATCCCCACTTCTAACCCCAACTCTTCCCAGTTCTGCCCTACCTACCCATCCCCTCTTTTTTTTTTTTTGTTATTTTTATGTGTATGCATACATATGGATATATCAATATTACATACTGAGTCCATTTAGTCTTGATCATATGTATTTGTTCCTAGGGATGGCCTTATTGGATAACCAGTTAGGAGGTTCATCCCTTGGGAATGCTAATTCTTTCTGTCTCAGCAGTCACTGATTTCCCGAATTTATGTTGGTATGTCAACTAGTGATGTCAATGCTCATTTTTAAGAACATTTTCTTTTTAAAACATTATTTTATTTTCATGAGTGTTTTGCCTGCAAAGTTATACTACACGTAAGTATACTATACTACATGAATTCCTAGTACTACTGGAGGACAGAGAAGGGTACCAGGTGCCCTGGAACTGGAATTATGGACAGTAACTCTGAACAGCTAGTTGGGTCCTGGGAAGTGAAGCCAGTCTACTGCAAGAGCAGGAGGCGCTCTGAACTGCTGAGATCTACCTGCAGTCCGCTTTGTGCAGGCCTGTGTATGTCACCAATTGATGAGGTTTCACAGGAGTAGCTTCCTGTCCTATGCTCATGACAAGCCTTGCAGCAGATATCCTGGTGTTCTTGCACTTAGACTCTCTCTGCCCTCTTCTGTGAGATTTCCTGAGGGTTAGGTGCAGGAGTCTCTGTAGTGTAGACACATCAACTGGAGTTGAGTACCCCACGATCAAGAATTGTTCTTTGCATTTTGATCAGTTGTGGCTTTTTTGCAAATGTTTCTGTTTGTTGAAAAACAGAAGTGTCTGTGATGAGGCGTGAGAACTACACGTGTGTGGGGGTAGAAGACTAAGTATTTAGGATGCAGCTACAGATTATACTGGCTTAGAGAAGTGGCAGCAGTAGTTTCTCCTTAGGTTCTGCAGCCTCACCAGCCGTAATTAGCTGGCTGAGTTTATAGTACAGGCCCGAATTCTCTCCAGTGGATAACTTCAAGTAAAACTTGATAGCTGTTTGTTATCTCCAAGATATAAGTGCCACCATTACATCTTTGTAGATATCTTGCCATCCTGGTCAGTGCTGTGGTTCATTCATGTGTTACAGCTGGATTGGCCTGTTCCTCGTTTTTCTTCCTTGGCAGCTCGCATAAGATGTTCCGGTACTGAGAGCCCCCAGCAAGGAGGCTTCCAGAGTAGTGTCTACTCAATTTCTCCAGGTCCTGTGTCCAAGGTGTATGTTGTCTCTGGCAATAGGTATTTGCCTCCAAATTTTAGAAGACAACTTTTGGCAATAGCAATCCTCTGTATCATATTTTGGGGATAATCTTGGACTTAGATAACAACTCAAAATAAAATTTCTGGTACTTTTTTCCTTGATATATACATATATATCATATTATTATACACATATGCATAGATGCATATGTATGTGCATATATATTTATGTATGTGTTTATTCTATATATACACGTGCATGTATATATGCATGATTTATATGTGTATACATATAGAATATATATATTATGTAACTATATAAATATGTGTAATTTTAGGTCACCATAAAATAGTATGATTACATATGGCTTTTTCAAACATCTTTAGTGTTCAAAATATTCTTGTTTACATCAGTGTTTATAGTTGAAGGCACAAAGGATCAGTTAGTACCAAAAGTCTCAAACATTTCAGGTTTCTATGGGATGTTTATTTCCTCAAATGCAATCCTGTATGCATGTGCCCTCTAATCATCCCAGGGGCTTTGGTCTGGCATATTACTTATTAAATACTAGAATCAATGAGATGACTTGGCATACACCGTATGGTCCATAATTCATCACTTCTCGGTTGGATAGAAAGCATGAAGCAATTCACAACATATTCAGACAGCTCTTAGATGAAAATACTAAGAAGTAAGACTCAGAGAATCTCAGGTTATGAGGTACAGCAATGGAACAACAATCACAAAGTGAATCCCCCCATCATGCCCTTATGACTCCCATTACCACACTCCGTGTTTCCTAGATTTCTTGCCATTCTCCACTCTCCAATTCAGTTGTTTAGAGCAGGGCCAGGGAAGGGTGGGCAGGCCACATCTGACTAACCTCCTGTTTTTAAAACTAAGTGTTGTGTAACTCCAGCCCTGCCCATTTGTTTATATTGGCTTATAGATGCTTTTGGTTTAGAACAGAGGAACTGAGGAGTTACATCAGACACCCAAACCTCACAAAGCAGGAAACCTGGCCTGAGATCTAGAGCATTTGCTATCCATGGCTTGAAGAATAATAAGGTGAATCTGTAGGATGGAGAGAAAAATGCTATTTTATTGGTACCAACTGAATTTCCAGTCTAGGCCCTGAGGATATTTAGGATTGAAAGTATGTTAGGATGAAAAAGTAGGACTTTGAATTCTGTGCCCACATTCCCAAGTATGGAAATACTTTTCCCTGGCTAAAATGATCACAGAAGCAGTGAGAATGGCTAGCAGGAAAAATTGCATTTACTTTCACTACACAACATAATATTTACCATTTATTGAGTGGTTACTATGTGAATGGGTATCATACTTAACACTTGTTATGCTATTATCTCATAAATAATATAAAACCGGCAATTTACATATTAGCCAATTTATGAATATGCTGATTCCATAAAAGACAACTTTTGATCTGAATATTAATTTTTAAGTTAAATTGTGGAGAATATACAACATAATTAAGGTTGCTCAGGTTGAATGCAAAGACTTATACATTGTATAGCCAGCCTTGTGATTTTCAGAAATCACTAACCTCTTTGGAGTCTAAATGTGCGATACTCTAAAATGGGAATAGGTCTGCCTTGCTTTCTTTGTAGATTGCTATTGAGTCTGAAATATATTTAATAAAATTAAAAAACTTTAGATTAATCTATAGATATTAAAGTATATTATACCATTAAATATTTTCACGTAAATTTGCTACTTCGTAAGCTCTTAGTCATATCTTGAACATGTGTTTTCTGAAATATATCATTGACAGTGAAGCCTCAGTGGTGAGGTTCTGGCTTGATTTGTATTGTTTGTGTAACTTTGTTAAAGTTATTTTCTCTCTGGTCACCTGTTTCCTAGATATAAACTGGAAGTAGTGAAGCTGTTCCCTGTCCTGCAACATTGTCATCATAAATAAGTCAATAAATGTGTGAGGGGAATGAATGTATAGAAGCAGTACAGCCTTAGAGCATTCACTGTTAGTCATGACTGCACTTCCTCGCCCCATACTCACAGTACTCCAGATGTTTTCCTCCCACCTCCTCCCTGATCCAGCCTGTGCACAGTTCACACCCAGAGCAATCCTTTCTCAGAGGGAGTTCTGTAAACTGAATGTATTGTTCCCTGAGTTCACATGTTTTCCACATTCTCTGGCTCAGTCTTGCTTAAGTGTTCATATTGTTTTATGTTATGCACAAGTATATGATTACTTTTTCATTGTAGTTTGAGGAAAAATATTTTTTTAAGGAGTAACTTTTTATAAAGTAGAAAAAAACCATTTTTTAATCATATATGACAGTAATAGAATGTTGTTTATTTATTCAAGAAACATTTCTGAGGTTGATACTTAGATAGGTACTGAGAACATAAAAACAGTGCGCACACACAGCCAACAACACTTGGGAAGAAACAGTTTATTTATTTATTTATTTTAATTGTTTCTTGGGTATTCAGAGCTTTCTGGGGCTAGTATCCAATTATCAGTGACTGTATACCATGCATGTTCTTTTGTGACTGGGTTACCTTACTCAGGATGATATTTTCTAGTTCCATTCATTTGCCTAAGAATTTTATAAAATCATTGTTTCTAATTGTTGAGTAGTACTCCATTGTGTAAATATACCACAAGTTCTGAATCCATTCCTCTGTTGAAGGACATATGGGTTCTTTCCAGTTTCTGGCTATTATATATAAGGCTGCTATGAACATGATGGAGCATGTGTCCTTATTATATGTTAGAGCATCTTTGGGGTATATGCCCAGGAGTGGTATAGCTGGGATTTCAGGTAGTAAGTACTATGTCCAATTTTCTGAGGAACCACCAGACTGATTTCCAGAGTGGTTGTACCAGCTTCCAACCCCACCAACAGTGAAGGAGTGCTCCTTTTCTCCAGATCCTTGCCAGCATCTGCTGTCATCTGAGTTTTTGATCTTAGCCATTCTGACTGGTGTGAGGTGGACTCTCAGGGTTGTTTTGATTTTCATTTCCATGATGACTAGGGATGTTGAACATTTTGTTAGGTGCTTCTCGGCCATTTGATGTTCCTCAGTTGAGAATTCTTTGTTTAGCTCTGTACTCCATTTTTTAAAAACAGTTTTGTGTGATTCTCTGGAGTCTAACTTCTTGAGTTCTTTGTATATATTGGATATTAGCCTTCTATTGGATGTGGGATTGGTAAAGATCCTTTCCCAGTCTGTTGGCTGCCATTTTGGAGGAAACAATTACAAAACAGTTTTAGGAATGGGCAGAGTCATAGAAACACAGGGTGGGAACTGACTAATCCAATAGTGAGGGTGGTGGCATGCTACTAAGAAATATTAACAAAGGAAATATCCATTACCTTAGTTTTTAAGAAATGACTTTTTTTTGTTTCTTCAGAAACAAAAGGGTAGAAAGAGAGAATTCAAGACAGTGTGTTAGGGATAGAGACTGAAGCTCAGACTGAGTTGTGTTCAAAGACCAATTCGAACCCTGTTTAGGTAAAGCCTTAAGTAGATATGGAGGCTGAGGCTTGAAAAGTAACTTGAGCAAATGTGGTGAGGGTACATCTCTTTAATCCCAGCACTTGGGACTGAGTCAGAGGCAGGCAGAACTCTGAGAGTTGATAGCCGCACAGGGTTTTATATGGCCAATTATGAGCTTGAGCTTTATCCTGTCATTAATAGAAAATCATCAAAGATTTTAAGAAAGGATATATAGCCTGACCCATTTTAGGAAGACAGTGAAATGCACAGGAGAACATTTGACAAGGGTATATCCAGAACAGTGACACCCACACCCACACCCACCCCCCCAAACACCCCCAACCCCCCCACCCTCTCACACACACATTTGTGTGGTTTGAATTCATTTATCCCAGGGAGTGGCACTAGTTAGGGGAAGTGTGTCACTGTGGGGATGGGCAGTGAGACTCTCTTCCTAACCATGTAATAGCCAGTCTTCTCCTAGCTGCCTTCAGATGAAGACGTAGAATTCTCAGCCTCTCCTGTACCATACCTGCCTGAACATTGCCCTGTTCTGCTGAAGCCCACCCCTCCTCCTCTCTGCTCTTCCAGGATATTTAATCACATCTCAAATCCTGTTATTTACTGAAAGACCCCTTTTCTAGTTGTGGTGTGGCTCACCCTTTTGTACACACCTTAATCCTTCTCACTGCAATACAGGCACAACCTTAGGATTCACCTTTAACCTCTCTTTTTAAAAAATTGGATATTTTCTGCATTTACAATTCCTTTACCCCAATTTCATTTTTCCTCCCCCTCCCATTGCCTCCATAAAGGTGCTCCCTCTCCCAACAACCCTCTCCCACCTTAGTACCTTGGCGTTCCCCTACACTGGGAAAACAAGCCATTGCTGGACTAAAGGTCTTTCCTTCCATTGACATCAGAGAATGCTATCCTCTGCTACATATGCACCTGGAGCCATGGGTTTCTCCATGTGAACTCATTGGTTGGTGCTTTAGTTCCTGGGAGCTGTGGTGGGTTTGGGTAGTTGATAATTTTATTCTTCCCATGGGGTTGCAGACACTTTCAGGTCTTTCAGTCCTTTCTCTAGCTCCTTCTTTGGGGTTTCCATGTTCAGTTTGATGGCTAACTTCAAACATCCTCATCAGTATGTTTCTGGCAAAACCTCTGAGGAGGCCTCCATTTCAGGTTCCTGTCAGTAAGCACTACTTGGCATCAGCAATAATGCATGGGTTTAGTGGCTGTATATGGGATGGATCCCCATGTGAGGCAGTCTATGGATGACCTTTTTTTGAGTCTCTGCTGCATTCTTTGTCCCTGTATTTCCTCCCATGAGTATTTTTCTCTTCCTTCTAAGAAGGACTAAAGCATCCATAGGTCTTCCTTTTTTTTTTTAAGCTTCACATGGTCTGTGAATTGTATTTTGGGTATGCTGAGCTTTTGGGCTAGTATCCATTTATCAGTGAGTGCATACCATTGTTTTCTTTTGTGACTGGGTTACCTCACTCAGGATGATATTTTCTAGTTTATTCCATTTGCCTAAGAATTTCATGAACTCATTGTTTTTAATAGCTGAGTAGTACTCTATTGTGTAAATGTACCACATTTTTTTGTATTTATTCCTCTGGGTTCTTTCCAGCTTCTGGCTATTATAATTAAGGCTGCTATGAACATAGTGGATTATATGTCCTTGTTCAATGTTGGAGCTTCTTTTGGGTATATACGCAGGAGTGTTATAGCTGGGTCCTCAGGTAGTACTATGTCGAATTTTCTGAGGAACTACCAGACTAATTTCCAGAGTGGTTGTACCAGTTTACAATCCCACCAACAGTGGAAGAGTGTTCTTCTTTCTCCACATTCTTGCCAGCATCTGCTGTCACCAGTGTTCTTGATTTTAGCCATTCTGACTGGTGTGAGGTGGAATCATAGGTTTGTTTTGATTTGTATTTCCCTGATGACTAAGGATGTTGAACACTTCTTTAGGTGTTTCTCAGCCATTTGGTACTCTTCAGTTGAGAATTCTTTGTTTAGCTCTATACCCCATTTTTAATAGAGTTATTTGGTTCTGTGGAGTCTAACTTCCTGAGTTCTTTGTATATATTAGATATTATCCTTCTATCAGATGTAGGATTAGTAAAGATCTTTTCCCAATCTGTTGGTTGCTCTGTTGTCGTATTGACAGTGTCCATTGCCTTACACAAGCTTTGCAATTTTATGAGGTCCCAGTTGTCATTTGTTGATCTTAGGACATAAGCCATTGGTGTTCTGTTCAGGAAAAATTTCTGCTTTGCCTACGTGTTCTAAGCTCTTCCCAACTTTCTCTTCTATTAGTTTCAGTCTATCTGTATTTATGTTGAGGTCTTTGTCATAAATGTAATTTGTATTTCACCCTCTTTATAAATTGTTTTCTGTGTTATAAAAAGATTACAGTAACTAGAAGAAATGCACAAAGGCACTGCTGCCTTTTCTAGAACTTGACGGCCTGGATCAGCAGACACTTTCCCCATTTCTTCATTTTCTTTGAATGAATTCTTTAAAACTAGCCAACCCTTAAAGACTATGAAGGTGGATCAGGGCCAAAGGGTTATACAGTAGTGTTGGAATAAAAACCGAGTGTTTTTTTCTTTTCTTTTCTTTTTCTGCCTGATATGCTTACTGTCTCATGTCAGGTCACAGAGCATCCTTTTTACAGAAGAAATTTCCTTGCCAAACTATTTTGCTTCATTTGTATGTTTCTTTGTGCAACATTGACATTACACTTTATTTCTAACAATGGCTACAGATCATTAAAAAATGTTAAATACAAAGTTTAGGTTGGGTTCAGGCCATTTGCCACCTGGAACAGCGGAGATCCAGGGACACAGGCCTGGTAAGACTGTGCTGTGAGTAGCCAAAGCACAGAGAGGGCAAGGCAGAGCTTGCTGAAAACACAGCCCTCCGGTTGGTTCAGGGGAGCAGGAAGTCTGCCATAGGGACTCGGTATCTGCCCTGAAAGTCAAGATGATGATGGAGATCTTTGAGAAGAGGTGGATAACTCCCTTAAACAAGCACAGGAGGACAACCATACACAAATAGAAGCTTTTAAAGAGGAAACATGAAAAACACTCAAAGAAATCAAAGAACTACAGGAAAAGAGAACCAAAGGGATAAAGGAATTGAAAATGGAAATAGAAACAATAAAAAAAAAAAAAAAAAAAAAAAACTAAAAGAGACAACCCTGGAGGTGGAAAACCAAAAAAAGAAATCAAAAGCCATAGATGCAAAGCATCTCCAACAGACTACAAGAGTTGAAGAGAGAATCTCGGGGGCAGAAGACAACATTGAAAACATAGACAGAACAGTCAGAGAAGATGCAAAAGCCAAACAGTTCCTAACCCAAAATGTCCAAATGTGCAATGTATTTTTTGAGCTTTAGTAGGGGTTTTTTTATGAAAATAGTGCTCTTGTATTTGTATCATGTATGTTAAGGATTGAGAGTTCCTCCTGATAAATTTTCCCTCTAATGAGCAATAAGTGTCCTTCCTTATCTTTTTGATAAGTTTTGGTTGAAAATCTACTTTATTCGATAATAGAATGGCTCAGTGGGTATAGCAGTCTGGGCTGACATTTGTGTTCTCTTAGGATCTGTATGATGTCTGTCCAGGACCTTATAGCTTTCATAGTCTCTGTTGAAAAGTCGGGTGTAATTCTGATTGGTCTGCCTTTATATGTTTTATGACCTTTTTCCCGTACTGCTTTTAGTATTCTTTCTTTGTTTTGAACACTTGGCATTTTGACTATTATGTGTCGGGAAGAATTTCTTTTCTGGTCCATTCTATTTGGAGTTCTGGAGGCTCTTTTATGGTCATGGTCATCTTAAGGGTAGAGAAGTTTTCTTCTACAATTGTGTCGAAGATATTTACTGTGCCTCTTAGTTGATATTCTTGGCCTTTTCTATTCCTATTATCCTTAGGTTTGGTGTTCTCATTGTGTCTTGGACACAAAATACATTGCACTACACACAATAATAGTGGGAGACTTCAACATCCCACTCTCATCAGTGAACTTATCATGGAAGCAGAAACTGAAAAAGGTCGCAGTGAAACTAGCAGAGGTTATGACCCAATTAGAATTAATAGACACCCACAGAACATTTCACGCTAAAACAAAAGAATACACCTTCTTCTCAGCACCTCATGGCACCTTCTCCAAAATTGACCATATAATCAGTCACAAAACAAGCCTTAATAATAAGAAGATTGCAATACTGCCATGCATCCTATCAGATCACCATGGACTAAGGCTGGTCTTTAAGAGCTACAAAGACAACAAAGCCCATATTCCCATGGAAACTGAACAATGCTCTATTAAATGATATCATGGTCAAAGAAGAAATAAAGAAAGAAATTAAGGATTTTGTAGAATTTAATGAAAATGAAAAAACAACATGCCCAAACCTATGGGATGCAATGAAAGCAGTACTAAGAGGAAAACTCATAGCTCTGAGTGCTTCCAAAAAGAAACTGGAGAGAGCATACACTAGCATCTTTACAGCACAGTTGAAAGCTCTAAAACAAAAGGAAGCAGATACACCCAAGAGGAGTAAATGGCAAGAAATAATCAAACTCAGAGCAGAAATTGACCAAATAGAAAGAAAAAGAACCATTCAAGGAATCAACAAAACCAAGAGCTGGTTCTTTGAGAAAATTAACAGGATTGATAAACCCTTAGCCAGACTAACTAGAGGGCAAAGAGAGAGTATCCAAATTAACAAAATCAGAAAGGAAAGTGGAGACATAACAACTGAAACTGAGGAAATTCAAGATCCTACTACAAAAGCCTATACCTAACAAAGCTGAAAAATCTGGAGGAAATGGATGAATTCCTAGACAGATACCAGATACTAAAATTAAACCAGTACCAGGTAAATCATCTAAATAATACCATAACTCCTAAAAAAGTAGAATTAGTCATTAAAGGCCTCCCAACCAAAAAAAAAAAAAAAAAAAAAAAAAACCAGGTCCAGATGGGTTTAGTGCAGAATTTTATCAGACATTTATTGACAACCTAATACCAATATTCTCTAAAGTATTTCACAAAATAGAGTCAGATGAAACACTACCAAGCTCATTTTTCAAGGCCACAATAACCCTCATTCCTAAACCACACAAAGACCCTACAAGGAAAGAGAACTTCAGACAAATTTCACTTATGAATATTGATGCAAAAATACTCAACAAAATCCTTGCAAACCGAATCCAAGAACACATCAAAACGACCATTCACCATGACCAAGTAGGCTTCATCCCTGGGGTGCAGGTATGGTTTAATATATGGAAATCCATCAACGTAATCCACCATATAAACAAACTCAAAGAAAAAAAAAACACATGGTCATCTCACTAGATGCTGAGAAAGCATTTGACAAAATTCAACACCCCTTCATGTTAAAAGTCTTGGAAAGGACATGAATCCAAGACCCATACCTAAACATATAAAAAGCAATATACACCAAACCAATAGCCAACATCAAACTTAACGGTGAGAAACATGAAACAATCCCACTAAAATCAGGGACTAGACAAGGTTTCCCACTCTCCCCCTATCTATTCTACATAGTACTGGAAGTCCTGGCTGGAGCAATTAGACAGCAAAAGGAAATCAAAGGGATACAAATAAAAAAGGAAGAAGTAAAACAGCACTATTTGCAGATGACATAATAGTATAAGTAAGTGACCCTAAAAATTCCACTAGAGACCTTTTACAGCTGATAAACAAGTTCAGCAAAGTGGCTGGATATAAAATTAACTCAAACAAATCAGTAGCCTTCCTCTACTCAAAGGACAAACATGTGGAGAAATAAATTAGGGAAAAGATACCCTTGACAATAGTCACAAAAACTATGAAATACCTTGGTGTGACTCTAACTAAGCAAGTGAAGGACCTGTATGACAAGAACTTCAAATCTCTAAAGAAGAAAATCTAGGAAGATCTCAGAAGATGGAAAGATCTCCCATGCTCATAGATTGGAAGGATCAACATTGTAAAAATGACCATCTTACCAAAAGCAATCTACAGATTCAATGCAATTCCCATCAAAATTCCAACGAATTCTTCATAGAGCTGGAAAAAGCAATGTACAAATTCATCTGGAATAACAAAAATAATTCGATATTAGAATATCAAAATCCATCCCCAACAACAAGAAAACATCTTTGGAAATCACTATCCCTGACCTCAAACTATATTACAAGGCAATTGTGTTAAAAACTGCATGGTATTGATACAGACATAGGCATGTTGATCAATGTAATAGAATAGAAGATCCAGAAACGAACCCTCACATGTATTGTCACTTGATTTTGACAAAGGAGCTCTAAACATTCAATGGAAAAAGAACAGCCTCTTCAAAAAATGGTGTTTGCTCAACTGGCACTCAACATGCAGAAGAATTAAAACGGACCCTTATCTCCTTGTACAAAGCTCAAGTGCAAATGAATCACAGATCTCCACATTAAACCAGGTACACTGAAACTATTAGAAGAGAAAGTAGGGAAAACCTTAGAACACAGATGCACAGGGAAAACTTTCCTGAATAGAACACCAATGGCTTGTGCTCTAAGGTCAAAGATGGACAAATGGGACTTAATTTTGAGATTGTAAAGTTTCTATAAGTCTAAGGACAGTGTCAAGAAAACATAAGGGGAGTCAACAGATTGGGAAAATATCTTTACTAACTCCACATTTGATAGAGGCCTAATATCCAAGGTATACAAAGAACTCAAGAAGCTAGACACCAGAGAATCAAACAATCCTATTAAAAAATGGGTTACAGAGCCAAACAAAAAGTTCTCGATTGAGGAATACTGAATGGCAGAGAAGCATCTAAGGAAGTGCTCCACATCCTTAGCCATCAGGGAAATGCAAATCAAAACAACCCTGAGATTCCTCCTCACACCAGTCAGATTGGCCAAGATCAAAAATTCAGATGACAGCAGGTACTGGTGAGGATGTGGAGAAAGAGGAACACTTCTCCACTGCTGGTAGGGTTGTAAACTGGTACAACCACTCTAGAAATCAGTCTGGCTATTCCTCAGAAAATTGGACATAGTACTACCTGAAGACCCAGTTATTCCACTTCTGGGCATATACCCCAGGGAAGCTCCAACATACAACAAAGACACATGCACCACAATGTTCATAGCAGCCCTATTTATAATAGCCAGAAGCTAGAAAGAACCCAGATTTCCTTCAGTAGATGAATGGATACAAATGGATACTTTTACACAATGGAGTACTACTCAGCCATCAGATACAATGACTATATGAAGTTCCTAAGAAAATGGATGCATATAGAGAATATCATCCTGAGTGAGGTAACTCAGTCACAGACGAACAGACATAATATGCAGTCACTGATAATTGGATACCAACCCCAGAAAGCTCTGAACACCCCAGAAACAACTCAAAGGCTATATGTGAAAAACAAAGGCCAATAAAATGAAAGCCTCCGTCTTTCTTAGGAACAAGATAAATGTATAGAACCCTTTGTGTGTGGTACACCTGGACCTTAAATCATTAATAATAATCCAAGAGCTAAGATAATAGCCTTGTGGCAATTTATGGTATTCACAGATCATTATACTTAATCTATACTCAACAAAAATCTGTTTCCATGTTACCTCCTGTCCTACATATACTTTATGCTTATGGTAACAAGTGGGATTTCAATGCATGCTATCAAACCTCTGAAAGAATTTAGTACTGACAAAAATATTCATATAATGTTATCCCAAATGCCTTTAAAAATCTATATATGTATCCCTCTTTTTAAAAAAAAAATAAAGTTGTAAGAAAAAAAAGAGTAATAGAAACGGTGAAAAAAAATTTCCTATCACCTAAGTTTTTTGCCTAGAGTTATTTGATAGTATTAAACGATTAAGGGACAAAAATTTGCACTTTTGAATGTAAAATTTAAAAAATTCACTGAAGTATAAAAATGGTTTAGTTTGGGCACTGATCACACACCCCGTTAGGAGGCACACACAGTAGGATATCTGTGAGTTCAAGGCTAGCCTGGTCTACCAGAATGAGTTCCAAGATCGCCAGGCCTACCCAGAGAAACCCTGTCTCAAAAAACAAACAATAACAAGAAAAAATTCATTACACTGGTGTAAACTTGGGTTCTTGTCCTCTGCTTCTGTATATAGGTTTTGAGTCATTATGCTTAAAGCTAAAAACATAAAGGCAATCTTTGCAATGGATACCTCAGAATATTTGAGATGCCAGAAGGCAGGACATTTGTAGGAGAAAGCTGCAGGTATTTAGGAGTTGGCCCAAGAGAGCACAAACAATTGCTCTTGGCAAAAAGACTTAAAAGTTGGGGCTCCCCAGGCCAATTGGACCCTGGTGAATTTGTCACAAGCTCTAGCTGTTGGACATGAAGATGTAGGCTCTGGTGTTTGCCCTGTTGAGTTTGGGTCTGCCCTTCCCTTACTATACCCTCATTCATTCATTTTAGAGTGGTAATTTTTATTCTATGCCGTTGTATAGAATATATACAATGTTAGAAGTATGTAACATACTTTTTATTACAGAGGGCTTCACAGTTAAGAACTGGCCTTGAAACAATGGTAGAACATTAGGACTTTGGGCACTCTTACAGATGATCCAATGCATTTTGCATTTTGAGATGGCCATGGGTCTTTGAGCATCAGGGATGGAACATTATGCTTTAAAAGTGATGCGTTTGGTAAGGGATAGACTTCAAATAAGTACTTTTCATGCCAGTTTGATGGACGTTTAATTCACTTAGAAGATACACCTCTGGGTGTGTTTTCCAGGGTACCTCCAGAGCTGTAACTGAGGAGGAAGACTTACCTGGAAAGTAGGGAGCCCCATCCACTGGGCTAGGGTCCTTTGCTAAATCAAAAGAAGGAGATGAGCATTGGCATTCTCCTATCATTGTTTCAGCCACAGCCATGGCCTTTGTAACCTCTCCATGACCTTCCTGCATGAGGGTCTGCAGGCAGGGACTGTCTACAGAAACAAACCCTCTCTCCTTAGATTGTCTTATTGCTGTTGTCAGATATTTGTCCTGACAGTGGGGCAGTAACTAATATATCTTCTATGACACAACGGCATCTTGTATTCCCTACAAATGGGTAAGATTTTCCTTTTGTTCTGGCCATCTGCTTGTTCTTTCTGGCGAGTGTATTCCTCATAAGCATTAGGTAGGTGCGGCCATGCTAGGCTCTTCTTATCCCTCTAATAAGCTTGCTTAGGCACTTGACATTTTTAGTCCTTGCTTCTTTTAATGGCTAATCAGGTTTGTTTCTTCCAAAATTAAACAGATTAAGCTTCAAATAGTTATACAACAGAGACATTGGTCCATCTTTTTCAGACCACATTCCAAGTGTATCATACTGAACACTGGATCAAACAGGAATAAAATTCTCTTTTAGATCTTCCAGTCAACAAAACCAGCTGGTATTTATGCTAAGCAGCCTCCTCTTTCGCTGCTTTAATGCTACACTGTGTTTTTAGCTTCCCCTTAGTCTTTTGTACAGTTGCTATCCTCTAGATTACAGGCCACTAAGCTCCCAAGGCTGTGTCTCCAAGACATGTACCACTGTGTGTGATATCAATGCCTGGCTCCTGCCATGGACGGTCTTCTGTTATGATGTCATTTTCTGATCTCTGGTGTCTGGCAACAACCACTTTCTTCTCTAAAGAGCCTCTTAAATATTATGCCCTGTGGTCCTATGGCCCTGTGATGGGTCAGCAACCAGTATTCACCCTCTACTCCAGCTCTGCAGCAGCTCTAGATGATTACCTCTGACATAATATTACTGTTACTAATTTTGTTGTTAAAAATCCTTCATCTTGGGTCACTGATTGCTTTTTTAGGCTGATCTCCACATCTTTCTAACTTCCCTCCTCCCATCATTTTTTTCTGTTTTGCTCATCACCAAATGCTCATCTAATGCAGAAATCTTAGTATACCAGCAAATGGGGATAAGTGAATGAGTCCCATGCCACTTTTTATTTTTTATTTTTTGTCAAATAAAAATAAAATTTTGAGGTATGTGAGGTATTCAACTTCTATAGTATGAATGATTAGGATTTTGGAATAGATGCTTCTCCATTAACAGGTAGAGATAACAGGCTGCAGTTTATATCCTGTACCTTAGGTAACAAAGAATACTAACATGCTGAGACATCTACAGATTTTCATCCACTTCACCCTTTGTTGACTTCTGAGAACTTGGCTGTAGAAACAGAAAATGGATCTAGTTGGTGGAAGACCCAAAATTTGCTTTGGAAAAACTGCCCCCTCCCTTTCTGGGACATATAGATTATAGGTGCTAAGTTAAGAGCCGAGATATTTGGTCATTTACCATGTGTCAATTCTTTAAAAAATGAGTGAACTTGGGAAACTGTCACTAGTGTTCCTGTGCTTTGAGTTGGTTTTGCATAGTTAGGGAGTTGCATAGATGTATAAAAGTCATCACACCACTTAATATTAAAGGAATAATGCCAAGAGATGACACACAAAGTTCTTTTATTTTCCTCTTTGGAGAAATATGCACACCTCCTGTTCTTACGAAAGAATGTAAGAGCCATGATTCCCTATCCTTTCAATGGAAAAATACAATGGGACAATAATTGGCTATCATGATTGCTATAAAATTCAAGTGGTTTTGTCCCTTTCGGGACATAATGAAGAAGGGTTTATTTTACTCAGGGTTCCAGAAGGATTACCATCTTTGCCTCCAGTGATTCTGAGCCCATCGTGAGGCAGAGGATCACAGCAGTGGGAACCTACACTGAGTGAAATTACTCACATATTGGCAGACAGGATCCCTCCCCCCCTCTCTCTGTATGTATGTATGTATGTATATATGTATGTATGATCTATTTATCTATGTGTCTATATATGTATCTATGTATCTATCTATGTATCTATCTATCTATATTTTACTATACATTTTACTATTTTCTTTTTGAGACAGGGTCTCACTAGGGAGCTTTGACTTTCCTGGAACTCACTCTTAGATCAGACTGGCCTTTAACTCACAGAGATCCACCTGTCTCTGCCTCTCGAATGCTATGATGAAATACCTCCCAAATACCACCATAACCAGCCATTATAACTACTCCCGATACTCTGGCATCCTTTGTGACTGTAACTATATTCACCTAGCGTTGTAGAAATTTATTTGTGTTTGGCCACAAAGCCAGCAGTCAGTTGACATGAATCTGGCATTGTAAGTTTAACTTGACTTTATCAGCAGGAAATATGGTATTGGCTCCTGATTTTGTAGTCAGTCTGTTACTGCATATTCTGAGGCCATCAAACATCAGGTTGAGGGAGGGACCCTGGATGATGGTGGAGGAAGCTGGCTTAATTCAAGCTGCATGTGGAGGGAAGAACTTCAGAGTCTCTCATCACTTCATTGCTCCCTTAGCTTAGGGCTAACTGGAAGCTGTCCTGTGTGTCATTTTCACAAAGCAACCGAGGACTTGCTTTTCCTCGGCACCATGTTGCAAGAGCATCCAAGCATTCATTTGGAAGACACAGTGCTATTCTTCTCTTATTTGCTCATCTCAGTATAACTTACACATCATTTATTTTTGGAGAACCCACAGAGGAACTTTGAGCCTGACCTGAGTCTTCCAATACAAAATATTTTGACATCATCTGGCTTTACCATGAAGATCACTGAAGGGTAATACAGATCCCTCTTGGTGCTCACTTAGTTGAAACCATGAAAGAGGGCATTGAAATAGAGTCACATTTCTTATGTTGGTGGTACAGAAACCAGCTTTTATTCTGGAGTCTTGGAATCAGCAGGGATACAAAATATATGCTAGATTTGCTCTTAGTATTTATCTTTCACTTAGTACAAATAATTAAAAAAACAAAAGTCAGTTTTCATTTGTACAGTATTTTTAAAAATTTCTTTTTACACTAATAATTTTATTCCCCTACCTGTTTACCCTCCTACTGTTTCACATCCCATGATCCTCCCTGTACCCCTGTCTCCACAAGGATGTCCCCACCCCACCCACCTCAGACCTCTAAACTCCCTGGGGCTTCCAGTCTCTTGAAGTTTAAGTGCATCTTCTCTGACTGAACCTGGACCCAAGAGTCCTCTGCTGCGTATATGTATTGGGGGCCTCATGTCATGGCGTATGCTGCCTGGTTGGTGAAGAGTGTCTGAGAGATCTCAGGGGTACAGGTTAATTGAGATTGCTGGTCCTCTTACAGGGTTCTCCTCAGCTTCCTCCAGTTTTCCCCTAATTCAGTCATGGGGGTCAGCAGCTTCTATTGGTTGGGTGGGTGCAAATATCTGAATCTGACCCTTTGGGTATTTCAGAGGGCAGTCATGACAGGTCCCTTCTTGTGAGCACTCCATAGCCTCAGTAATTGTGTCAGGGCTTGGGGTCTCCCACTGAGCTAGATCCACTTTGGGCCCGTCGCTGAACATTCTTTCCTTCAGGCTCTTCTCCATTTCCATTCCTGCAGTTCTTTCAGAAAGGAGTCAGAGTTTTGACTATGGGAGAACAACCTTATTCCTCACTTGTTGCCCTGTGTTTTTGCTGGAGGTGGGCCCTACAAGTTCCCTCTCCCAGTGTAGGGCATTTTATCTAGGGTCCCTTTGAGTCCTGAGGGTCTCTTACCTCCCAGGTCTCTGGTGCATTCTGGAGGGTCCTCTCATCCCCCTACCTCTCGAGGTTGCCTGCTTTCATTCTGGTGGTCCTCAGGGCTTCAGTTCTTTTCGTCCACCCAATACCAGAACATGTTCCCCTCCCCAACCCCCTCTACTCTCTTTCTTTCCAGGTCCCTCCCTCCCTGCTTGTGGTGCTTTTTTCAATATTGTCTTATATGTGTAATTATTATTGCTAGATTTGGTGCAAACAACCATAATCATTTTTTTCTTTTTTCATTTTTATTGGATATTTTATGTATTTACATTTCAAATATTATCTTTTCCCCCTAGTACCATCCCTTTTCCCCTCCTCTCGCTTCCATAAAGGTGCTCTCTCTCCCAACTACCCTCTCCCACTTCAGCGCCTTGGCATTCCCCTGCACTGGGAAAATGAGCCTTCACTGGTGCGGCGCGCTCCTCGACCAGCGAGAAGACGACCACCACCAGAGGATTCTTCTCAGATCACGCTTTATTGTGGGAGCCTCTTGATTGAAGGGGAGAGCAGGAAGCGAGGGGCCCCAAACTACCCTAGCTTTCCGCTTATATAGGGAGAAGCGCATACGGGGCTTGCCATGATTGGTTGTCACCAGTCTGCTGACACCAGAGGCCTCGAGATTGGCTGGAGATAGGTTATGTACTGCACATGCGCAGGGTGCAGCGCCTTAGCTGACAAGAGCATTACTATATATGAAGTTGTTTACCTCAAGCCGTGAGTGAGCCAGCGCCATCTTGTAATGGCGTCTGCATTCGGCTCCCCACACACTGGACCAAAGGCCTCTCTTCCCATTGATGCCAGACAATGCCATCCTCTGCTACATATGCAACTGGAGCTCTGGGTCTCTCCATGTGTGCTCATTGGTTGGTGATTTTGAACCTGGGAGCTCTGGAGGGTTTGGTGGTTGTAGCTAACCATCAGACTGAGCACAGAGACCCCAATGAAGGAGCTAGAGAAAGGACTGAAGGAGCTGAAAGGGTTTGTAAGTTCATGGGAAGAACAACCATAATCATTTTTAACTTAAAAACTTTTCAATCAAATATTCATATTTTCTACTTTTTTATTTTTTATTTAGATGTTCATCATATGCAAAGAAATTGTTCAGTAGAATTTATCATTTCAAGTGAAAGGAAAAGAACTTATTGGAACTTCTGGGAGGATTTGTAGTTTGTTTCCTGAGCTTGGTGAATAAATATGTGATTCATGCCTCGGATATTTTAAGAACTAGAAAATGTCTGTAGGGCTGTGGTTTGGGAAGCAATTGCAGTCTTGCTAATATTTCCTGTGGATCAGGATGAGAAACATAATAACATTGTGTGCTTTTGATCTGTTCCAGAGAACAGAGCAGAAGGAAGTTGATATGCTGATGATGCCCAGGGCTTAAGAAGGGTTAGAAGTGAACAGCTGGAAAAGGGACAGAGTCACCAGTATCGAGACCCTTGCCATTAGAAATCTCTGTCAGTGGTGTTAGGGAGATCTTTCAGGTTCAGAGTGAAACAACAATTGATCACCAAGGTAGCACCACTGAAAAACCTTTGCTCATTCCTGCTCAAACAAGTAAATTGTAGAATCTGCTTAGCAAAATTGTGTGCCATATGGAGTTGAGTCCTGTTACTGTTGGTCACTATTGGTTTTTTCAAAGTACCACACTGATTTTCTTGGTAGTTGTTAAATCTGCATTAGTGGAATAAAATTATGTGTCTAATTTATTA
This sequence comes from Micromys minutus, assembly GCF_963924665.1. Lineage (NCBI taxonomy): Eukaryota > Metazoa > Chordata > Mammalia > Rodentia > Muridae > Micromys > Micromys minutus. Next base: position 69,143,401 of record NC_137975.1, on the reverse strand, counting down.
GAAATGAAATAACTCTCTCTTGGTTTCTATGTTGGATGCTCATTTCCTTCCTGAAGTTTTTTTTATTAACTAGACTTGCGGAGCAACTTTGGTCATGTTCCCCTATTCTCTTCATAGCTTTACTCTTACATTCTCATCAAATGATACTCCTGTTGTTGCTGTAAAGTTCAGAAATATTAAGAGGCCTCATATTGCCTTACTGTGTTTTAAAACCCTGCCTGTATGTATGTAAGTATGTATGTATGTATGTATGTATGTATGTATGTATGTATGTATATTGGCATAAAATTTTGCAGCCTATTTTAATAAATGTTCAACTGCTTCTCTAGCCCACAACCCACCAGAGGTAGTGGAAGAGAAGAGTTATTAGAACATGGCGGGAATAGACCTGTTGATGGGGGCAAGTTCAATCCTTGTCATCAGAATATTAGTAGGTCAGTCCTGTAGCAAATACCAAATATGAATCAACAGCTGTAGTCCAGTCTTTTTGGCAAGCAGACACCATTCACGAACCAGCAACTATAGTTAAATCCTGAAGAAACCACAAGGTTCACAAACCAGCTGGAGGGAAGAAGCCACAGGAACCTCGCAGGACCCTCAGAAGAAGTTCTTCAGTGATATTCTCTCTGGAGTCATCACAAGCAGAGCTCAGCAGTGCAATGTAAAGTGAACCAAAACATGTGTCACTAGTAAAGAGCAGGGGGATGGACCAAAACAAACCAATGCTACCTTCCCACTGTTTGCGGAGCTCTATTTATAATACTTCTTCACATGTCCTTTCATGTGTCTGCTCCAGCAAAACATCATTTGACATAGCTGACTTTCCAAAGAAACCAGAAGTTTCCGCTTTGTATGTATGTGTGTATGTATGTGTGTATGTATGTATGTATGTATGTATGTATGTATGTATGTATGTATTTATGTATGTATGTATTTATGTATATATTGTGTGTTTTTGGGTACGCTAGTACCACATCATGCATGTAGAGACCAGAGAACAACTTGCAGGACTTGATTCTCTCCTTCTGTCTTACGAATCCTGGGACTCAGGGTGTGTATCAAACTCTTTGCCTTCTGAGCTGCTTCACTGGCTCTCCTGTGCTGTTTTAATATTGTCAGGTCATCTCTTCAGACTTATGAGAGTTTTTAACCAGATAAAATGCAAGTTCTCAGATTAAAGTGGGACCAATGTGGCCTATGGCAGAGTGCTTGCTTATAATACATATAGTGGCATATAATACCACTATAATACCAACAAACAACACCCCCAAACAAACAATCAAAATCAGATCCTAACAGCAAAACAAAATGGCCTTGCTCTTATGTAATCTCGAGGAAGTTATATAACTTTTTCAAGCTGTAAATTTCTTCTCTGAAAAACTCTAGAATTGTATGGATTAAATGAGTTAATATATATAAAGTGCTTAGCACGGAGAAGCATGTTTAGGAAATGGCAGGTCTTTCTCTTTTGTGCTGCTATCAACTTTGCTGCGCTCTTTGTCCTTTTTGTCTTCCTCACAGAGATAAATCAATAGCAGTTTAGATGTCTGTTAGCATTGCTTACAGAGCAATTTATTAAACTCCATATTTGGATATACAGGTATTTTCTATTATCTTTTCCCCCTAGTTTGCTTTCTGTTGTTGTGAGAAAAATCTCTGCCCAAAATCAACATAGGAGAGGAAAGGTTTGTTTGACTTACAGTAAGGTCACAGTACATCACAGGCAGAAGCCATGGAGGAAAATTGCTTGTTGGCTCATTTGAAGGCTCATGCTTAGTTAGTCATTACACATTTCAGGTGGGTCTACCTGCCCAGGGATGGTGCTGACTTTAGTGTGCCACTTCTCACATCAGTTAACAATCAAGAGAATATCCTGCAGATATGCCCATAGGCTCTTAATTAAGGTTCCTTTGTCAGATAACTCTGGGCTGTCTCAAGTTAAAACTAACTATAGCACTTTGCATCTATCTCAAGTTAACAGTTAAAACTACAACTGTCTGTCTGTATATCTATCTCTCTATCTATCATCTATCTATCTATCTATCTATCTATCTATCTATCTATCTATCTATTTATCTATCTATCATCTATCTGTCTATCTTCTATCATCTAAGTAATCTATCTAGACAGACTGACCTCAAACTTACAGAGATCCACTTGCTCTACTTCCCAGGTCCTGGGATTAAGGGCATATACTACCATGTGAATAAGGCCATCATGTTTATCAGCTGGCTTTCTGCTACTAGGAAAAGACTTTTTTTCTGTTATGAAAAAATGTTTAAAACCGTGGTCTCTTAAAGTCACATTTAGTCAATGGGTCATTTAGTCAAACAGTCTGTAGCTGTTATTTTCTCATATATACAGATTTGGATGGTGGAAACTGTCTCTCTTAAGTTATTTTCTGTATATGTGTGTTTAGTCTGCATGTGCTCTACATGCAAGTCTCATGTCTTTGGAGGTCAGAAGAAAGTGTCAGATACCCGGAGCTTTACTTAAAGATAGTTGTGGTCTGCCATGTGGGTTCTGGGACTTGAACTTGGGTCTTCTCCAAGAGCAGCAAGTACTCTTACACACTGAGCTGCCTCTTCATCCTTTCCCACAATATGAATGTCTAAAAGATTGCTCTTGTATACTTTCACCCTATCCTTTTTTTTTAATTTACATCTGCCACTTCATTTATTGTTTTTATTTGCAGGAGGAGTTGAAACAAAAATTTAAGGGTTTTTTTTTCTCTCTCCCCTAAACATGAATCATTCAAGTAAAACCAATTTAACTACGGAAATTAGCAAAGTAAAGGGAAGTATGCACAACAACCCAAGAGCGAAGGCTAGGGGAGGAGGGTGCCGTCGGCATCCAATAGATGCTCGGATGCAGTGGTTCACCTGTGGGGGCCGCCACCCCGGAAAGCAAGCACAAGACCCTTTAATGAGGATGTCCCCAACATCTGAAAATGTTTCAACCCAAAACGTAAGGTTAACAAAAAAAAAAAAAAAAAAAAGAAAGAAAAAAACCCAAAAACACACAACCCCACAGACCACCCAGCCATAACCACCATCCTTAATCAATCATAGGCGTTTCTTTTCATTTTATAAAAAGATTAATAAAAAATATTGAAAAAATTATTTTCTCATCTTATATTTGTAAAGATAATAGAATTCAGAAGTTTCTTAGAAAACCCCATCCAGAAACCGCCCTCCAGTTTCCACTCTGTTTGCTGAAGACCAGCAGGACTACAAAGTCTGGGATACTGGAGCTGCTGGTGGAGAGTGGGAAGCGCAGCCCAGGAGAAATCAGACAAGAGCAGGGTGCACAGGGGAGGCTGGGAGCAACTCCATGTGATACATGGCTGTGTAGAAAGGGGACACGAGGTGATCAGAAAGGCCTTAAACTCCTCCTTAACATACAAAACCAGTTTGTACAAAGATCCAAGCAGTTTGGTCCCAAACTGAGGTGAACACTTCGATTTTTATTCACATGCTTTGTTTTCTCTCAAGAATCAGTTGCCCAAATTAAAATCTTTATGCTAATATTACTACATATACCCCCAAAAAAAGAAAAAAGGAAAAATATAAGGACTTTTTAAAACTCAGGACAGGAAGGGACTGAAAACCAAATTCCTATTTAGTTTCAAAGGAAATGAAATTAAGAAAAGTTGGTTTCTAATTGGGGGTGAAGTAGGGATGGGACCACAAAACCAAAACAAAGTCCAAGCATCAGCATCATTCTCCCTACCCTGGCGTGGCAAGTCAACAGAACTCTGTAGTGATGACCTCCATTTAGATGATGAGCATTTTAATGACTTTTTTTCCCATTAAATATATTGCATACTACAATTAAGATAATTTTTTTTGATACAAAATCACCCTGACTCCTATAAATTGCATGAAAGCAGTTTCTCATTTTTTTGAAAGTTTCTACGAAAGGTAAAGGTCTGGTGAGAAGGAGATCCGAGTAGCCAGGGGGCAGAGAGATCTCTGTTGAGTGCGCACAGAAAGCGCACCCCTGCCCTGACTGATCCAGGGACCAGGAACCCAGCATTGGGACCTCTGTTTCTACCCGGTTGCTTTGGGTCACAGAAGAGGGCTCGGACCATCCGCCACCTGGACCAGTGGAGATCCAGGAGAACATATCACTGAAAACAAGATGGCAAGAGGAAACTGAAAAAGCATATCCCAAGGAAACCAAGACAACCTGGCAACACCAGTACCCAGCTCTCCCATCAGAGCAAACAGCGAAATGCCAAACACTCCAGAAAAAGAAGACGCAGACCTAAAATCATACCTCAAGACGATGTTAGAGATCCTTAAACAAGAACGGGAGGAAAAGCAAAAAGAACCAGAAGCTTTTAAAGAGGAAACAAGAAAACCACTCAAAGAACTCAAAGAACTAGAGAAAAACAGAACCAAAGAGATGAAGGAATGGAAGAAGGAATTTAAAACAGAAATTGATACAATAAAGAAAACACTAAAAGAGATAACCTTAGAGGTAAAACACCTAAAAAAGAAATCAGGAGTCACAGAAGCAAGCATTTCCAATAGACTGCAAGAGATGGAAGACAGAATTTCGGGAGCCGAAGACAACATTGAAAACATAGAAAAATCAGTCAGAGAAGATGCAAAAACCAAAAAGCTCCTAACCCAAAATGTCCAGGAGATCCAGGACACAATGAGAAGAACAAACCTAAGGATAATAGGAATAGAAGAGGGAGAAGAATATCAACTAAGAGACACAGTAAATATCTTCAACAAAATTGTAGAAGAAAACTTCCCTACCCTTAAGAATGAGATCACCACGAGCATAAAAGAAGCCTTCAGAACTCCAAATAGGTTGGACCAGAAAAGAAATAACTCCCGACACATAATAGTCAAAACACCAAGTGACCAAATCAAAGAAAGAATACTAAAAGCAGTAAGGGAAAAAGGTCAGGTAACATATAAAGGCAGACCAATCAGACTCACACCCGATTTCTCAACAGAGACCATGAAAGCTAGAGGAGCCTGGACAGACATCATGCACACCCTAAGAAAGCACAAGTGCCAGCCCAAGCTGTTATACCCAGCAAAACTGTCAATCACCATAGATGGAGAGATGAAGATATTTCAAGACAAATCAAAATTTACACAATATCTGACCACAAACCCAGCACTACAATGAATTATAGGTGGAAAACCCAATACACTGAGGGGAACTACATCCTAGTAAAAACAAGAAAACTCCTAAAGAAGAAAATCAAAAGAAGAAAGAGACACAGACACAACTCAACCCACAAAAGCAATAATAGCAGGAAACAGAAACAACTATTCCTTGATATCTATTAACATAAATGTACTCAACTCCCCAATAAAGAGACATAGGCTATCAGACTGGATACATAAACAAAATCCAGCCTTTTTCTGCATACAGGAAACTCATCTCAGAGACAAAGACAGACACTATCTCAGAGTAAAAAGTTGGGAAGAAAACTTCCAAGCAAACAGCCCCAAGAAGCAAGCTGGAGTGGCTATTCTAATATCAAATAAAGTAAATTTCCAACCAAAAGTTATCAAAAAAGATAAGGAAGGACGCTTTTTACTCATTACCGGGGAAATCTGTCAGGAGGAACTCTCAATCCTTAACATATATGCTCCAAACACAAAAGCACCCACATTCATAAAAGAAACCCTACTAAAGCTCAAAAAATACATTTCACTCCACACAATAATAGTGGGAGACTTTATTAATACCCCACTCTAACCAATGGACAGATCATGGAAACAGAAACTGAACAAGGACACTGTAAAATGAGCATAGACTATGAACCAACTGGAATTAATAGATATCTACAAAACATATCATCCTAAAGTAAAAGAATACACCTTTTTCTTAGCACCCCATGGCACCTTCTCGAAAATTGACCACATAATTGGACACATAACTAGCCTCAATCAATATAAGAAGATTGAAATACTCCCATGTATCCTCTCAGATCACCATGGTCTAAGGCTGGTCTTTAACAACAACAACAAAGACAACAAAAAGCCCACATACACATAGAAACTAAACAAAGCTCTGTTAAACGATAGCAGGGTCAAAGAAGAAATAAAGAAAGAAATTAAGGATTTTCTAGAATTCAATGAAAATGAAAACACAACATACCCAAACCTATGGGATGCAATGAAAGCAGTCCTAAGAGGAAAACTCATGGACCTAAGCGCTTCGAAAAAGAAACTGGAGAGAGCATACATCAGCAACTTGACAGCACAGCTGAAAGCTTTAGAACAAAAGGAAGCAGATACACCCAAGAGAAGTAGAAGGCAAGAAGTAATCAAAATTAGGGCAGAAATAGACCAAATAGAAACAAAAAGAACCATTGAAAGAATCAACAAAACCAAGAGCTGGTTCTTTGAGAAAATCAACAAGATTGATAAACCTCTGGGCAGACTAACTAGAGGGTAATGAGAGAGTATACAAATTAACAAAATCAGAAAGGAAAGTGGAGACATAACAACTGAAACTGAGGAAATTCAAGAAATCTTTAGATCCTACTACAAAAGCCTATACTCCACAACGTTGGAAAATCTGCAGGAAATGGATGAATTCCTAGAGAGATACAAGATCCTAAAGTTAAACCAGGACCAGGTAAACCATCTAAATAATCCCATAACACCTAAAGAAATAGAAGAAGTCATCAAAAGCCTCCCAACCAAAAAAAGCCCAGGTCCAGATGGGTTCAGTGCAGAATTTTATCAGACATGTATTGCGGACATAACACTAATACTCTCCAAACTATTCTATAAGATGGAATCAGATGGAATACTACCTAACTCATTTTTTGAGGCTACAATAACCCTTGTTCCTAAACCACACAAAGACCCTACAAGGAAAGAGAACTTCAGACCAATCTCACTTATGAACATTGATGGGAAAATACTCAACAAAATCCTTGCAAACCGAATCCAAGAACACATCGAAACGATCATTCACCATGACCAGTAGGCTTCATCCCTGGGATGCAGGGATGGTTTAATATAAGGAAACCCATCAATATAATCCAGCATATAAACAAACTCAAAAAACAAAATCACATGGACATCTCACTAGATGCTGAGAAAGCATTTGACAAAATTCAACACCCCTTCATGTTAAAAGTCCTGGAAAGAACAGGAATCCAATGTCCATACCTAAACATAATAAAAGCAATATGCAGCAAACCAACAGCCAACATCAAATTAACGGTGGGAAACTTGAAGCAATCCCACTAAAATCAGGGACCTGAGAAGGCTGCCCACTCTCCCCCTACCTATTCAACATAGTACTGGAATTCCTGGCTGGAGCAATTAGACAGCAAAAGGAGATCAAGGGGATACAAATCAGAAAGGAAGAGATAAAAACATCACTCTTTGCTGATGACATGATAGTGTACTTAAGTGACCCCACAAATTCCACCAGAGAACTCCTACAGCTGATAAACAAGTTCAGCAAAGTGGCTAGATATAAAATTAACTCAAACAAATCAGTAGCCTTCCTATATTCAAAGGACAAACATGTGGAGAACGAAATTAGGGGAAAGATACCCTTCACAATAGTCACAGAAACTATGAAATATCTTGGTGTGACTCTCTAACTAAGCAAGTGAAGGACATGTATGACAAGAACTTCAAACCTCTAAAGAAGGAAATCAAGGAAGATCTCAGATAATGGAAAGATCTCCCATGCTCAGGGATTGGAAGGATTAACATTTTAAAAATGGCCATCCTACCGAAAGCAATCTACAGATTCAATGCAATCCCCATCAAAATTCCAACCCAGTTCTTCTTTGAAAGATCAATGTGCAATTTCATCTGGAATAACAAAAGACCTAGAATAGCGAAATCCATCCTCAACAACAAGAAAACATCTGCAGGAATCACTATCCCTGACCTCAAGCTATATTACAAGGCAATTGTGCTGAAAGCTGCATGGTACTGGTACAGAAATAGGCACGTGGATCAATGGAATAGAATAGAATCCAGAAATGAGCCCTCATGTATATGGTCACCTGATTTTTGACAAAGGAGCCATAAACATTCAATGGAAAAAGGACGGCCTATTCAACAAATGGTGTTGGTGCAACTGGCTCTCAGTGTGCAGAAGAATGAAAATAGACCCTTTCTTATCTCCTTGTATAAAGCTCAAGTGTAAGTGGTTTAAAGATCTCCACATTAAACCAGATACACTGAAACTATTAGATGAGAAAGTAGGGATAACCTTAGAACACATAGGCACAGGAAAAAGTTTTCTGAAGAAAACACCAATGGCTCAAGCTCTAAGGTCAAAGATTAACAAATGGGACTTAATGAGATTGCAATGTTTCTGTAAGGCTAAGGACATCGTTAAGAAATAAAACGGCAGCCAACAGAATGGGAAAAGATCTTTACCAACTCCACATCAGATAGAGGCCTAATATCCAAGGTATTCAAAGAACTCAAAAAGCTAGACACCAGAGAATCAAACAACCCTATTAAAAAATGGGGTACAGAGCTAAACAAAACGTTCTCAATTGAGGAATATCAAATGGCTGAGAAACACCTAAGGAAGTGCTCGACATCCTTAGCCATCAGGGAAATGCAAATCAAAACAATCCTGATATTCCACCTCACACCAGTCAGATTGGCCAAGATCCAAAACTCAGATGACAGCAGATGCTGTCGATGTTGTGGAGAAAGAGGAACACTTCTCCACTGTTGGTGGGGTTGTAAACTGATACAACACTCTGGAAATCAGTCTGGCAATTCCTCAGAAAATTGGACATCATACTACCTGAAGATCCAGCTATTCCACTTCTGGGCATATATCCCAGAGACACTTTAATACACAACAAAGATATATGCACCACAATGTTCATAGTACCTCTATTTATAATAGCCAGAATCTGGAAAGAACCCAGATGTCCTTCCATAGGTGAATGGATACAAAAATTGTGGTACATTTACATAATGGAGTACTACTCAGCTATCAGAAACAATGACTTAACAAAATGGATTCATCTAGAGAACATCATCCTCAGTGAGATAACCTAGTCACAAAAGAACAGACATAATATGCAGTCACTGATAGTGGGATGCTAACCCCAGAGGCTTGGACTGCCCCAGAAACAACTCACAGACTATGTGAAGTTCAAGAAAAAAACAAAACAAAACAAAACAAACCAACATAACAACAACAACAAAAAAAAACCGTTATGCTCAAACCTTACACACCAAAAAACCGTTGACTAATTCCGGGTTGCATCCAGTTTTACATGTACTTTTGCTCATTGTAACTAGTAAAACCTTAATGCAGAATATCAAACCTTAAAAAAAAGAAAAAAAAAGCACAGCACTGACAAAAATGTTTTTATACATTTATGCAAAAATGTTTAAAATTTTTTTCTTTTATCTTTGTTTTTTAAAATAAAGTTTAAAAAAAACATTATTATTTTATCTGAAAAAAAGAATGCCATAGAATAAAAAAAAAGAAAGTTTCTATGAAGAATATCTCAGCTTTGAATGAAATAGCACAAAACACAAAATATGCATAGTTAATCGGCAAGCAGTAAGTTCCTACCATCTACCTAGTATGATTATATATTGTTGGAAAAATACATGAACATAAAAAAACTGTAAAACAAATAGTAATTTTTCATTACTAATTAAATCTAGTAAAAATGGTAATTCTGTGATAAAGGCAGGACGCTTTTGTTGTACCATCTAGTTTATCTTTTTGTTTGAATTGAGAGAATATACCTGTTACCATGATGTTTCCTATGTTCTAAGTCCTTTGCGACTAGTAAATCAATTTTGCTGCTGCTTCTGATAGAAATTGGTGATCTAATTTCATAGGTTGTTGGGAGAGCAAACCATTTTAATCATACTTTTGGTCTTTGTACTGGCTAGTTTTGTGTCAACTTGACACAAGCTAAAGTTATCACAGAGAAAGGAGCCTTAGTTGAAGAAACGCCTCCATGAGATCCAGCTGTAATGCATTTTCTCAACTACTTATCAAGAGGGGAAGTCCCAGCCCATTGTGGGTGGTGCCATCCCTGGGCTGGTAGGCCTGGGTTCTATAAGAAAGCAAACTGAGCAAGCCAGGGGAAGCAAGCCAGTAAGTAACATCCCTCCATGGCCTCTGCATCAGCTCCTGCTTCCTGACCTGCTTGAGTTCCAGTCCTGACTTCCTTTGGTGATGAACAGCAATGGAAGTGTAAGCTGAATAAACCCTTTCCTCCCCAACTTGCTTCAGGGTCATGATGTTTTGTGCAGGAATAGAAACCCTGGCTAAGACAGTCTTTAAACTAGGTCTAAATTGTTGGCATTCCTGATCACAGGTTTGTTCCAAATAGTATATAAATTGTTGGTGCTCATGGAAATACTTAGTTAAATGTTACTCATAGTCATGAATGTCAACAGCTTAATAGCTGCTTATAGGATCGTGGCAAGCAGTGGTGTGACCTTGGGTGTGAACACTTAGCTAGCTTTTCATAGCACCATTTTTTTTCTCATAGTAATTCCAATGGGACAATAAAATTTATCCTTTTAGTTGCTGTGAAGCATAAATGAGATGATCTATGAAGCACAAGTGTAATTTCTTTAAGTACTCTGGCCACACTATTTTTTACTGGTTATTTTCTTTATTAACACTTCAAATGTTATCTTCCTTCCTGGTTTTCCCTCCACAACCCTGTTATCCCATCTCCCTCCTCCGGCTTCTATGAGGGTGCTCCCTCACCCACTCACTACCCACTTCTCTGTCACTGCCCTAGCATTTCTGTACATCGTGGTATCAAGTCTCCACAGGACCAAGGGCCTCTCCTCCCATTGATGCCAGATAAGGCCATCCTCTGCTACATATGCAGCTGGAGCCATGGGTCCCTCCCTGTGTACTCTTTGGTTGGTGGTTTAGTTCCTGGGAGCTCTGGTTGGTTGGGTCTGGTTGGTTGATACTGTTATTCTTCCTATGGGGTTGCAACACACTTCGGTTCCTTCAGTCCTTCTCCTAATACCTCCATTTGGTTTTCTGTTCTCAGTCTGTGACCATACTATTTTTAACTTTTACTCATTTACTTGTTTACATCCAATTGCTGCTCCCCCTCCTGGTCCCTCCCCCACCAAGTCTTTTTACTTTCTTCTCTTCTCCTCTGAGAGGGTGGGGCCCTCTCCCCATTATCTCCCATGCACCCTCTATATCAAGTCTCTGTCAGATTAGGTGCATCCTCTCCCACTGGGTCCATACAGGTTAGCCATGAAGACTGATCTTCCTGTCTGGCTACATATGTGCCTGTGGACCTTGTTCCATGTATGTTCTGTGGTTGGTGGCTCAGATTCTGAGAGCTTCCAGGGGTTCAGGTTGGTTGTCTCTGTTGGTCTTCCTGTGGGGTTCCCATCTACTTCTGGAGTTCCCACAAGTCCTTACCCCAACTCTTCCATTGGTGCCTCTGACCTCTATTGGATGTGGGTATCTGTTCCTGTTCCTGTCTACTGCTGGGTCTAGCCACTCACAGGACAGTTTTGCCAGGTTCTTGTCTTCAGGCATAACAGAGCAACATTTATAATGTCAAGGATTAATGTTTTTTTTCCCCATGGAATGGGTTTTGAGTTGGGCTGGTTATTGGTTTGGCCATAATGTTTTTATAACTCTAACTTGTCTCTTTTATTTGACCCGTGAAGTCCCTGAATTTAGTACTCTTAGGTTGGCTTTTAGGTTTGCTGCATTGGAATTCTGAAGTGTTGGTAACAGGAGGGAGAAAGAGAGACAGATGGATATGACTGTGGAAAGAAAAAAAACCCCATTAAACTGAAGATGTGATTGAGGGAAAAGTTTCAAACAGGAGTATTTCCACATGTTCATAAGAAAGTTGAGCAAAAAAGAAAGGCCAAAAAGTGGAAACCTCAGCCCTTCTCAGGAAAAAAACCAAAAAACATAAAACAAACAAACAAAAAAACAGTAACTGTATAGCATCCTCTCAGAGTGGGGTACACCTAGACCTTAAATCATTAATAACTCAAGAGCCAAGAGGATAACCTTGTGGCAAGTTTTGGTATTTAAAAATGATTATGTTTAATCTTTACACACCAAGAAAACTTTGACTATTTCCACGTTACATTTTGTTTTACATGTACTTTATGCTTATGGTAACTAGTAAGATTTCAATGCATACTATCAAACCTTTAAAAAAATCAAGTACTGACAAAGATATATTCATATAGTTTTATGCCAAAATGCCTTTAATAATATGTACATGTATCTCTGTTTTTTAAAATAAAGTTATAAAAAAATAGTTGAGCAAAAAAGCCACAGGATTGTGAAATTCTGGTCCTTTTGGCTGTTCATGTCTCACAAAAGAGTCACAACAAGGGAAGTGCTCACAGCACAAAGAGAAAACGCCAGGAAAAAAGACATTTTAGAAAACTATCTTCCAGTTCACTTCTGTATCAATGCCTGTACAGCAGAAAGTGCCTAACAGTAGAGAGAGACTTCTGCCATTTAGATGGATTCACCCGGACTGGGACCTCAACACCCAAGCACAAGTTCAGGGTTCCCTGCTGCAGCTTTGGACTCTGAGTCTGAAAGTCACCTTTCTTATCTGTATGCTAAGAACTTTGGCCTAGCTGAGGTGGGAGAGGGTGGTTGGGAGAGGGAGCATCTTCATGGAGGCAATGGGAGGGGGAGGGGGGATGGGATTGGGGAAAGGGGATAAGCTCTGAAATGTAAATACAGAAAATATCCCCAAAAATATTCTAAAAAAAAGAGAACTACAGTGTAGGTGTGTGTGTGTGTGTGTGTGTGTGTGCTGTTGTTGTTGTTTTTAACAAAATCTCAATCAAAAAAAAAAAAAACAAAAAAACTTTGGCCTAAAATCTTTTCATATCTAACATTATTTGGTGCACTTTTACTTTATTTCATTTGTTTTTTGATACACTTTTATATATTAAAAATGGAACTAACATAGCCTTTTAGAATTTATTTATTATTGGTTTACACCTTATTCTGAAAAAGTGATAAGAAATGTAACGAACTTTCAGTATGCACTGTAATAAATTCTAAGTTACCATAGTTCTGCCAATTATGGATCCTCCATAGAATGTTTACAAGGAAAATTTAGAACTCACACAATTTCCTTCCTAATCATCGTAGAATGTATTTCATAGGAAATGACCTTATAAAATCCTCACTAAGGTTGCCAGAGTGGCTCAGCTTGACTACCTGAGTTCTGTCCTGGGATCCACATGGTGGCAGGAGAGAGCCAAGACATCTGGTTTCCACCAAGACAGTGTGGCAGGCATGAATGCAAGATCTCTGTCTCTCTCACTCACACACACAAATTTAAAGCCTAAACATGCAAGGCATTATCACACATGAATTAAAAATAGTAATTAATGTAATTAAGCATGCAATTGCCATTCAGATTTCCGTTTCTCAAATTTGAAACCCAAAAGCAGGCCACATTCCTTCTGTATCTCAGTTCCTTTCGAGTCTTTCTTTTTCATTCTAATTTTCATAATATTTGTCCCGCTATGGTAATTGTGTTTCTGTGGTGTCTCTAGTTTTTTTTTTAATAGTGCATAGACAAATCTGCAATGTTATTCAAATTTTTATTTGAGTTTTTTTTTTATTAAGAATATTTAATAGAAAATGATGATTGTTTCTCTAGGTATCACTTAATGATCTTTTTTTGGTAAAGTTGGAAGTTATTAATGATTACCTATATTTATCATCAATAATGTTTGCCTCTATTAATTCAGTAGGAATTGTATAGCTGTGGGTTTTAACTCTGCTATGTTTTCTTTATGGTTGGTAAACATTTACAAAACAAATCTTTCTGGATACTGGGGAGATGTCTAAGTTGGCAAGATGCTTGTTATGCAAAAATGAGAACCCAAAGTTGAATGGTCAGAATCCATGTAAAGCTCTGGGCAAGGCAATTTATGTTGGCAACTCCAGTGCTGGGTGATCAAGTGTATAGAGACAGAAGGATTCCTGGTGCTCTGAAACCACCCAGCCTAGCCAATCAGTGAGTTCCTGTTTTTAATAAGGTTTAAGTGATTTAGTAAGGCATTTGCCTTCATCTCTGGCCTCCAGATGTATTTATATAACACACAAACCCAAATTATATCATCAACTACCTGATTATTCTGGGTATAGTTTACTTAGTGAAGGTTAGGTAGATGCAAAAATTTTCCATTACAAATATTCACAATATGAATTTATTCCTTAGTATATAACAGTAGTTATATGTGATTAAAAATTCATTATGAACCCACAAAATGTAGCATACCTAATTTGTTTAAATCACATACTAGGAATACTGTATTCTTTATTCTTAGACATTCTCAGTGAGAAGAAAACAAGCAATTGGGTTAAGTAAGACATTAAAAATACCAAGTCTTTATTCATATTTTAACTTAAGAAGTGTGTGTGTATGTGGTGTGTTGTGTAGGACTTTGTGCGATAGCGATCACGTGGAGGACAGAGGGCAAATTTGGAGTCAGTTCTTCACCTATTCATTTACCTTATATTTTCTGTGTACGGTCTATTCCAGGCTAGCTGGCCTGTGAGCTTTCTGCCTGCTCTCTGCCTCCCACATCACAGGAGGAATGCTGGGATTATAAACGCACACTGCCATAGCAGGCTTGGGTTCTAAGAACCTAAGTCATGAGGCTCTCATGAAAGGTACCTGGAGAGCTGTCTTCAGTCCCTATCATCTTTTAACTCTCTGTACTATATAAAAAAACAGCCGAGAAAAGCAAAGTGCAAAAAATTTTTATACGTTTGACATACTTTAATTATCCATCACAAAATATTTTATTACCTTCGTTCTTCCAGGCGATGGCCTATTGTCAGAATTTCTGCAGCTTTTAGGATATCAGTGTTAGCTATCTAGTTGTATTAAGCTATTTATATTTTGTTTTTATAGTCACCGCTGGCACAGGCGTACTCTTTTCTGAAATGTCTTCCTTCCTTGTTATTAAGTGCCTGCCACTGCTCTGTGTCTCAGAGGGAATCAGACTGCAGACAGTGAAGAAGGGGATGATGTGTAAAGTAGGTCCA
Source organism: Micromys minutus (assembly GCF_963924665.1). Classification (NCBI taxonomy): domain Eukaryota; kingdom Metazoa; phylum Chordata; class Mammalia; order Rodentia; family Muridae; genus Micromys; species Micromys minutus. The sequence goes on along the minus strand of NC_137975.1, from coordinate 69,128,356 downwards.
ACAGAGGTCCAGAGGAGTTAAAGAGCCATCCATGTTTAGAGAACAACTATACTGAATATAAACTGTTTTGGGGCGTGGCTAACAGATGTGTGGAGTGGTGAGTGGCTCCATCAATTTCAATAGAAAGAGCTCCATCATAAAGAACCCAATGTGTCATGTCGAGGAATATTATTACTTTAAGAATCTTAGTATGAAAAACATCTTGTCAGATTTTTGGAAGCTCCTTGTATCACATGAAGAGTAAACTGAGGCAGGTGAGCAGTAAATAAGCTTAGATAGATGTGGGAGGTATCTGGCAGGTCAAATAATCAACCAGGAATTATTGATCAGCTGGACATGAACACAGTAAAAGACAAGAGTTTATGGAAACTCAGGTCCCTTGATCATATATAGGCTGAGATGCGTTTTCCATTAAATGAGATAGTGACTCTCGGAAGAGAAACAGTGTTGGTATCTGGTGGGACTTTGGACTTTTGGATGGAGATGCCAATGAAGGCATAAGTAAAATGAACATTTTTGGATTTAAGAACACAGATTTGAGTCCACATCTCAGCTCTGCTATAATACCTCCTATGCTTTATTTTGTTCTCTTTCCTTTTAGCACCATCAGGCTAAAGCCCCACTCTGAAGCCCTTGGTTACTTAGAATCCTCAAACTCCCTTTAGGCTGGTCTCTGTCAGGAGAGCTGTCCTGAGAAGTGAGGCTCTCTAGGTTTGGAGCAGGTGTATCTAAGCATTTGGTGCCACTAAGATGTAGAGCCTGACCCAGCACAGCACAGGAATGGGTTCTCTGAGCAGCATCTATTCATTTCCACTATTCTGGGATGAGTGCACAGCCTCTCATCAGTTTGTCAAAGGGATTTGTGCTTCCCCCAAATGATCAGCATTGGTAGAGAGGGTATTGAAGGAAGACACGGGCAAGGCACTACTGGGAGGAAAAGTAAAGCAAGGGAATCCAGGAGCGTACTCTTGGTGTCTCAGCTGTGTAGTCAGTGTTCACAGAAGCCACGAGATGGCGAGCTTGTCCCTCACAGTGAAAGTGAGTGGAAAGGTAGGGGAGAAAAGAAGGGAGGGAGGTGGGAAGGGAGGGAGGGAGGTAGGGAGAGAGAGAGAGGAGAGGAGAGGAGATGAGAGGAGGGAGAGAACAGCATGTCTCTGCTTCTCTACACTCTCCTTAAATTTTCCTTACCCACTTAATTTCAACAGAAAGAACTTGTAGATTTTTTTTTTTCTGTTAACTTTGGATCATAAGCGCTGTTGTTTTTGAAACAGGAAAGATAAAAATAAAACAAGCAACCCCAACTGTTTGTATTTCATACTCAGTTAATTTTTCAACAGATAATTCCAGTTTTCACATTACTAACAGATCAATCTAATTGTCAATACAGTTCTCAAAACTGTTGGTATTACTAATAGCATTTAAATAGTTAAGTATTAGGTGAGAAGACAGAATAAATTTTGCTTACAATCACATGTATACAAACATGAATATTCATTTTTTTTGACACAGGGTCTCTCTATGTAGTCTTAGCTAATTTGGGAACTCACTTGTAGACCAGGATAGCCTCAAGCTCACAGAGATTGGCCTACCTCTTTGTCTCCCAAATGCTGGGATTAAAGATGTACACCACCGTACCCAGCTTTACTATATAATACTATTATTACCACGTTCTTCTGTTTAATGAGCAGTGCTATGTTTCAGCTGTAAAAAGTTTTCTATATTTTAATGGTTTTTAGACAACTTATTTTTAATTTTAATACTTGGGATTTCTACTCTTAATACTTTGACATACCTTGACATACCTTTTTTTATGATATTATAAATATTATATAGAAGAATGTAAGCTAATGTATTCTTGGTGTGCTGACTAATATGTATTTATTGATTAATATGTATTTAATGCTCAATATAAAATTCACTTTGCTTTTGCTGTGCAATCACATTGAATTTTGAAGTAAATGTGAGATAAATATTAGTATCATCATTGAGTATCACAGGAATTAAATGAATTGCTGAAGATTTAATAGTTGTCAGGATCCTAATTTGAATATGGATTCTTCTTTTCAGCTCTGAAGTTTACTCTCTTTTTCATTGTGCCTTCTATCTCCAGTGAGAGCATTTACAGATTTCTTTACTGGAAAACACTTGGAAGTCGCAATTTAAAGTTTAGGGTGTTTGAGCTTCACGTTATAAGCTGAACATAAAGAGAATTTATATCACAAGGCACCTGTCATGATGTGCTTTTATTTTGTAACTGATTTTCTCCTGAGTGTATTTCCGTGCAAGCTTATGTAGAAGAATTCATTTAGAGCCGAGCTGCTGGTGAGAGGCCTTAGCTTGTCACTTGAGGGATGTGGGCTCCTGGCCAGATGCACACACTGGGCTCATGGAATCCTCATCCTTCTTGTGACGCCTGTTGAGCTCAAGGTGATTTACCAAGCACTGGTCCTTCTGTGTGCCAGCAGCTTAGTTCGGCTTCTGTGCCCTGTTCTGTGCTGGCAAGTACCTGTGGCTTGGAAAACGTGGCAGTGAAGACTGTAAGCCCGGTCTAGTGTACCACGTGCAGAAACAGACTGACATCCATTCACTAAAGCTTGGGGGAACTTCCCAGATTTCTGCATGGCAGCTTCTGACTTTACTTCTTCTGTTATCAGGATCTCATCATAGTCCCTTTTTGTGTTAAAAAAAAGTTTAAATAGTAGTTGTTTATAAATTATAAGCTTTGTCTTTGAAATTAAGGGAAAACAACTGTTTACCTGAATCAGGGCACTCAAGTTTTAAATTGTATTATGTTTTCTTTCATAACAGCAGTAGTAATAGTAGTAGTACCTGGAAGATAGCAGTAATAACTGTAAGATACATACACTGGAAAGATTGTCTATAGATAAATGATAATCGAAATTAGGTGACAGGTTTATTACAAATTTGCTCTCTTTGTGTTTAAAATTTGAATAATAAAACACAAGGAGACATATGGCACATTCTCTGTCATTAGTGATAAGGGATGTTAACCATGCCTTTTGGTACATACACACTTGTAATCCCGGCACTCAGGGAAGTGTTGAGGCAGGAAGGCTTAGAGTTCAAGGTGGACCAATAGAGGAAGTTCATGTTTCAAGACCCAGGAAAACAAATAGGCAAGGATAAAACTATCTTTAAATCTTCAACTATTTTAATAATATCTTAATATTACTCCATGTTTCATGTGTAGATTTTAAAATTTTTATTCATATGAGAATTTTGTTTCTAATAGAGACCATTTTGGTAGCAAACAAGTCTGGGTAGATTAATTGCTGATTAGACCATATGAACACATCTTTGCTTCTTGTTCAGTTTATAGATTGATCATGATAAAAATGACTATGTTTTGAGTAATGAGTATTCTTTCACTAAATGTTATCAAACATTATACTAGAGTCTGAGGACACAGAAGTCAATCAGAGTGAAAATATCCATACAGGTCACATTTCAGCCTGGATGGGACAACTAATCAAGAAACCAGCTTACCACGTATCTTTGAGGATAAACGCTATTAACACAAATCGCATAATGGGAAAAAAATGTGATGTTGGCTGCTTTCTTTAACTGGTCACTAAGGGAAGTCTTTTTGCTAAAAAGACATCCAATCAGTGGACTGGAGCGAAGGGGGAACCAATATAACACGTTCCCTATTTCTGGCAAAGCAAGTCCCCCAGGGGTCCCTTGCTACATACTTATAAGGCAGAGTATTTTAAAAGATACACCACCAGAACTCTTCGTGTTTGCATTACCTGCCTAATAAATGGAATTTGGATCTGGAATCCCACAGCTGATAGAACCTTTAGGATTAAACGACAAGTACCAAGATTAAAAAACAGTAGGAGAAACGATTCTCCATGTTCTCTTGATTTTTGTTTTCTTTTCCTAATAAAAATAGTCAGAAAGAAAAAAAAAAGGTAGCACCTTGCTTTATATATGGCTATTATTTTTTTTTTTTCTCTTCGAAAATAAAGTGGCTGCTTTATTTTTACTTGTCAGTAAGTTTTTCTTTTTCTTTTTCCTTTTTCTATTAATAGTTTTATTTTATTTTATTTTTTTAGGACAGGGTTGAGCAGCATAGTTTAGCATAGTTTAGGCTAGCGTCATTCTCTGGGTCCTCCTTTTTCAGTCTCCTGAGTGCTAGGATTGCAGGCACGCGTGCACCGCCATTCCTAAACTATGTCCAGCTTTAAAATCCATCCCCTATAACTAGTTTACTTAGTTGAAAGACCACACAAACCTAATCTTGGCAAATACATTTTGCTTCATTTTTGTTCGGTTACAGAGAAGAGTAGGTAGTGTCTAGCGAGGATTTGGAGCAAGCTGAACAGGAAGGAGGCCTAAGAAGAGAGAACTCCATGCAAAGGGGGAGCTGTGACTCAGCTTGGTGTGCTACCATGGGAGAATATGGGCTAACATTGAATATATTTTTGAACCCCCCTTTTTACCTGAGAGGAGGTTTCTCTGTAGCCCTGGCTGTTCTGGAACTCGCTCTGAAGACCAGGCTGGCCTTGAACTCAGATCCACCTCTCTTTGCCTCCCAGGTGCTGGGACTAAAGGGGCACACTACCTTTAAAGGAAATCCTGAAATTATTTCTTATGTGCTGTTCTTTTTATTTCATTTTATTTTTAAATTGTCAACTAAATAAAAATCATTTCAAACTGCTCCAAAGCCCAGACGAAATACCCCCGAGGGCAGACTGAGGCCAGCAGCTTAGTAGGCTTTTGCATTCCATAGTTTATAGTTAATCCTTACTGCTTCTATCCAGGCTCGCACAGATACAGTGGGAGCAGTGCTGCAGTCTTTTGGAGGTGAGTGGTTTTAGCGCACTGCCACACCCCACCTAGCACTGAAGACTTGTTCTTCTTGTTGCAGGTTATGGCCAGACAGGGCCCATGTCTCACAGAGCAGGTTATGATGCTGTTGCCTCTGCTATGTCTGGTCTGATGCACATCACAGGACCTGAGGTAGGTATTCTTAGATTCTTCTTATTTATTTCTCATATTTTCCACAATCTATCTCACCAAGTTAGGGTAGAATTAATTTTAGGAAGAAACCAGGGAAAGAGAATGACTTTTAAAAAATTATTTTATTCCAGTCGTTGCCCCTCTTTTGGTCCCCCTCCCACAGTGCCTCATTCCATTCCTCTCCCCCCTTGCATTTGAGAGGTTGCTCCCCCTGCACTAGGCCTCCCCCTTCGATGGGGCCTCAAGTCTCTAGAGGATTAAGTACATTTTCTCCAACGGAGGCCGGCCAGGCAGACCTCTGTTATCTATTTGCCAGAAGCCTTGGACTGAACTGTATGCTCCTGATGGGTGACTTAGTCTCTGGAGCTCCCTGGGGTCTAGGTTACTTGAGACTGCTGGTCTTCCCCCTCAGTTTCTTCAATCCTTCACCTAATTCAACCATAGGGGTCTCTGACTTCAGCCCACTGGTTGGGTTTAAGTATCTGCATCTGTCTCAGTCAGCTGCTGGTAGGGCCCCACAGAAGACAGCCGTGCCAGGCTGCTGTCTGTAAATATATCATAGCATCAGTAATAGTGTCAGGACTTGGTGACCCTTGCCCCCCATGAGATTGATCCCAAATTGCAACATTCATTGGGCCACGTTTCCTTCAGTCGATTCTCCATTTTTGTTCCTGCTCTTCTTTTAGACAGAAAAAAATTGTGGATCAGAAATTTTGAGTGTTAGTAACTCAGTCCCTCTACTTGAGGCCCTGTCTATCTACTGGAGGTAGACTCTTCGAGTTCTCTCTCCCCAATGTTGAGCATTTTGGTTAAGGTCACCCCCCTTGAATCCTGAGAGTCTGGTACTTTCTAGAGGGCCACCCCACCTACACCCCCTAAAGAGGCTGCTTGCTTCTGTTCATTCTGTTGGCCCTCTGGGTTTCTCTCCTGTTCCCCCATATCAGATCTTGTTCCCCCTTTTCCCCACTCCCTGCTCATACCCAGATCATTCTCTTTCTATGCTTCCCATGATTATTTCCTTCCTCCTTCTAAGTGGATCGAAACCTCCTCACTTGGGCTCATTACAATTGTTAAGGTGTCTGTAGGTTTTAGCCTAGGTGTTCTATATTTTTTGGCTAATATCCACTTATCAGTGAGTAGGTGCCATGCATGTTGTGTTGGGTCTGAGTTAAGTCAGGATGATATTTTCCAGTTCCATCCATTTGCCTGCAAAATCCATGATGCCCTCATTTTGATTATTTGTGTAATATTCTATTATGTAAATGAACCACATTTTCTGTATCCATTATTCCACTGAGGGACATCTGGGTTGTTGCCTGCTTCAGCCTATTACAAATAAAGTTGCTATAAAACATGTCCTTGTGGTATCTTTTTTTTTTTTTTTTTTTTTTTTTTGTATATGTCCAGTAGTGGCATAACTGGGTCTTCAGGTAGAACTATTTACAATTATTTTTGAGGAACAGCTAGATTGATTTTCAGAGAATTTGTACCAGTTTGTAATCCTACCAGTAATGGAGGAATGATTTTCTTTCTCCACATTCTTGCTGGCATGTGTTGTCCCCTTGATTTTTTTGATCTTAGCTATTCTGATTGGTTTGAGGTGGAATCTCCGGGTTGTTTTGATTTTCCATTTCTCTGATCACTTAGGAGTTTGGACATTTTTTAAAAAGTGCTTCTCACCATTCAAGAATCCTCTGTTGTGAATTCTCTGGTTAGTTTTCTACCCCATTTTAAAATTTGGTTATTTGTTTTTTTTGGAGGTTAGCTTCTTGACTTCTTTGTATATTTTTTCCATAGGTGTGTGGGTTTATTTCTGAGTCTTCAATTATATTCCATTGATTAACCTGTTTGTCTCTGCACCAATACCATGCAGTTTTTGTCACTATTGCTCTGTAATACAGCTTGAGGTCAGGGATTGGTGATTCCCCCAGAAGTTCTTTTATTGTTGTGAATTGTTTTGGCTATCCTGGGTTTTTGTTATTCTAGATGAAATTGAGAATTGTTCTTTCCATGTCTGTAAAGAATTGTGTTGGAATTTTGATGTGCATTGCATTTGGAAGCATAGCCATTTTCACTATGTTAGTCTGACCAATCCATGAGTATGGGAGATCTTTTAATATTCTTAGGTCCTTTTCAATGTCTCTTTTTCAGGGATTTGAAGGTCTTGTACAGATCTTTCACTTGCTTGGTAAGAGTTACACTAAGGTATTTTAAAATTTTTGTGGCTATTGTGAAAGGTGTTGTTTCTTTTCTATTTTTTTCTCAGCCTATGTATTATTTATATAAAGGAAGGCTACTGATTTCTTTCAGATAAGTTTATATCTTGCCACTTTGATAAAGATGTTTACCAGCTCTAATAGTTCTCTGGTCTTGATTTAACTTTGGTGCACGGTATTTCTCTAGAGAATCATCCATTTCTTCTAGACTTTCCAGTTTTGTAGAGTATAGACTTTTGTAGTAGGTTCTGGTGATACTTTGAATTTTCTCAAGTTCTGTTGTTATATCTGCTTTTTCACTTCTGATTTTGTTATTTTGGATACTGTTCTTGTGCCCTTTAGTTAGTTTTGCTAAGGGTTTGTTTATCTTGTTGATATTCTCAAAGAACCAGCTCTTGGTTTTGTTGATTCTTTGTATCATTCTCTTTATTTCTAACTGACTTCAGCCCTGAGTTTGACTATTTCCTGCCTTCAACTCCACTTAGATGCATTTATTTCTTTCTGTTCTAGAGCTTTCAGGAGTGATGCAAAATTGCTTGTATGGGATCTTTACAATTTCTTTAAAGGTACTTAGTACTACTGAATTTCCTCTTATCATTGCTTTCATTGTGTCTCACAATATGGGTATGATGTGTCTTCATTATCATTAAACTCTATAAAGGCTTTGATTTCTTTCTTTCTTTCTCCCCTGACTAAGTTATTGAACAGAGAGTTGTCTCAGTTTCATGAGTATACGGGCTTTCTGCTGTTTTTTTTATTTTTTTTTTTGCACTTCAGTAAAATTTCTTTTATGAAAGTGGGTTCCCTTGCATTTGGGGCATCAGAATTGAGACTTCCTCTTGATGGATTTTTCCTTCGATGAGTATGAAAAGTCCTTTCCCATCTCATTTAATAACTTTTGGTTGAAAGTCTATTTTATTGGATATTAACATGGCAACTCCATCTTGTTTCTTGGGACTATATGCTTGGAAAAGTGTTTTCTAGCCTTTTACTCTGAGGTAGTGTCTGTCTTTGTCACTGAGGTGTGTTTCTTGCATGCAGCAAAATGCTTTATCCTGATTACATATCCAGGCTGTTAGCTTGTATCTTTTCATTGCGGAATCAATTACATTGATGTTGAGAGATGTTAAAGACAGATGATTGTTACTTTATTATTTTTGTTTTGTTTTGTTTTGTTTTATTGTTGTTGTTGTTGCTAGAAGTGGTATTATGTGTGTATAGTTTTCTTCTTTTTGTTTGTTGTGAAATGTTTAATTTCTTCTATTTTCTTGGGTGTGGTTACCTCCTTTGTGTTGGAGATTTTGTTCCAGTGTCCTCTGTAGGGCTGGACTAGTAGAAAGATATTTTTAAACTTTGGTTTTGTCATAGGATATCTTGGTTTCTCCATCCATAGTGACTGAAACTTTTGTTGGTTATGTTATTCTGGACTGGCGTTTATTTTTTTCATAGGGTCTGGATTACATCTGTCGATGAACTTCTGGCTTTTCTAGCCTGTGTTAAGAAGTAGGTATAGTTCTGATAGATCTTCCTTTATATGTTATTTTGCTTTTTCTCCTTAAAGCTTGTAATATTCTTTCTTTGATCTGTTCATTTAGTGTTTTCATTATTATGTGTCAAGAGGATTTTCTTTTCTGGTCCAATCTATTTGGAGTTCTGTAGATGTCTTGTACATTTGGTCATCTCTTTCTTTAGGTTAAGGAAGTTTTTTTGTAAGATTTTGTTGAAGATGTTTTTTGGCCCTTCGACATGAGGTTATTCACCCTCTTCTATTCCTATTATTCTTAGGTTTGATCTTTTCATTGTGTCCTGAATTTCCTAGATATTTTGGGTTAGGAGCTTTTTATACTTTGTATAAAATGTATACAAAGTATACTTTCTTTGACTCTTGTGTCAATATTTTCTATGGTATCTTCCAAGTCTGAGAGTTTCTCTTCTATCTCTGGTATTCTGTTGGTGATGCTTGCATCTGTAGCTCCTGGTCTCTACCTAAGTTGTCAATCTTCAGGGTTGCCTCCCTTTGTGTTTTTATTGTTTCTATTTCCATTTTTAGTTCTTGGACTATTTTGTTCATTTTTCTTTACCTACTTGATTGTATTTTTTCTGTTTCTTCAAGGGATTTTTTTTGTTTCCTCTTTAACCGCTTCTACCCGTTTCCCTGTATTTTCCTATATCTCTTTAAGGGATTTCTTTACATCCTCTTTAATGGCCTCTCATCTTTGTGAGATGGGTTTTAGATTATTATCTTGTTTTTCAGGAGTTTTAGGGTATCTAGGCTTGCTGGGGTAGAACTGGGTTCTAGTGGTACCAAATTACACTGGATTCTGTTGCTTATGATCTTGTGCTTGCTTCTGGCTCCATTTGGTTATCTCTGGTGTTAACTGGCCTGGGTGTCTCTGACTGGAGCTTGTGTTCTTGGAGGCAGGTAGAGCTCTGAGACATGGGTTAGAGTAGGTCTCCTTGGAGGCAGGCAGTGTTGTCTCTGGTTAGAGCGGGCCTCCTGTTTCCCTAGTTACTGTGGACCTCCTAGGAGGCAGGCAGGCTGTGTCCTTGGTTACTGCAGACCTCCTGGGAGGCACACAGGCTGTAGGGTGTGGGAGGGTATGAGATTGATGATCTGATGTGTTTGGGAAAGCAGACCAGAAGGAAAGTGGAGCTGGTGCTGGGTGGGGATGGGGTCTCTATGTTTGGTTTGTAGGCCTCCTGGGAGGCAACAGGCTGTAGCATGTGGGGGTTATTGGCTGTTGATCTGGGCGAGAATGACTTTTAAAATACAGTATAAGTGTGGTTAGTATAAATGAGCTGAAACTTAAATGCCAATATGACTTTATGAAAAAGAGCAATCTATTTTTATTAATATCATGTGATAAACTTCTTTTGATATGTTTTTTTATTATTTAGACTACTATTCTAAGTCAGCGTTGTGTGACTTAGAAATTTTCTTTTATGAAAGAGAATGGCTATTAGATGATAGATGTCCATTTCTGCCTGTGTTTAGTAAATATACATAGATACTTTTCATCTAGAATATTCTAAGTATTCAAGTATTTGAAAATTTATTATTTAAAGTGACAGATATAATTTTGTCTCATTTGCCACATGTACTACAGTCTGAATTATTCCTCTTCATTGATAGTGTATTGCCAAATTTCTAAACAAATATAGGTGTTCAAATATTTTGGATTAGATCAGAGCAGACTTTTGGGGGAAATATGACATAATACCAAAGCACAGTATGAAAGCCTAGTAGGTAAAGGCAAAAAACCACCCATTTCAAAACAAATAGACTGGCAGTCACTTACAGCAGGAGTTCCTCCTCTTAGTTACTTTTCTTTAGTTAATACTAAAGGGATCACTGCAGGGCTTAGATAAACTGAGGCAGAGTGACCTCCTTTAAATCTTATATTTAATTCAAAGCAGCTATGAGGTTTTAATGTTTTAAGATACAAGGACCTTTGTACTTCTGTCTTCTGATGTTTCATTTTTAGTCACAGGAAAAGAATGTATATAGCCCTTTCTTCAAATAAGGAAGGGATTGATTTTCTTTTTGTTCGTTGAGAGAACAGAGAATGGACATATCTGTCTTTGTTCAGTCCCTGGACTCTCATTTGGTAAAGATATCATTATTGTGAGTGCTTTTAAATTAAAAAAAATTAAAAAAAACCTCAGTTGGAAATAAGTGAAAACATTTGGGACCTACCAGTTTTTAACAAAAGTTAAAACTATGAGTTAAAACGAAGGAGGTAAAGATGTCTGTGGTTGCACTGGTGAACTGTTCTGCGTTCTAACAGTGTAGCTACATAGTGTTTGCTCTGCCTGGTCACGTTTAAAGATTACTTTCTAATTATCTTACAATGCAATGTATTTCATTGTCATTTTCATAATAATTTATTTTTGTTGATTTTCCTCATTTGCTGTTCTCACTCATACCCTCTTTTCCATAAGCAAACACACACGCACACATGTACACACTTACGTATATATTTAATGTGATTTTAGGTAAATAAAAATATGAATTCTATGAGTTTTTAACATTCTTATTCATACTTTTAGTTCTTTTTTTCCTCTTGACCTCCTTACCAGCTTCCCCAACTAATTCCGCATTTCCATTTTTAAATCATCCCTATACTGTGTTCCTTTCTCTAGTGCCCTCCCTGTAATGGTAGCAGTTTTACTTTCTTGGTTTCTGTGGTTACTCTAGGTAATATACTCACATCTGAAGATTTGAAACAAGGAAACACATATAAGAGAGGACGCTTGCCACTTTTGTTATTTGGTTTACCTTTTGTCAATGTAATATTTTTTTAGTTCTATATGTTTCCTTATAAATTTCATGATTTCATTTTTTTCTTATGGCTGAATAATACTTTATAGTGTCTCTGAACCACAGTTTCATTACTCGTTCATCAGTTGAAGAATGTTTGGGCTGTTTCAGTTTCCTGGTTATTGTGATTAAAGCAGTGACAAACCTGTTGAGCCCTTTCAGTGTGTGTCTAGAAATGGTATATCTGGGTCATATGGGAGATTTATTTTTAGCATTTGAGAGACTTTTGTATTAATTTCCAAACTGGATGTACCAGTTTGCAATTCTATCAACAGTCAATTCTATCAACAATGAGTGTTCCCCTTTCCGTACATCCTTCCTGGTGCTTTCTGTTGATTGTTTCTTAATCTTTGCCAATTCTGACTGCAGTGGCATGACATCTTAAATTTGTTTTGATTTGTATTTCTTTCATTGTTAAGGTCAATGAACATATTTTGAAACATTTCTTAGCAATCTATATTCTTCCTTTGAGAACTCTGCATTTGGATTTGAATGGATTGTTTGTTTTTTACTCTCTTAAATTTATTATAATATTCTGAATATTATTCTTCTGTCAGATATATAGCTGGAAAATATTCTTCTTTTCTCTATGGGCTTTCTTTTCACTTAATTGTTTTATCAGTTCTGAAGAAATATTTTAGCTTTATGGGGTTCTACAAGTCAGTTGTTGTCTGTAATTTTTTCACAAGTAAAGTTCGACTCAAAAAAGTTCAATTTTTTTTTTAGGAATTGAAATTGTTGCTTTCTATTTCCATGTGTGCTCCAGAGCTGAGGTTGTCCTGCAGCCCTCCTTAACCAAGTCCTGCCCTGGTTGATCTGGTCTCCCAGGAATGCTCTTTATCCATAGGCCCACAGCTGATACCCCACTTTTGCTCCAATAGCACAGGAGCCACAGAGCAGCCTGGGACAGGATTCTTGCTGTCAACATCTGTTCCCAGACCTAAGACTATTTCATAGCCCTCCATACCCAAATCCCACTGGAGAGAGCTGGTCTCCTGGGAGTGCTCTCACTCTTAAGATCACAGGCTCAAAGGACCGTAGAAGGGACAAACTCCAGTCAGAGACAGCAAGACTAGCTAACACCAGAGATAAACAGAATGTAAGGGACAAGCACAAGAACCTAAGCAAGAGAAACCAGGGCTACATGGCATCATCAGAACCCAGTTCTCCTACCACAGCAAGTCCTAGATACCCCAACACACTTGAAAAGCAAGATTCAAATTCAAAATCACATCTCAGGATGATGATGGAGGACTTTAAGAAGGACATAAATTAAAGACATACAGGAGAACACAGGTAAATAAGTAGAAGTCCTTAAAGAGAACACAGAAAAATCCCTTAAAGAATTACAGGAAAATACAACCAAACAGATGAAGGAATTGAACACAATCATTCAGGATTTTAAAATGGAAATAGAAACAACAAAGAAATCACAAAGAGAGACAAACCTGGAGATAGAAAACTTAGGAAAGAGATCATAAGTCATATATGCAAGCATTACTAACAGAATAAAAGAGATAGAAGAGAGAATCTCAAGAGGAAGAAGATACCCTAGAAAACATTGACACAATAGTAAAAAAAAAAAAAATGCAAAATGCAAAAAGCTTCTAACTCAACTTATCCAGGAAATCCAAACACAATGAAAAGACCAAACCTAAGGATAATAGGTATAGAAGAGAGTGAAGATTCTCAACTTAAAATTATATCTTCAGCAAAATTATAGATAAAAACTTGCTAACTTAAAGAAAGAAATGCCCATGAACATACAAGAAGCCTACAGAACTCCAAATATATTGGACCAGAAAATAAATTCCTTCTGTCACATAATAGTAAAAACATCAAATGCACAAAGCAAAGAACATTAAAAAGTGTAAGGGAAAAAGACCAAGTAACATTAAAGGCAGAACTGTCAGAATTACACAAGACTCCTCAACAGAGACTATGAAAGTTAGAAGATCCTGGACATTTGTCATACTGACCCTAAGAGAATAGAAATACCAGCCCAGGCTACTATATTGAGCAAAACCCTCAATTATTAGGTGGAGAACCCAAGATATTCTATGACAAAACCAAATTTACACAACATCATTTCAAAAATCCAGCTCTACGAAGGTTAATAGATGAAAAACTCTAACACAAGGAGGGAAACTACACTCTACAAAAAGCAAGAAAGTAATTTTCTTTCAACAAACCCCAAAGAAGATAGCCAAACAAACACAATGCCACCTCTAGCAACCAAAATAACAGAAATTAATAATCACTATTCCTTAATGTCTAATAACCCCAATGAATTAAATTCCCCAATAAAAAGACATAGACTATCAGATTGGATGCATAAACAGGACCCAGCATTTTGCTGAATATAGGAACACACCTCAGTAACAAAGACAGACACTACTTCAGAGTAAAAGCCTGGAAAAAAACTTTTCAAGCAAATGGTCCCATGAAAAAAGTTGGAGTAGCTATTCTAATATTGAGTAAAATAGATTTTCAACTAAAAGTTATTAAAAAGATAAGGAAGGATGCTTTTTACTCATCACAGAAAAAGTCTATCAAGATGAACTCTCAATTCTGAATATTTATGCTCCAAATACAAGGGCACCCACATTCATAAAAGAAACTCTACTAAAGCTCAAAGCATATATTGCATCACACACAATAATAGTGGGAGACTTCAACACCCCACTCTCATAATGGTAACAAAAACTGAACAGAGACAAGTGAAACTAACAGTAGTTATGAACCAAATGGATTTAACAGATATCTATAGAGCATTTCATCCTAAAACAAAATATATCTTCTTCTCAGCACCTCATGGTACCTTCTCCAAAATTGACCATATAGTTGGTCACAAAATAGGCCTCAAAAGATACAAGAAGATTGAAATAATCCCATGCATTCTATCAGTTCCCTATAGACTAAGGCTGGTCTTCAATAGCCACAAAAATAACAGAAAGCCCACATACACATAGAAGCTGAAAAATGCTCTACTCAATGATGACTTCGTCAAGGACAAAATATAGTAATTAAAGACCTTTTAGAATTTAATGAAAATGAAGGCACAAAATATCCAAACTTATGGCACATAATGAAAGCAGTGCTAAGAGGAAAACTCAGCTTTGAGGGCTTCCAAAAACAAAACAAAACAAAACAAAAACTGGAGAGAGCATATACCAGCAGCTTGACAACACATCTGAAAGCTCTAGAACAAAAAGAAGCAAATACACCCAAAAGGAGTGAATGACAGGAATTAATGAAACTCAAAGCTAAAATCAACCAAGTTGTAATAAAAAAGAAAAAATAAACAAAGAATCAACAAAACCAGGAGCTGGTTCTTTGAGATAACTAAGATAGACAGATAAACCTGTAGCCTGACTAACCTGAGGGCATAGAAACAGTATCCAAATTAACAAAATTAGTAACAAATAGGGAGACATAACAACAGAAACTGAGGAAATTAAAAAAAAATTCAGATTCTACTACAAAAGTCTATACTCAACAAAACTGGAAACATGGATGAAATGGATGATTTCCATTAGACAGATACCAGGTAGCAAAGTTAAATCAGGATCATATAAGCTAACCAAACAGCCTATAATTCCTAAAGAAATAGAAATAGTCATAAAAAAACCCTCCTATTTAAAATAAGCTCAGGGCCAAATAGTTTTACTGCAGAATTGTATCAGATCTTCACAGAAGATCTATTTTCAATACTTCTCAAACCAAAAACATAAGCAGAAGTAACACTGTCCAGTTCTTTCTATGAAGCTGTAGTTACACTGATACCTAAACCACACAAAGACCAAGAAAGAATGGGAACTTTCGACAAATTTCTTTTATGGATATTTTTGCAAAAAGTATTCAATAAAATTCTTGCAACCAAATCCAAGAAACATCAAAATGGTCATCCACCATAATCAAGTAAGCTTCATCACAGGAATATGGGTATAGTTCAATGTATGAAAATCAATCAAGGTAATCAACTATATAAGCAAACTCAAAGGGAAAAAAATCATCTCACTAGATGCTGAAAAAGCCTTTTACAAAATATAACACCCATTCATGCTAAAAGTATTGGAGCAACCAGTAGTTCAATGCTCATACCTAATATTATAATAGCAATATAAAGCAACCTAGTAGCCAACATCAAACTAAATGGAGAAAAACTCAAAACGATCCATTAAAATCAGGGATGAGACAAGGCTGTCCACTCTCCCCCTACCTATTCAATATAGTACTCAAATTCTTGCCAGAGAAATTAGATAACAAAAGAAGGTCAAAGGGATACAGATTTGGAGGGAGGAAATAGAGATATCACTGTTTGCAGATTATTGGATAGTATGCATAAGTGATCCTGAAAATTCTACTGGAGAGCTCCTATATCTGATAAACTCCTTGAGCAAAGTGGCTAGATATAAAATTAACAATAAAAATTAGTAGCCTTCCTCTACTAAGTGAATAAAAGGGCTGAGAAAGGAATTAAGTAAACAACACTCTTGACAATAGAAACAACGATATAAAATTTTTTGGTGTTACTCTAATCAAACACGTGAAAGATCTGTATGACCAGAACCTCAAATCCCTGATGAAAGAAATCGAAGAAGAATTCAGATGACAGGCGAGTAGATCAATGGAACAGAATTGAAGACCCAGAAATGAACCCATACATGTATGGTCACTTAAGCTTTCACAAAGAAGCTAAAACCATCCAATGGAAAAAAAAGACATAATTTTCAACAAATGGTGGTGGTTCAGAATGTAGAAGAATGCAAATTGGTTCATTTTTATTTCCTTGTAGAAAGCTCAAGTCCAAGTTGATTAAGGACCTCCACATAAAGCCAGATATGCTGAATTGAATAGAAGAGAGATTGAGGAAGGGCCTTTAATACTTGGATACAGGGGAAAGAGATAAAAACTCAGATGACAGCAGATGCTGGCAAGGATGTGGAAAAAGAGGAACACTCCTCCATTGCTTATGGGAATGCAAACTTCTAAATCCACTCTGGAAACCAATCTGGCAGTTCCTCAGAAAATTGAACATAGTCCTACCTGAGGACCCAGCTAAACCACTCCTGGGCTTATACCCAAAAGATGCTCCAACATATAACAAGGACACATGCTTCAGTCTGTTCCTGCAGCCTTATTTATAATAACTAGAAACTGGAAAGAACCTAGCTGTCCTTCAGCAGAAGAATGAATACAGAAAATGTGGTACATTTACACAGTGGAGTTCTATTCATCCACTAAAAACAATGACTTCATGAAATATTTAGGCAAATGAATGGAACCAGAAAATATCCTGAGGTAACACAGTCACAAAAGAACACATATGGTTTGAACTCATTGATAGGTGGATATTAGAAAAAAGCTAGGAATACCCATGATACAATTTACAGATCATATGAAGGTCAAGGAAAAGGAAGACCAAAATGTGGGTACCTCAGTACTTCTTGGAGGACAGAACACAGGAGGTCAAGGGTGAGAGGGACTTGGGAGGAAGAAGGAGGGCGAGATGAAGAAAGTTAGATACTATTAGGTGTGGGAGGAGAAAGTCAAGATATACAGAGGGTCAGGATATTAAACATAGGTGTGTAGGGATGGGGAATGAGGGTAGCCATCAGGAAATCCCAGATGCCAGAAAAGCAAGAGGCTTCCAGGACCCAACGAGGATGACATTGGGTGAAATACCCAGCAAAGGGGAGAGGGAACTTGTAGAGACACTATCCAGAGGTTAGGTAGGCATGACACCAATTGAGGGATGGTCCCCCACCCTTCATACAAATTTAACTCAGAATTTCTCCTGTCTAAAGGAAATGCATAGACAAGGAGTGGAGCAGAGACTGAGGGAGGGGCTGTCCAGGGACTGCCCCACCTTGTGGTCCATCCTATGTGCAGCTACCAAACCCAGACACTTACTGATGCTAGGAAGTATTTGCTGATAGGAACCTGATATATTTGTCTACCAAGAGGCTCTGTCAGATCTTTACCAATACAGATATGAATCCTTGACTCCAAACATTGGAATGAGCACTGGAACCCCAATAGAGGAGTTGGGGAAAAGACTGAAGGGGCTGAAGGTGTTTGCAACCCCATGGGAGGAACAACAATATCAATCAACCAGACCCCCTAGAGCTTCCAGGGATTAAACCACCAACCAAAGAGTATACATGGAAGGACCTGTGACTCCATCTGTATATGTTGTGAAGGATGGCCAATCTGGCATCAATGGGAGGGAAAGCCCTTGGTCCTGTGAAGGCTTGATTCCCCAGCAAAAAAAAAAAAAAAAAAAAAAAAAAAAGATAGGGCTGTGGTATGGGAATGTATAGGTGAGTGGGTGGGTGATCACTGTCATGGAAGCAGGGGAGGTGGAGTAGGTTTTTTCTTGGGAGAGGGAACTAGGAAGGGGGATAACATTTGAAATGTAAATAAGCAATATAACCAATCAAATCAAATAAAACATAACTGTCATTTTTCTCCATTCATTTTACTCTAGTAAACTTTTCCCAAGTACCTGTCCTGTAACTTCTTTATCCCATTTACTACTTCTTACATTCATGTCCTCTTTTTCATTGTTTTAGAAACATCTAATTTCTATATATGTTAATTTTATAAAATACATAAACACAACCCATTGAATCTGTTAAGTGTTGTTTGTGTGGATTTGATTTTAGGGCTTCCAACTTGGTATTCGATAACAAATTAGGATGTTTATTCTCAAGAGTGACTAATTCTCCCTTTCTCAGCAGTCAGTTATATGTAGTTATTTTTCTCCCAACAGAATATTTTTATTGATTATTTTTGGAATTTTATGTAATGTACTTCAATCACACTTTCCAGTCCTTCTAGGGATTTAGTGCAAAGGCAATGACTAAGCTGAAATGGTTGAGAGAAGGGCAAAGTAGAATAGGGAGCATGGGGAAGGATGAATCACCAAAGACCTCTAAAAAAGACATATAGAAACTCAGTAGTTTAGAAAAATTTTATACGTGCATAAAAATAATTACAATGAAATTTTTCATTATCAGAGTCAACATTATGCCTACAAGATAAATAGCAAATAAAAAGCCCGCATAGTTTATGATTATTGCTTTCCTGGGGTTGAAAGCAACTCCTTCTTGCTACATATACTTCATAGTTCAAACATAGAACTCAGAAGATTCAAGCTCAGTCTGAGGATTAGCTTTCATAGTACTAAAAGTTGATATACTAGCTGGTAAGGGAAGGAAGGAACCAAACAAAAGTCCTACCTAACTAGGATGTCTGTGCAACACATTTATTAGCTCAGCAAGATAATTCTTAGGGCTTAAAGTTGGCATTCATACCTTGGTAGTAACCAAAAACTCTTTAGTTATATTTAAGGCCCACTATTGTATAAGTAGTTACTGAAACTCAGTCAACTACTCATACCTAGTGAGGTCATGAATCTTAGACAAGAACATACAATCATCACTGTTTTTTAGAGTAGAATAATTTTTAACTGATTTCTAAATACTTGTTTAAAAAACTGAAGATTTAAAAAAATCTTCTCTTTTTAGGCAGAAAGCTACAACTAGTGAAAATGTAGGGGACAACAAATCATGGGGTGCCTGTACCTGGGCTCATGGAGCATTGCCCAAGAGGAGCTGGTAGTTTTATAAGAGTGGAGGACCAGAAAATCTGCTGTAAGATTATATTTCATAAAATGATAGGGTATATATCCATGATACTTCAAAATATGGCTACCTAAACAAGACTAGAAAGAAAAAATGGCAAAACAAAATAAGCATACTAATTGAGAAGGGGCAAATTAAACAAGTCCCATCCCTACACAAAAATTACAGTTGATATGAGTGGCCCATGCAAATCACCTTAGGACATGTTGATGTCTGTGGTCCTGCTGCAGCCAAAGGCCATGGTTTTTGTTTTTTGTTTTTTTTTGTTTTGTTTTGTTTTTTTAAATAAATTTACCTCTTTTTTTTCGGAATATAAAAAATTTAAAATACATTCACATAAGCCTCAATTTTCTTAGAGTCTTTTAAGGTATATTACTTTTCATCTCTAATTTTATTAATTTGCATCATTTATTTTGGGTAGATTGGCTAAATATTTGTCAATCTTGTTATATTTCCAGAGTACCAATTCCTTATTTGATTCTTTATTAATTTCTAGCTGATTAATTTCAGGACTGACTATTCTTATCTCTCCCCATCTACTTTTTAGGATGTTGCTTGTTCTTGTTTTTCTATGGCGTTTAGTTACATCATTAAGTAATTTATTTGAGATCTCTCAAATGTTTTGATGTTGAAACATAGTGCTATAAAAGTCCCTCTTATGACTACTTTCATTGCATCACAATAGACTTTAGTGTGTTGTGTTTTCATTTTCATTCAGGTATAGAAAAAAGTTAATACCCTTCTTGCTTTACCCATTTTTGGCTCAGCTTTGTGTTGTTGAACTTCCATGGATTAGTGTACTTTCTGTCATGTATGGTTTTCAGATAGAATGAGGCATATAATTTCAATTTTCCTGCATTTGTTGAGATTTGTTTTGTGTCTTATTTTATGGGAAGTCCCAAGTGCTGCTGAGAAGAATTTGTATTCTTTAGTGTTTGGGTAAAATTACATATATATTCTATATGATTTTAGGGTGTCATTAATTTTCAGAGTCTCTTTAGTCTATTAGTTCCTTTTTAAAGATAATTTGTGTGATAGTTTGTATATATTTGGCCCAGGGAATCCTACTATTAGGAAGTGTAGACTTGTTGGAGTAGGTGTGTTACATTATGTGTGGGCTTAATACCCTTGTGTTAGCTGCCTGGAAGTCAGTATTTTCCTAGCAGCCTCCAAATGCAGACATAGAACTCTGAGTTTCTTTTGCACTATCCCTGCCTGCAAACTACTTTGCTCCTACTGTGATGATGATGGACTGAGCCTCGGAACCTGTAAGCCAGCCCCAATTAAATGTTGTCCTTAGAAGAATTGTCTTCGTCAAGGTGTCTATTCACAACAGTAAAACCCTAACTAAGACAACCTAGTTATTGGTTAAAATTGAGTTTTGAATAAACATTTTCTAGTGTTGTGAGATTTTTTTTCTGTGGTTTTAAGACTAATAGTGTTTCTTTTATGAAATTGTCACCATCTTTGGTACATATATGTTTAGCATTGTTAGATCCTATTCTTGGTCTTTTCTATCGAGGAGGATAGTGTTTCTCCTTTCTTCATCTGATTTGTCTTGCTTCGAAGTCTGTCCTGTCAGATATTAGAATATTGCTCTTTCTTATTTCCTAGTTCATTTGATAGGAATACTTTTTCTTTCCTTTTACCCTAAGGTGCTGTGTATTATTAGTCATGAGGGGTGTTTATTGAAAACAGTAATAGGATGGATCTTGTTTTCTGGTCCAATCTACTTGTCTGTGTGTCTTTATTGGTGAATTGAAATTGGTTTATTGAGAAGAATTATTACTGAAATGTGTGTTGATTTCTGTCATTTTGTTGCTGCTGTGATCATCTACTCAATCTCTTTTGATTCAGTGTTCTGAAATTGTTTAGTCATTCCTTGTGCCTTCTTGGGCGCATTTAACCTTCTCTTTAGAACTAAGTATTTCTCCCAGTATTCTTCTGTAGAGTTGAATTAATGGTCCTTTTGTTTTGAAAAATTTCCTTTCCCATACTATATCCCCCTGGATATAGTAGTTTGGGTTGCTATCTTTGACCTTTCATAAGTCATAAAACATTAGTCCTAATCCCTTCTTGGTTCTGTTTTCTCTGTTGCAAAATCGGCTGTAATTATTATGGGCTGGCTCTGTGAGTTGACCTTTTGATCTTGATACTTTCAACATCCTTTCTTTGCTATGTATGTTCAATATTTTGATCACTGGGTGCTTTTCTGAATCTCTCTGTTATTCACCATGCTGGTAAGATCTTGAGAGGAATTTCCCTTTATATATTAGGGAAGTCATCTTGTATGGTTTTATTGAAAATATTTTCTTTTTTTTTTCAACATATAAGTCTTTTATTGTCCGCAAATTATACTTGTGATCAGGATCTTGTTTCTGGAGCTAGGAAACTGAGATCTCACTCCTCAGCCTGCCGCACGGTTCCCTTCTCAGGCACATAGATGCTATCCAAAAACTTTCTGATATCTTGTTTTTAGCTGTTGTGGCTTGCTAAATCAGAGCCGCTGAATTTGAAACAAGTTCAATATCATTTTCTTCAAAATTTAATTCATCCTTGTGGGCTTGAGTGACAGAACAAGCAACACCTGTCCTCATCCGAAACCTGCAGATGTGCTTTTCACCCAAGATCTTTTGGATTTCAGCCAAAGACTCATTCTCCTGAATGACGATGTTGATGGGGATCTGAGCACACACAGCCCTCATCTCATAACAGAAGCCCAGCGTTAACACCCTTGATCATGTTCTGAACATTACTGCAGAGGGTTCTGACAGTGGCCAGTTCCTTTCAGTTAAACCATTTGTCAAAACGAAGCCTTTTATTTTTCCAAGAAGACCCAGCTTCTACATTGATGTAATTGAACTTCCTCCACAGAGTTCCCCTGGGGCCCTTCACAATGGCTGTGTGCCCCTTCAGAGTGATGTCGACATTTTCTGCAATGTCAATCATCTGTTTGCTGAGAATGGTCTTCATTCTCGAAGTAGATGAGGCAAAAGAGGAAAATATTTTGACCTGGATCTCCCCCTCCCCCTCCTCCTCCTCTCCTTCTTCTTCTAAATAGCATTTTTTTCTTTTTTTTAATTGAACAACTTTATTTAAAAAAGATAAATGTACAGATTTTAAAAGCATTTTTGCATAACAGTATATGAATACATGTAAAACAAGATGTAATATGGAAATAGTCAAAGTTTTCTTGGTGTGTAAAGATTAAGCATAATGATTTTTCATTTCTTTTGGTCTTTGTTTTTATTAAACTTCACATAGTCTGTGGGTTGTTTCTGGGGTGTTGAGAGCATTCTGGGGGTTAGTATCCAATAATCAGTGGCTGCATATTATGTCTGTTCTTTTGTGACTGGGTTACTTCATTCAGGATGATATTCTCTAGATGCATCCATTTTCTTAAGAATTTCATAAAGTCATTGTTTCTGATAACTGAGTAGTACTCCATTGTGTAAATATACCACAATTTTTGTATCCATTTATCTACTGAAGGACACCTGGGTTCTTTCCAGCTTCTGGCTTTTATAAATAGAGTTGCAATGAACATTGTGGTGCATGTATCTTTGTTGTAAGTTGGAGTGTCTCTGGGATAAATGCCCAGAAGTGGAATAACTGGGTCTTCAGATAATACTATGTCCATTTTTCTGAGGAACCGCCAGACTGATTTCCAGAGTGGTTGTATCAGTTTACAACCCCACCAGCAGTGGAGAAGTGTTTCTCTTTCTCCACATCCTCGCCAGCATCTGTTGTCATCTGAGTTTTGGATCTTGGCCAATCTGACTGGTGTGAGGTGGAATCTCAGGGTTGTTTTGATTTGCATTTCCCTGATGGCTAAGGATGTGGAGCATTTCGTTAGATGCTTCTCCACCATTCAATATTCCTCAATTGATAACATTTTGTCTAGCTCTGTACCCCATTTTTATAGGGTTTTTTGATTTCAGGTGTCTAGCTTCTTGAGTACTTTGTATTCCTTGGATATTAGGCCTCTATCTGATGTGGGGTTGGTAAAGATCTTCTCCTACTCTGTTGTCTGCTGTTTTGTTTTCTTGACAGTGTCCTTATCCTTACAGAAATTTTGCAATCCCATTAAGTCCCAAATTGGTATTTTGACAACATTCTCTTGTATATCATCTAAGTAACATTTCTCAGGGACATTAGTATGGGAGAAATATTTTTTCATAAAGTCTTATTGTTTTGGTTATTCATGTTCATTTATTTGCAGTGGGTCCTCCTTATCTGGGGTTAGATATTATTTCTTATTATGGAAGGAATGCTCACCTGTGTTTTATTAAAGACGTGTTTCAAGTTGTATTTTTACATTCTATTATATGGGGCTTATTTAGGGTTCAGTCTTTAGGCAATTCAGTTTAAATGTTGAAATTGAATATCAGAAATAGCTGGCTCTGCTCAAGCTAAGTACAATTTCTAAATTCAGAAGCAAAGCTTCTGCAGAGTTGGAAGATCTTTACATTTAATCTTCTGGACCATGGTGGAAATGCCTTAGACTTTCCTCAGGTAATAAGTGCTGTTGCTGGTATGGGTCTAGCACACTTCTCTGAAGAGGGGGTAATTCTTAGGTGAAGATAATGTGTAGTTGGTAGCACCAATCTTGTGTCTTTCTAGAGAAGGGAGCAGATGTGCCTTGTAGAGATGAGTGGTTTTGCCAGAGTAGTTAGTGTTGAGTTAGGAGTGGTTAATATAAGCTTCCTGGGTAGGGATGTGGTCAAGAGTTAAATGGAATCATTGACTGCTTAAGTTGGGCCTCCATGCCTGAAAAGGGTATGTCCTAAGTGCTGTAGTTACAACTTTTTGAAGTTATTTAAAACTATTATTACTAGTCACAGTAAAATTTTAGTGGTTAAATTGGTTTTTTTTGGGGGGGATTTCATAAGTCTTTGGTTCTAACATGATATTACTATTTATAAATTTCTTCAGAAATACATGTAAGCATTAAGAGGCTTCCTTAATCTCTTTTAAAATCAAAATTTAAAATTAATTTAAAAGTTAATACTTAAAGTGATGGGTTTCATTATGATATTTTCACACATATGTGTCATTATGTGTCTTTTTAAAAAGCATATGCCATTAGGGTATTTGCCAGCTATTATCATGATCATAAGAAAATTAAACCAGGTTGTTTTCCTCCTTCTCTCCCTCCTCCTCCTCCTGCTGTTTCTTTTCTAAAATAGCATTTCATCCAACAGGAGAAAAACTGTTTTAACTCTTTCCTAGAATATTAACATGATTAAATTACGATCCAAAAATTCATTTATTTTTATTTAAGTAAAATACATTAAAAAGGAATTTCAAATGTGTTTGTAAAGATTTTTTTTGTTTGTTTCATTTGACTTGGTTTAGGTTGTCTTGTATGCCTCTTGAAAAATACAGTAGTAAATATACACAGCTGATATCCTCAAAACTAATCTGTTGCATTTATTTATGTGTATGTATGTGTGTACTCATGTAGATATGCATGCTATAATATAATTCTCTTATTAAGCTATAGAATGTTTGAGAAATATAAGATCAATCAATACTCAATTTCTGTTTTTCTCATTCACTCCTCAAATCAGGATGGAGATCCTGTACGTCCAGGAGTGGCCATGACTGATCTTGCCACTGGCCTGTTTGCATATGGGGCCATTATGGCTGGCCTTATACAACGTTACAGAACTGGAAAAGGACTGTTTATTGATTGTAATCTACTGTCATCTCAGGTACCAATCCATATAACATTTTTGTTGATATAACAATGTATTTGGATTATACCTTCTTTGATAGAATCTGGTGGTCACATGTGTAAAACCCATTACAATTAAAAAAGCAAGCACTCCCTATATATATACTGCTTTGTTTTGAATGTATTTCCTTTCATATTATAATTAAAAATATGATGATTGTGTTGCAATTTAAACATTGTTGTTCAATTTGAATCCTCGAGTCTCCTTGTACTAGAATGGTTTCTATACTCCTGTTGAGAGCACAGTCAGGTTCTTCTGTTTCACTGATATATGAGCTCTGTAACTTCCTTTGATGTTATTTCTTCACATTTTTTTGTGTGCCATGGACACTCTTGTGAGTCTGGTGAAATATGTAGATCTTTTCTTTGGATTGTATTTTTAAGTTCATAAGATGAGACAGTTGAATTACAAAATCAGTAAATTATATGGAAATATATTTATCTCAATTTGAAAATCATCTTTGTGTTATCATAATGTATGGCTTTTACTAACATGAAAATTTATGGAAGTTGAACTATGCTAGGCAAGCAGTCTGCTCTTATGGTGTGTTCCCAGCCCTCTTTTTACTCTTCATTTTGAGACAGTCTTATTAAGTTGACTGACCTTGAACTCAAATGATAGTCCAGGGAGACTTTGTACTTGACATCTTTCTGCTTCAGTGTCTGGTGACATAATAGTGTTTACAACGCCATTAACAGTCTGATGTAATGTTGAAAAGAAATGAGATTTCAAGAAGTATGCAAGAGATGATATGATATGAAAGGATGGATAAAATTATCAGTGATCAAGTCATAGATATTACTTATACTCTGGTGGTTTCATTGCTTGTGTTCGTAATTGTTTTGGTCAGACGTTGATGAAAATAAAGATATCTTTTTATATTCACTTACATTGTTTAACTCCTGGAACTCTTTCCAGAGACTCCAGACTAACCTCTCCATGTAGACCGTTATAGTTACAATGTAGTAGGCACAAGACTGGTGAAATGGAAGGGTTAACTCACTTCTAACATTTCATCTTGCCTCCTTCACTGGATAGGACCCAGATGCTGTACCATATGTGGAAGTTGATTCTGAATAGATAATTTTTCAGGGGTAGGAAAAAGAAAATATCTAATTTGTTCAAGGAGACATTTTACTGTGGGAAAATTACTTTCTAGACATAGAGATCTCAGTTGGGAATTTCAGATTTAAGTGGCATACATGGGAAAATAGTAAACTTGGAACACTACATTGGAGATTTTTTTCTCTTAGGCAAGATTAAGGAGGTGTGTAGAAATAAAAAAGTCAGTATGGTTGATGTTGAAATACTGTGTATGAGTTTTTAACAGCACCTTTGAATCACTGTTAGAATTTTAATGGTTTTTATAAAAGGATAAAAGAACTGTCTTCAAGATGAGTTATCCTGCTTCTCTACAGAAAGCCACAGATGATAGTTATGGGAAGGAACTAAGAGTATTTTTCTTTTTCTGTGCTAATAGCTATAATGAAACTGAGGTAAGTTAGGTATCAAATAAAACTTACATATCCAATAAGTGTGTGGGACATGAATGCTTCATAGGTGTGTGAGATATGCAATCCTATGGGATTTTGGGCTTTATAGATCCTACTCTTGAAATGCTTACCATTCTGAACAGAAGTTTTTTTTTTTTTTTCATTTATGTTTTCACTTTGACCAAGCCGAGTTTGGTCTATACACATTCTTTATTTTATACTTCAATTATTAATTAATACATAATTTTCAAAACATCATCTATTATGACATAGAAGTTGAAAAAGTCTTCTAGCACTGAATTGGTGATTCCCCATGTGGAATATGTTCTTACAGGCGTGATTGCTTCAAAATGGGTAAACTCATGGCCACAAACACTTCTCTCTCTCTCTCTCTCTCTCTCTCTCTCTCTCTCTCTCTCTCTCTCTCTTTCTCTCTCTCCTTGTTTATTCTTCTGTCCTATAATATATCATTACCACATCCTCCCCTTCCTCCACTACTCTCAGCCACCCCCCACTACTTCTCTCTCCACCAGATCTATTTCTTTTCAGAAAAAAAAAGGCTTCTTAGTATTAGCAGCTGAAGACTATATAACAAGATGCACTAAGACTAGGCACAAACACTCATATTAAGGCAGGATGAGGCAACCAAATTGGAAGGGAAAAGGTCTTAAAAACAGGTAAAAAACTAATAGACACCTTCACTTCCACTATTAGGAATCCCATAAACATCCTAAGCTGAAGAACAAAGGCATGTATGCAGAGGCACAGAAAGTTGTGTGTGTGTGTGTGTGTGTGTGTGTGTGTGTGGTGTAGGCATGTGTCCATATTGATTATTAAGATGGTAAGCTTCAGTAGTCTCAGAAAAATGTCTCTATTGTGCTTTTCATAGCATCTTCAGTGCTCAGTTCAGTATTTATCAAATATCAAGCTATTGTTCTTTAAATGAAAAATCAAAAGAATGAGAATATATTCTCATATATTTGAAAATTTAGTTCCCAGTTGGTATCAGTTGGAAAAGGTGTAAAGCATCTGGGAAGTGGAAACTTGCCAGAGGAAGTGTGTCTTTTGGGGGTAGGCCTGATATATTTATAGCCTGGCTCTATTTTCTGTTCTTTCTCTGTTTTCTCATTGTTAACACAATGTGACCTGCTCTACTCCTTTTGCTGTGCCTCTCTTCTCTTCTGTGCCTCTTTTGTTGTGATGGAATGATCCTCTGAAACTGTTAGCTAGAAGAAACACACATCTCTCAAATAGTTTCTTTTCAGATATTTGGTTATAGCAGCGAGAAAAGCAATCAATCCAGAAAATTGATACTGGCAAGTAGGGCTGATGCTTTTATAAACCTAAACATGTCATGTTTTGGAACTGGTTTACATGAGGAAGAAAATAGAACTTTGAGGTAGAAAATTCCTAGAATGCTGTGAGAGGAGCTTGGCCATGCTGGTAGGAGTTCAGAAGACCAACATGATAAGTGATATGCACAGAGGGGAGGCCTGGGCTAGTGAGATCTAGAATTGGGCTTGCTATGATTACATCTGAGTGAAGATACTTGGCCGTATTCTGTCCATGGGGTGAGAACTTGTGTGAGGCTGAGTTAAAAATTTTTACTTCTTGCTAGAAGGTCGCATAGCATTCAGTTTGTGACACGGTTACTTCTCAGTGTTCTTATTCAGATTGACGGAGAAAGAGAAAAGATGAACTACATAAAGTTTAGCAAGGAAAGTTGTGTGAGCAAGTTTAAAATTGTAGACAAGGAGCAGAACATACAGAGGAAAAAACCATACATAATTTTTAAAGAATAGCCTCACTGTCTTCAATAAGAAATGTGCCTGAAGTTAATATCCTAACCATCAACCAAGTTGTAAAAATGCAAACTTATTTGATAGGAGAAAGCAGTCTGATTGAGAATGGCATAAAATGGGTTGTTTGCTAGAAGCAGTTGCCCACGAGAGTGATACTGAAGACTCACCCACTCGGGCCTGCCCAGGAACAACAGCTGTGTTTCAAAACCGCAGATTATACCAGGCTGGAAGAAGAATCTTTCAATGTGCTCTCAGTGGTAT
The DNA here is from genome assembly GCF_963924665.1 of Micromys minutus. Classification (NCBI taxonomy): domain Eukaryota; kingdom Metazoa; phylum Chordata; class Mammalia; order Rodentia; family Muridae; genus Micromys; species Micromys minutus. The sequence goes on along the minus strand of NC_137975.1, from coordinate 69,099,884 downwards.
TAATGGCTGCCGGTGTGAGACCAAACCAGAAAAAAAATACCTTCTAGAGTAAGAGTTACGTTTATACTTAATACATCATGTTTGTTCTTCGTTTTTTTGACTGTATTAGATATGTTTAATCACATGTGAGAGGAGATAAGTGGCCAGGAAATTCTAAGTATGTATGCGTGCTTGTGATTGGACCTGATTAGAAATGTGGTGAATTATGGGTTTTACATTTTTAAGCTCCTGAAAAGCAAGACTCATAGCCAGTTTTCTGGGAGTCCAGAGACAGACCTAGCCAGAGTCCATTCACTTAGCCAGTATTTAATTAAAGCTTGCTTTAAATTGTTAAATTGTGGTAGTAGTCTTATTCTTTTTTGCTTTTTTAAAGGTTTATTTGTTTATGAACATTAGTGCTTTGTCTGCTCGCACACCTGCACACTAGAAGAGGGCACTGGATCCTATGGAGCTACAGTAACAGACAGTTCTGAGCTACTATATGGGTGCTTGGAATTGAGCTTGGGACCTCTGGAAGAACAACCAGTTCTCTCTTAACCACTGAGCCAGCTCTCCAGCTCCTGTAGTCTTATTCTTGACTGGTGGGATTGACGCTAGCATAAAAGATTGAAGACTTAGGGATCATAACATCTTGCCATGAAGGTCAGGCAATGTGTGGCAGTGTTAGAGCCTCTGTAAGAGGCCCTAAAAGGCCATTTCATGAAGCTGAGATTCTATCAATCTCAGTTGCAGTGGAGGTCCTAGAATGCTGGAGATGCCAGGGATACCAGATATCTGCCAAAGTAAGAACCAACCTGTGCAAGAGAGGTTATAATTATTATACATGACACATCTGGAAGGACCAGCCCAGCCAAACCCTCTGTAGAGCAGAAGAATCCATCAGGAGTACAAGGTGTCCGATGTGGTGCTTCAGGATTGTTTGCCTTGATGGGTTTTGTTCTTCCATTGGTTCATTTTTTTTTTCTGGTATGTTTCTATTTCTCCCCTCTGCAGTGGGAATATTTACTCATTACCATTGCATATTGGAAGTATATAACTTAATGTCTCTTCTAGATTTATGCATTTGAATGTTTGCTTCTCAAGTTGGTGGCACTGTTTGGGATGGTTGTGAAGCTTTGAGGGTGTAGAATGTTACCAGAGGAAGTAGGTCATTATGGGTAGACCTTGAAGTTTTATAGCCGGGTCCCACTTCTTTTTCTGTTTCACGATTACTAATGAAATGTGACCTACCACACTTCTGTTCCTCATGCCTTCCCTGTAAGGAGAAAGTTCTTTGATAAAGCATGATATGAAAAGGATTGGATTTAGAATACAGTTAAAAATTTTGTGGGTGTTGCAGATTGGTGGTCGTGGATTCTCTTCTAATATTCATGAGTTCAACTAAGCCCCAGGAAATTTGACTAGGTTTCTAGGAACAGACATGATTTCCTTTATGTTGAGTGAACCTTAAATTAATTTGGACAACTGTTGATTATTGCCAAAATATGAGTGCTACTTATTGTATTGTGTTAATCACTTTTCTATTGCTGTGATAAAACACCATGAACAAGGCAACTCATAGAAGGAAGAATTATTTTAGGTTAACAGTGCCAGAGGCTTAGAGTACATGATATAGGACTGGAGATAGCAGGTGATGGATCACTGGTATAGCATCTAAAACCTCCTGTCTTAAGCCAAAACTGAAAACAGAGGGCTAACTCAAAATGACATGAGTCTTTTGAAACCCCAAAGTCTACATCCCTCCAGCAATGCTGCACCTTTCAATCCTCCCCAAAGAGCCACTGATGGAACCTAGCATCCAAATGCCTAAGATTTATGATGGACTCTTTATCAAACTACCGCACTGACTACACTGTAATGGTAATCTTTCTGATAGTCACTGTTTGTTTCATAGGTTTAACTGCTGGGAAGGACACTAATTGTTTCCCTCCCTTGGCAGATTGCATAGTATTTTCTAGCACTATAGAAGTTTGACTGCAGGAAGGAGACCCGTGTGTGTGTGTGTGTGTGTGTGTGTGTGTGTGTGTGTGTGTGTTTATATACATATACCCTTAAATCATCGCATATAATTTTAGGTAGATATAATAGGATTGCTTGAGGTTTTATCAAACAATCTTAGCCTTATTCATCTTTCTACTCCCCCTTTCCTGCTGTATTAACCCCCTCCTTCAGTTGTAGGCCCCTTCCAGATTTTCTCTTTGTATTTTTATATCACCTGTATCCTGCTATTTCCCTCTATTCCGTGCTCATGGTCCACTAATACTTTTCTGGTTTCTGCTTTTATTCCATGTTGTATACTCACACCCGAAGACTTGGAGCTAGTGATCACAACTGAGAGATAATACGTGGCATTCATCTTTCTGTTTTTTAATGCAAAGTTTTAAAATATTTTTTCACTGTGATACATGAGTACAATTTTTACATCCTTTCTATTCTTTTTTCCTTCTTTCTTCTAACTCCTTCCAGAATCCAACTTACACTCAAATACATGATCCCTTCTTGCATAATTAAGGTTGTATCATTTACACACATATACCCTACTGAGTTCATTTATGTTCTTATGTTCTTGTGTAGTTCTTATATTTGAGTGTTTGGTATGACCACTTCGTTATGTATCAGTGGATTCTTCCTCTTAGCAGCCATTGATTGCCTTGTTGCTCTTAATATAGAGGTGGAGCTTGTGAACTTCACCCTATGCACATTTGTATGTAGACTGATGATACTATTATACAGGTTACCACAAAGTTGATGTTGCAGCATTTCTGTTAGTCCTTGAAGACTCTATCTAGTAGCAAGTATCCTGGTCCTCAGATATTTTTTTAACATTTCTTATTCATTTATAATATTTCCTGAGCCTCAGGTCTAAGGTTTATTCTAGATAATACTAATTGGGGATGAGCACTCAATGGCAACTTATTCCCTGCATTTTGACAGGTTGCATGTCTCTGTGATAGCTTCCATATACTGATAAAAGAATCTTCTTTGATGAGGGCTGAGAACTATACTTATTTGTGGGTATAAGGATAAAATACTTAGAATACAGTTAGAAATTATTTTGATTTAGGAAATTGGTAGTAGTAGGTTTTCCTCTAGGGTCCATGACATCTCCAGCAATGGGAAGTCACTTAGGTTTATAATACCAGGCAGGAACTAATTTGACTTGCATGTCTAGATAACCATTCATCATGAGGGATGCAAAGACAGGACTCAAGCAGGCCAGGAATCTGGAGGTAGGAATGAAACAGACCATAGAGGGGTGCTACTTATTGCCTTGCTCTGATTAGATTGCTCTTCCTGCTTTTTTTTTCCTTCACTTAATTTTTTAGTTGAACAACTTTATTTTAAGAAACAAAGATAAATGTACCGATTTTGAAAGTAATTTTGCATAACAGTATGAATAAATTTTTGTCAGTACTTGATTTTTTTAAAGATTTGATAGTATACTTTAAAATCTTGCTAGTTACAATGAGCATAAAGTACATGTAAAACAAGATGTAACCTGGAATTAGTCAAAATTTTCTTGGTGTGTAAAGATTAAGCATAATGCTTTTTCTTTTTCTTTTTTTTTTTGCCTTTGTTTTTCTTGAACTTGATATAGTCTGTAAATTGTTTCTGGGGTATTTAGAGCTTTCTGGGGTTAGTATCCAATTATCAGTGACTGCATATTTTGTCTGTTCTTTTGTGACTGGGTTATTTCACTCAGGATGATATTTTCTAGATGCATCCATTTTCTTAAGAATTTCATAAAGTCATTGTTTCTGATAGCTGAGTAGCACTCAATTGTGTAAATATACCACAATTTTTGTATCCATTCATCTACCAAAGAACAACTGGATTCTTTCCAGCTTCTGGCTATTATAAATAGGGCTGCTATGAACATTGTGGTGCGTCTTTGTTGTATGTTGGAGCTTCTCTGGGGTATATGCCCAGAAGTGGAATAACTGGGTCTTCAGGTAGTACTATGTCCAATTTTCTGAGCAACCGCCAAACTGATTTCCATAGTGGTGTACATTTTACAACCCAACCAACAGTGGAGAAGTGTTCTCTTTCTCCACATCCTCGCCAGTACCTGCTGTCATCTGAATTTTTGATCTTAGCCATTCTGACTGGTGTGAGGTGAAATCTCAGGGTTGTTTTGATTTGCATTTCCCTGATGGCTAGGTGTGGAGCAATTCCTTAGATGGTTCTCCACCATTCAATATTCTTCAATTGAGAACTTTTTGTTTAGCTCTGTACCCCATTTTTAATAGGGTTTTTTGATTCTCTGGTGTCTAACTTCTTGAGTTCTTTGTATACCTTGGATATTAGACCTCTATCAGATGTGGGGTTGGTAAAGATCTTTTCCCAATCTGTTGGCTGTCATTTTGTTTTCTTGACAGTGTACCTAGCCTTACAGAAAGTTTGCAATCTCATTAAGTCCCATTTGTCAATCTTTGACCTTAGAGCAGGAACCATTGGTGTTCTGTTCAGGAATTTTTCTCCTGTGCCTAAGTGTTCTAAGGTTTTCCCTACTTTCTCTTCTTTTTATTGAAGAACTTTATTTTAAAAAAACAAAGATAAATGTACAAATTTTAAGCATTTTTGCATAAAAGTATATAAACATATTTTTGTCATTGCTTGGCTTTTTTTTTTAAGGTTTGATAGTGTGCATAAAAATCTTACTAGTTACAATGAGCATAAAGTACATGTAAAACAAGATGTAACCTGTAATTAGTCAAAGTTTTCATGGAGTGTAAAGAGTAAACATAATGGTGTTATCTATTCTTTTTTTTTTCTTGAACTTCACACAGTCTGTGAGTTGTTTCTGGGGTGTTCAGAGCTTTCTGGGGTTAGTATCCAATTATCAGTGACTGCATATTATGATTGTTCTTTTGTGACTGGATTATCTCACTCAGGATGATATTCTCTAGATGTATCCATTTTCTTAGGAATTTCATTGAGTCATTGTTTCTGATAGCTGAATAGTAATTACTCCATTGTGTATATATACCACATTTTTTTAATCCATTCATCTACTGAAGAACATCTAGATTCTTTCCAACTTCTGGCTATTATAAATAGGGCTGCTATGAACATTGTGGTGCATGTGTCTTTGTTGTATGTTGGAGTTTCTCTGGGGTATATGCCCAGAAGTGGAATAACCGGGTCTTCAGGTAGTACTATGTCCAATTTTCTGAGGAACTGCCAGACTGATTTCCAGAGTGGTTGTGTCAGTTTACAACCCTACCAACAATGGAGAAGTGTTCCTCTTTCTCCACATCTTCGCCAGTACCTGTTGTCATCTGAATTTTTGATCTTGGCCAATCTGAGTGGTGTGAGGTGGAATATCAGGGTTGTTTTGATTTGCATTTCTCTGATGGCTAAGGATGTCGTGCACTTCCTTAGATGCTTCTCAGCCATTCGATATTCCTCAATTGAGAACTTTTTGTTTAGCTCTGTACCCCAGTTTTAATAGGGTTTTTTGATTCTCTGTTGTCTAGCTTCTTGAGTTCTTTGTAATATCTTAAATATTAGGCCTCTTTCTGATGTGGGGTTGGAAAATATCTTCTACCACTCTGTTGGCTGCCTTTTTGTGTTCTTGACAGTGTCCTTAGCCTTACAGAAACTTTGCAATCTCATTAAGTCCCATTTGTCGATCTTTGACCTTAGAGCACAATCCTTTGCTGTTCTGTTCAGGAAATTTTCTCCTGTGCCTATGTGTTCTAAGGTTTTCCCTACTTTCTCTTCTAATAGTTTCAGTGTATCTGGTTTAATGTGGAGATCTTTGATCTACTTGCACTTGAGGTTTGTACAAGGAGATAAGAAAGGGTCTATTTTCATTCTTCTGCATGCTGAGTGCCAGTTGGAACAACACGAATTGTTGAAGAGGCTGTCCTTTTTTCTGTTGAATGTTTATAGATCCCTTGGCAAAAATGAGGTGACCATATATATGAAGGCTCATTTCTGGATCTTCTATTTTATTCCATTGATCCACATGCCTATCTCTGTACCAGTACCAGGCAGTTTTTAACGCAATTGTCTTGTAATATAGCTTGAAGTCAGTGATGGTGATTCCCACAGATGTTTTCTTGTTGTTGAGGATGGATTTTGCTATTCTAGGTGTTTTGTTATTCCAGATGAAATAGCACATTGCTCTTTCCAACTCTATGAAGAATTGGGGTGGAATTTTGATGGGGTTTGCATAGAATCTGTAGATTGCTTTTGGTAAAATGGCCATTTTTACAATGTAGATCCTTTCAATCCATGAGCATGGGAGATCTTTTCATTTTCTGAGATATTCCTTTATTTTCTTCTTTAGAGATTTGAAGTCCTTGTCATACATGTCCTTCACTTGCTTAGTTAAAGTCACACCAAGTTATTTCATAGTTTTTATGACTATTGGGAAGGGTATCTTTTTCCTAATTTCTTTCTCCACATGTTTGTCCTTTGAGTAGAGGAAGGCTACAGATTTGTTTGAGTTAATGTTATATCCAGCCACTTTGCTGAACTTGTTTATCAGCTGTAGGAGTTCTCTGGTGGAATTTTTGGGGTCACTTAGGTACACTATCATGTCATCTACAAACAGTGATGTTTTTACTTCTTCTTTTCCAATTTGTATCCCTTTGATTTCCTTTTTTTTTCTAATTGCTCTGGCCAGGACTTCCATTACTATGTTGAATAGGTAGGGGGAGAGTGGGCAGCCTTGTCGAGTCCTTGATTTTAGTGGGATTGCTTCAAGTTTCTCACCATTAAGTTTGATGTTGGCTATTGGTTTGCTGTATATTGCTTTTATTATGTTTAGGTAAGGACCTTGGATTCCTGTTCTTTTTAGGACTTTTAACATGAAGGGGTGTTGAATTTTGTCAAATGATTCTCAGCATCTAGTGAGATGACCATGTGGTTTTTTTTCTTTGAGTTTGTTTATATGGTAGATTATGTTGATGAATTTCCTTATATTAAACCATTCCTGCATCCCAGGGATGAAGCCTACTTGATCATGGGGAATGATCATTTTGATGTGTTCTTGGATTTGGTTTGCAAGGATTTTGCTGAGTATTTTTGCATCAGTGTTCATAAGTGAGATTGGTCTGAAGTTCTCTCTCCTTGTAGGGTTCTTGTGTGGCTTAGGATCCAGGGTTATTGTGGCCTTCTAAACTGAGTTAGGTAGTGTTCCATTTGACTCTATTTTGTAGAATAGTTTGGAGTTATTGGTAATAGGTTGTCAATAAATGTCTGATAGAATTCTGCACTGAACCCCTCTGGACCTGGGCTTCTTTTGGTTGGGAGGCTTTTGATCACTGCTTCTATTCCTTTAGGTGTTATTGGATTACTTAGATGGTTTACCTGGTCCTGGTTTAACTTTAGTATCTGGTATCTGTCTAGGAATTCATTCATTTCTTCCAGATATTCCAGGTTTTTTAGTATAGGCTTTTGTAGTTAGATCTGATAATTTTTTGAATTTCCTCAGTTTTAGTTGTCACATCTCCACTTTCCTTTTTAATATTGTTAATTTAGAATTTAGATACTCTCTCTCTTCCCTCTAGTTAGTCTGGCTAAGGTTTTATCAATCATGTTAATTTTCTTGAAGAACCAGCTGTTGGGTTTGTTGATTCTTTGAATGGTTCTTTTTCTTTCTATTTGGTCAATTTCTGCTTTAAGTTAGATTATTTCTTGCCGTCTACTCCTATTGGGTGTATCTGCTTTCTTTGTTCTAGAGCTTTCAACTGTGCTGTCAAGTTGCTGGTGTATGCTCTCTCCAGTTTCTTTATGGATGCACTCAGAGCTATGAGTTTTCCTCTCAGTGCTGCTTTCATTGCATCCCATAGGTTTGGGTATGTTGTGGTTTTATTTTCATTACATTCTAGAAAATCCTTTATTTCTTTCTTTATTTCTTCTTTGACCATGGTATCATTTAATAGAGCATTATTTAGTTTCTATGTGTATATGGGCTTTTTGTTGTATTTGTTGTTATTAAAGACCCGCCTTAGACCATGATGACCTGATAGGATGCATGGGAGTATTTCAATCTTTTGATATCTATTGAGGCTTGTTTTGTGACCAATTATATGGTCACAGTTTTGGAGAAGGTGACATGAGGTGCTGAGAAGAAGGTGTATTCTTTTGTTTTAGGATGAAATGTTCTGTAGATGTCTATTAATTCCAATCCGTTCATAACCTCTGCTAGTTTCACTGCATCCTTGTTCAGTTTCTGTTTCCATGATCTGTCCATTAATAAGAGTGGGTTGTTGAGGTTTCCCACTATTATTATGTGGGGTGCAATGTATTTTTTGAGCTTTAGCAGGGTTTCTTTTATGAATATGGGTGCTCTTGTGTTTGGAGCATATCTGGTAAGGATTGAGAGTTCCTCCTCACAAATTTTCCCTGTAATGAGTAAAAAGTGTCCTTCTTTATCTTTTTTTTTTTGGTAACTTTTGGTTGGAAATCTACTTTATTAGATATTAGAATGGCCACTCCAGCTTACTTCTTGAGACCGTTGCTTGGAAGGTTTTTTCCCAACCTTTTACTCTGAGATATTGTCTGTCTTTGTTTCTGAGATGAATTTCCTATATGCAGCAAAATGCTGGATTCTGTTTGTGTTTCCAGTCTGATTGCCTATGTCTTTTTATTGGGGAATTGAGTCCATTTATATTAACAGATATTAAGGAATAGTGGTTGCTGTTTCCTGCTATTTTTCTTTTAGAGGTAGAATTGTGCCTGTGTGTCTCTTCTTTTGGTTTTCTTGCTTAGGTATTTTCTTGTTTTTACTAGGATGTAGTTTCCTTCCTTGTACTGAGTTTTTCACCTATAATTCTTGTAGTGCTCAGTTTGTGGTCAGATATTGTGTAAATTTAGTTTTTTCTTGGAATATCTTGGTCTCTCCATCTACGTGATTGAGAGTTTTGCTGAGTATAGCAGCTTGGACTGACACTTGTGTTCTCTTAGTGGTGCATAATGTCTGTCCAGGATCTTCTAGCTCTCATAGTCTCTGTTGAGAAGTTAAGTGTGATTCTGATTGGTCTATCTTTACATTTTGGATGACCATTTTCCCTTACTACTTTTAGTATTATTTCTTTGCTTTGGGCACTTGGTGTTTTGACTATTGTGTCGGGAGGAATTTCTTTTCTGGTCCAACCTATTTGGAGTTCTGAAGGCTTTTTTTATGCTCATGGTCATGTCATTCTTAAGTATAGGGAAGCTTTCTTCTATGATTTTGTTGAAGATATTTACTGTGCCTCTTAGTTGATATTCTTCACCTTCTTCTATTCCTATTATCTTTAGGTTTGGTCTTGGGGGGGTGGTGGCCTGTGAGCTTTCCGCAAGCTTGGCCCTGATCTCTCTGCACCACGACTACTCACAGATCAGTCTCACTGTGTTCCTGGATCTCTGCTCTTCCCAGTGCCAGATGGCCCGAGCATTTCCATCCTGCTTTCTTATACAACCTATAACTACCTATCAGTGTGTAGGACCACTTACAGTAGCTGTACCCTTTCAAATTAATCATTAATCAAGAGAATGTCTCAGGGACTTGCCTATCAGCCAGTCTTATGGAGGCATTTCTTAATTAGTGTTTTTTCTTTCCAAATTTTCCTAGCTTATGTCGTATTGATAATAACCACCACAACCACCACCACCCCCACCATAACGAAACCCCCTAAGCAGCACATCATTAACAGCTTGCACAACACTTTCCAATACTGTGAAATGTAGTCCTCTGGGAGGAGATTTCCAAGTCAGTGTCAGCTTGATACTCCCCTGTTCCCCTGTCTGAAGTGTGTGGTGTCTTCAGCATTAGGGTGTCAATTTGGAGTTCTGGGGGACAACAAAGTGCAGTGACAATAGGCTACATTCTTCCGGGTTTGTCTTGCATACTCTTTGACCAGTAACTCAAATGTAGATAGTGTTGTGTTTCAGATGAGGTTGGACACTCTGTAATCAGTTTTTCCTTTTCGTTTGATGAATTTTAGCTTTCTGTAATGGTCTCCTGCTGGAAAAAAATTCAATGAGGGATAACATCTACACTTATCTGTTGGTATAAGGTTAAGTGTTTAAATCATTAGGAATTATACTGATGTGTAGGCTAGTGTTTGGTCAACTTGATACAGTTATTTGTGAAGAGAAGCCTTACTTGGAAACCTCCTACACATAACTTGGCCTGTGGTCTTTTTTTTTTTTTTTAGATTAATTATTGATGTGGAGGGCCCATTGATGGTGATGCCTCCCCAGGGCAGATGTTCCTGAGTTACATAAGAAAGCAGCTGGACGGGTCTTGAAGAGCAAGCCAGTAGGCAGAATTTCTCTGAGGCTTTTGCTTATGTTTCTGCATCATGGTTCTTGCCTTGAATTCATTTCTTTACTTTCCTCAGTAATAGAGTGTGACCTGAGAGTTATAAGCTGGAATAAATCCCTCTACAAGTTGTTTTTGGACATGGTGTTTTATCACAGCTATAGACAAGTGGTTTAGGAAAGTCATGGTAGTTGTTCTTTTCCATCCTCCCTGTGGGCCATGACCTTATTAGTTACAGGGAGTTGGCTAGGTTTCTTTTATCAGTTATGATTTGCCTCTTGTTTAGGGTGCTTTAAGTTCTATTAGAGGGCTGTTGTTTACTATCAGGAATATGTGAAACTACTGAACCTTGTCATCTTCATCATTTCTGTGTTCACAGTAATCAATATTGGGTACAACTATTGGTTGTTTTTGTGTCTAGTAGATTGCATATCATCTCCCATTACTATGAAAACTAACTTTTAGACACAGGCTTTTGGGTCAGAACTAGCTTAAATGCTCTCAATCCTGTGTCCAAAGTATACAATGTCTTCTGCAAGAGATTATTTAGCTTCAGCTTCTGGGAGGCAACCAAGGGAAACATCAATAGCTTAAATTGTTTTAAGAATCTCTTGTACTCCTCTGATCCACAACTCAAATGAGGTTTGTTGACACTATTTTTTGGTATACTTTATTGTGTTCTTATATCTCTACCTCTCTTACAACACTTAATTCCACCTTCATCCCTTTTAATCCCCAAATTTTAGGTAGGAAAGACCGTTTGAGGAAAAGGGGGGCACTGACTTCTTTCAGCCAATTAATTACACAATGTCCTGTTGAATAGGGGTGTTGAGGTCCTTGAGGTAAGTCCAATATTTTCTGTCAGAATAACTTCAACTTCTCATAAAACCTCAATATCAGCAATCTGGAGCAGGAGCCGCCTTTCTGAGCACCCTGACTCTCTTGTGACTCTGGCTTTTATACCTTTTTCAGAGTTCCCAGGATTTAACTATCTGCAGCTGGAATGGATCACTCCCCTGCTAGTGCATGAGACAAATCATAATCACCTACTGTGAAGCAGCCTCTTATCCCACAGCTGGGATTAAAATAAAAAGAAATTCACATAATTGTGTTTTTAAGGAAACCAAAATTCTCACTACAGAGGGTTCTTTTGTCTGGTGCTGGGGCTTTGTTAGTCTATGCCTCTTGGAGGCACTTATCCTAAGTAGCATAACTTCATTTAAATTTCTAGTTCTATCTACTTACTTGCAAATTTAATTATTTCATTTATCTTCACATATGAATAATATTACAATGTGTATGTGTATCATATTTTCATTTTCCATATACCAGTGGACAGATATTCAGTTTTGTTCATTTCCTAGCTATTCTAAATTGAGCAACAATGAATACATGTGAACAAGTACCTATGGGGTAGGATGTTAAACCTTATAGTAGTTTAAAGCTTCTGTCCCCCTCTGTAAACTTCCTCCTCATTTGGCTGTTTCCCTTGCTCCATGAGTTGGATTTTTTTTGTTGTTGTTGTTGTTCCATGCGTGGAATGTTGGCCTTAGGTCCAGAATGAATGGGACTCAATTCAGAATGTCTTTTCCAGCACTTGTATCTTGCAGGCACTGTATGTATTTTCTTTCCACACTTTCAGCCTCTTAGGTTTCACCTGGAGGTCTTTGATCCATTTGAAGTTGATTTTTGTGCAGGGTGTTAGATGTGGGTATAGATTCATTACTTTATATGTGGATAGCCATGTTTTTCTAGCAACATTTCTTGATGATGCGTCTTTTGCCAGTGTGTATTTTAGGGATTTTTTTCAAATGTCAGCTGGCTCTTATTACACTTATTATTTGGTTCTTTTATGTTTATCCCATTGAAGGCCTTATATGCTTAATATCAGGAAAGTTTTATGTTGATTGACTATTGTCAATTGGATTGAGTCCAGAACATCAGAACTTGATGAATGGGTTAAGCCATACCTAGCACTAGTTTGGTTAACTCTATTAATCTCATATTAGGATTATATAAACGATGGTACCTTCTTTAAGGGGCCTATGGGTGTTGAGTAGATAATCCATAACTATTTCCTGTACTGGCATACAGGGTTGTTTGAAAATGCAATGCAATAAAGAATGTGAACACAACATTGTAAATTGTAAAGTATTCTATTGATGAGTAGCATTAGATTCATTTGATTAGTGTAATATATTTCACAGGGTTAGATATGTTTTGAGATTTAAAAGTTGTATATTAAGATAATTATTTTATTATTATATTTATACCTTTTCACAATAGAGACATATTAATTTCACTTTATCTTTCATTTTATAAACATGTCTAGAGTCTAGATCCAAAAACAAACCAACTATATATATATATATATATATATATATATATATATGTATATATATATATATATATATATATATATATATATATATATATAAGAAATATTACTTTTAGATCCTTTTCAAAGTATCATGCTAGGAAACTTCTCTTTTTAAAAGAAGTATTCCTTTTATTTATTTTTGTTTTAAATATCCGTCCACCCACATGTAGCACATAGCACTTGTTTTTAGTTTTAACTGCCTGCAAAACAACGTTTTTTATACAGTGGTCAAAGACTACTACTTGTTTTGATCACATTATATAGAATGATGAATGACATTCAATGTCAACCACTAAAAATGTGATTTTGAACCTTCTTTAAAGTGATCTACTGTACAATAGACAAATTATGCTTGATTTGAATAGTAGCTAATTATTAACTCAGAGATGATTGCCTCAACCACAACAAAACCATTTCAACGAGTTCACTGTGGAGACATGATGGTGCCTGGGATGTGGTTTGTAGTGGGCACCAAATATTTTGTAGTTTCAAAGCTATAAACTTTTAACCCTTGTCATAAAATTCTTTTGATTTTCTTTTAGTCTTAATATGATTTAAAGTTGTTCACTCTAGATTGTCTAATGTCAGCATCTAAATACTGTGTCCTTAGATGATATTGGTAAAGAGCAAGGAAGTGGGTGTGGATGTGGTTCCAATTACTCTGCTGCTCTTATGCTTCTGTTGTGGCTTTCAGAAATATCTTTTGTAAGTTTAATATCCTTCCTGCACGTAATTGTAACCAGGCTTCCTTAATTGTTCTATAGTGAGTGTTTTAGTTCCATAGTTATTTTCATAGATAGGGCACTTTGTCACTTTTGATGCCATGATCTTCCCACATATTTTAATGTTGTTCATATTATATGTTCAAAAACATGTTAGGATTTATAAAAGTTTAATTCATTGTGGTAGAATTTTTGCAGTAACTTTCCAAAGTACAAACAAGTACGCGCCTGTGAAATTTATCACTTTGTTCTACACTTGCGTTTGTAATGTTCAGTAAGTTGTGTAAAGTTTGAAATTAAAAAAAGTTAATTTTATTGAAGTATATATTTTATATCATAAAATTCACTTTAAAAGTTAACTTAATTGTTTTTAATAGATTTACAAAACTTCTATTCAACCACTACAAATCCGGGTTTGAAGTAAATATATACTAATCTATGGTTTCATGAGAGGCTAGAGCAGACCTGTTTTGAGTTGGGGAGGGATCCAGAGCTGGGATAAATCAGAAGAATTTAGGGCTTATTCAAATGTCTGTTATTCTAGGAAATTGACATTTATGGCCCTTTTCTATAAAATACTTTAAAAATTGTGTAACTACATTAATATAAAGGTGAATACAATTCATCATTTTGCTCGCCATTATTACATTAAAATTAAACATTTTTATGCCCCTAAAGTACTGTGGGCATCAGACATTATGTCTATTTTACCTAATAAACTGGTTCTGGAAGAATCATAAGAAATTTGTTTTGTAATTACTTATTTGTAAACATGAAAAATAAATGAGGTGAAAGAAAAGCCTTGTGCATTGAGGAAGGAAATAGAGCAAAACATGGGAATTCTGTTGTGGTGCAGGTAGGGCACTGAAGGTTCAGAGGCACAGTTTTGGTGAAGGAAGCTGAGACAGTGTAGTAGGGAAAGAAAGAGCAGTAACATCAGAAAGTTCAAAAGTTCAGCCACAGTGATTTGGAATTTTAATATCTCTTCTAAGAGGCCCATTGCATTCTTGCTTTGAAGACCCCATCAATCCTTGCATATCTGTGGTCAGTTTTTGTAATTAAGTTTATTTTTAAAAATTTTATATGTATGTATTGTATTTACTTAATTTCCCCCTAATTCTCTTTCCAACCCTCCCATATCTTCAGCTCCCACTTCCTCTCAAATTCATGTTCCTTTTTTCTTTATTATCATCACACACACACACACACACACACACACACACACACACACACACACACACACAAACATGTGAACACGAATTGTATCAAATTCTATTGGGTAAACAATTGGGGAGCTTCTCCACAGGAGAATTTGTTTACACATTCATTTTGGCATGTCAATTGGTGTTGACATTACTCAGGTCTTTTTTAAGTCAAGCATATTGTTGAAAGTTCAAGTGTGTAGTTTCTTGGTAATATAGAGAAGATACTATTTCAAAGCAGACTTTATGATCCTCTGGCTCTTAAAATGTTTTTTCTTTTCTCTGGGCCTCAAGTGTGGGAATTGTGTTGTAGATGTATTAGCAGAGGCTGGTCACCCCCTAGTCAGTTCTCTTACTTTCTGTAATTGTCTCTGTTTGTTTAAAAAATGTTTTTTAACAGGTGTGCGATCTACATTTATCTATGGGTATAAGGAGAAGTATTTTGAATGGAGCTCGGGATTATACCTTTTAGGAAGGTGGCCGTAGTAGGGTCTCCTCTAAGGTCTATGATCTCACTAGTTGTAAGTAGTTGGCTATGTTTTTACTACCAGGCATAATTCCCTTCTTGTATAGTGGATTTTAAGTTCAGTTAGAGAGCTGTTGTTTACTACCAGATTGTAAGTGCCACTCTAGTACAGTCTGGTCATTGTTGTGGTTCACAGGTGTCACACATGGGTATGACTACAGATGGCTCTTCACTCTTGGAGGCATGGATTACCTTCCAGTACAAAAAGCAAGTTCTCAGGTCAGGCAAAAGGCTTTTGAATGAGATACAGTTCAGTTCCTTTAAGTGCCCAGGTTTTTAAGTTCATGGTGTCTTCAACAATAGGAATTCACCTTCAATTTCTTGAAATCAATCAAAGTCAATAGCAATAGTCTCATAGTTTCTTGTGATCCTCTGACCAACAACTCAAAAGATTTTTTATTCCTGGTGCTATTTTTTTTTGTTATATAGTCAATAACTGATGAGCATTATCACCTCAAACAACATAACTTCTTTATTCTGTATATATATATATATGCACACATATTTATATAGTTATTATTAAAATTAAATAGTATAAATTAATTTTAGGTAAATAGAAATTAGTATGAATTCATTATGAATTTTTAAAACATTCACAGTGCTACTTATTCCCTCTCTTTCAGTGTTATCTTACCTTTTTTCCCAATTAAATCCACCACACCCTGCCTAGTTCATTAAAGAAGAAACAAAAAAATGGCTAAATAATATCTTTAAAATGTTCATGATCCTTAGCAGTTATGGAAATGAACATTAAAACAACTTTGAGACTTATTTTAAGCAGTGAAAATGGATAAAGGCAACACAACAATGTGCCAATGCTAAAGCTATGGAGAAAGAGGAGCTGGTTCACCATTCGTGGGAGGCAGACGGGTGAAGCCCCTCTGGATATCAGTGTGGAGAGTGCTCCAACAGCTAAAGAGAGACAAATGCCACAAAGTCTGTCTAACCACTGTGTCTAGTCATTGGTTCCTAACTCTAAATCTTCACATGTGAATATTCAACTTGGGTAACTGCAGAAACTAGGAAGGTAAACAGGGCCATTTGGAGGGAGGGGATAGAACCCTAGAGAGGAAGACATTCTGGCTTCAAGAGATAAGCAGGAAATGGAACAATCTGGCACTTTAAATTCTTAGGCTCATATTCCTTCTGTGTTTATGGCATTATTTAATGCTTTCTGTGGTTAAAACCTTTCCCTCCTCTGTTTTAAGTTCTGCTTCTGTATGGATGTTTACATTTACCTGCTGTTCTCTTTGGCTTTTAAGATTTTAAAATTTCTATTTATATAAAAAATGTTGTGGGAAGTACACTAAGCCTGCAGGCTGATAATTATGTTAACAGTAGTAATTCTTAAAATTAATATGGGCATTTTTTGGTTTCTTTTCCAATTTCTTTCATCAATATTAACTTTTCCAATGAATGAATATGGGCATTTGTGTCTACCTTCTTCATCAATACTTTATACTTTTTATTGTGTATATGTATGTATTTATCTCTTTGGTTAAATTCATTCTCAAGATATTTTATTTTTAAAATGTGAGATCAAGTTCTTGGTTTCTTTTTGAGACAGTTACCAACAGGAATTCTCTATATAAAATCACATATGCAAATGGATTTTCACTTGGAGGCATTTGATTTCTTTCTGCCCAATTGCCCTTTCCAGGATTGTTAATATTACATTGAGTAGGATTCAGGCCTTGTTTCCAATAAAGAGAAAAAGACTTATATTTCACTGTAATTTATTGTTTTACTGTGGGCTAGCATTGCACCACATTTTTCCTAGATCAAATTTGTACAGAGTTTTTATCATGAGAGAAAGTAAAGGTGACGTCTACCAAATGTCCTTTATGCATTGACTAAGAGGATATTATGTGATTTTTATCTTTCAGTCTGTTAATGTAAGCAAAGCCATCTGGAGCAAAAAGAATAAACTAGAATGCTTATACTTCTTAATTTTAAAGTATATTTCAAAGCTATTGTAATTAAAGTAGTATGGTACATGAAAATTAAAGAAACAGAGCAAAGAAACAACATAAAACCCTATTAATAAAACCACTTAATTTGACTCAGTTGATCCTCAATAAAAAACCAGTAAAATGCAATGAAAAGAAGGACAGTCTCGGACCTTTGTTTCCACCCGGCGGTGCACGGAAAGCGCGCCCCTGCCCTGCCTGATCCAGGGACCAGGAACCCAGCATTGGGACCTCTGTTCCCACCCGGCGGCATTGGGGCTCAGAACAAGGCTCGGCCCATCTGCTACCTAGACCAGCAGTTCACAAAGTTTAAGGCCTGGTGAGTAGGAGATCCGAGCAGCCAGGAGGCAGAGAGATCTCTATCAGCATCTTGAGGTATGATTTCAGGTCTGCGTCTTCTTTTTCTGGAGTGTTTGGCATTCAAATGTTTGCTGTTATGGGAGAGCTGGGTTCTGGTGTTGCCAGGTTGTCTTGGTTTCCTTGGGATATACTCTTTCTCTTTCCTCTTGCCATCTTGTTGTCAGTGATATGTTTTTGCCTTTCCCTTGCATCTGGTCTGTGTCCCTGGATCTCCACTGGTCCAGGTGGCAGCTGGGCCGAGCCCTGTTCTGAGCCCAAACATCGCCGGGTGGAAACAGAGGTTCCAATGCTATTTCCCTGGTCCCTGGATCAGGCAGAGCGGGGGCGCGCTTTCCGTACGCACTCCACAGAGATCTCTCTGCTCCCTGGCTGCCCAGATCTCCTACTCACCAGTTTTTAAAACTTTAGGAACTGCTGGCCCCCTGAGATTATTTATATATCATTTATGTTTAACTTTTCATTATATAATTAAAAAATTTGATGAAAAAATAAAAAGGACAGTCTCTTCAGTAAATCACATTAGACCTGCAGAGGGCTGTGAGTTTTTAGCTCTGCTAAGGTGCATATTAAGTCCAAAGTGAGGCTGCATAAACACCAGTCCCCTAAGAACAAAATAAGCTATGTTGAGAAAAGTGATTATCCATACGCAGAACATGAAATGAGGCCTGTTTCTAATATTATATACAAACACTAACTGAAACCATATTAAGGACTTAAATAGCAAACATAAAACTGAGTTGTAGAGGGAAACAGATAAGAACAAAATATAAAGATATATGCAGGGATAAAAACTGCTACTCTATATACTGAATAAAATTTTAGTTTAAAAAGGCCTCCAGATTTTCCAATTTTGTGGAGTATAAGTTTTTGTAGTAGGATCTGATGATTTCTTGAATTTCCTTAGTTTCAGTTGTTATGTCACCACTTTCCTTTCTGATTTTGTTAATTTGGATACTCTCTCTTTGCCCTTTAGTTAGTCTGGCTAGGGGTTTATCAATCTTGTTGATTTTCTCAAAGAACCAACTCTTTGTTTTGTTGATTTTTTCAATGGTTCTTTTTGTTTCTATTTGGTCTATTTCTGCCCTAATTTTGATTATTTCTTGCCGTCTACTCTTTTTGGGTATATCTGCTTCCTTTTGTTCTAGGGCTTTTAGCTGTGCTGTCAGGTTGCTGATGTGAGCTCTCTCCAGTTTCTTTTTGGAAGCACTTAGGGCTATGAGTTTTCCTCTCAATACTGCTTTCATTGCATCCCATAGGTTTGGGTATGTTGTGTTATCGTTTTCGTTGAATTCTAGAAAGTCCTTAATTTCTTTCTTTATTTCTTCTTTGACTCTGCTATCCTTTAACAGAGCGTTGTTTAGTTTCCATGTGTATGTGGGCATTTTGTTGTCTTTGTTGTTGTTAAAGACCAGCTGTAGACCATGGTGATCTGAGAGGATGCATGGGAGTATTTCAATCTTCTTATATCGATGAAGGCTCGTTCTGTGTCCAATTATGTGGTCAATTTTTGAGAAGGTGCCATGCGGTGGTAAGAAGAAGGTGTATTCTTTTACTTTAGGATAGTATGTTCTGTATATATCTATTAATTCTAGTTGGTTCAAAGTCTCTGCTAGTTTTGCAGTGTCCTTGTTCAGTTTCTGTTTCCCTGATCTGTCCATTGGTGAGAGTGGGGTATTAAAGTCTCCCACTATTATTGTGTGGGGTGAAATGTATTTTTTGAGCTTTACTAGAGTTTCTTTTATGAATGTGGGTGATTTTTTATTTGGAGCATATATGTTAAGGATTGAGAGTTCCTCCTGACAGATTTCCCCGGTAATGAGTAAAAAGTGTCCTTCTTTATCTTTTTTGATAACTTTTGGTTGGAAATTTACTTTATTCGATATTAGAATAGCCACTCCAGCTTGCTTATTGGAGCTGTTTGCTTGGAAGTTTTTTTGCCACCCTTTTACTCTGAGATAGTGTCTGTCTCTGTCTCTGAGATGAGTTTCCTGTATGCAGCAAAAGGCTGGATTTTGTTTATATATCCAGTCTGATAGTCTATGTCTCTTTATTGGGGGGTTGAGACCATTTATGTTAATAGATATCAAGGAATAATTGTTTCTGTTTCCTGCCATTTTTGCTTTTTTGGGTTGAGTTGTGTCTGTGTTTTTTTCTTTTAGTTTTCTTGTTTAGGAGTTTTCTTGTTTTTACTAGGCTGTATTTTCCCTCCTTGTATTGGGTTTTCCACCTATAATTCATTGTAGTGCTGGGTTTGTGGTCAGATATTGTGTGAATTTTGATTTGCCTTGAAATATCTTCATCTCTCCATCTATGGTGATTGATAGTTTTGCTGGGTATAGCAGCTTGGGCTGGCACTTGTGCTCTCTTAAGGAGTGCATGATGTCTGTCCAGGCTCTTCTAGCTTTCATAGTCTCTGTTGAGAAATCGGGTGTGAGTCTGATTGGTCTGCCTTTATATGTTACCTGACCTTTTTCCCTTACTGCTTTTAGTATTCTTTCTTTACTTTGGGCACTTGATGTTTTTACTATTATGTGTTGGGAGGTATTTCTTTTCTGGTCCAACCTATTTGGAGTTCTGAAGGCTTCTTTTATGCTCGTGGTCATCTCATTCTTGAGGGTAGGGAAGTTTTCTTCTATGATTTTGTTGAAGATATTTACTGTGCCCCTTAGTTGATACTCTTCTCCCTCTTTAATTCCTATTATCCTTAGGTTCGGTCTTCTCATTGTGTCTTGTATTTCCTGGACATTTTGGGTTAGGAGCTTTTTGTTTTTTGCATCTTCTCTGGCTGTTTTGTCTATGTTTGCAATGTTGTCTTCTGCCCCCGAGATTCTCTCCTCGATCTCTTGTAATCTGTTGGAAATGCTTGCTTCTGTGACTCCTGATTTCTTTTTTTTGGTATTCTGACTCTAGAATTATCTCTTTTAGCGTTTTCTATTGTGTCAATTTCTGTTTTAATTTCCCTCTTCCATTCCTTTATTTCTTTGGTTCTGTTTTCCTCTCGTTCTTTGAGTTCTTTGAGTGTTTTTCTTGTTTCCTCTTTAAAAGCTTCTGAATCTTTTTGCTTTTCCTCCCTTTCTTGTTTAAGTAACTCTATCAGCGTCTTGAGGCATGATTTCAGGTCTGTGTCTTCTTTTTCTGGAGTGTTTGGAGTTCCGATGTTTGCTGTTATGGGAGAGCTGGGCTCTGGTGTTGCTAGATTGTCTTGGTTCCCTTGGGATATACTCTTTCTCTTTCCTCTTGCCATTTTGTTGTCAGTGATAAGTTCTTACCTTTCCCTTGTATCTGGTCTGTGACCCTGGTTCTCCACTGGTTGAGGTGTCAGATGGGTCGAGCCCTGTTTTATGCCTCAGAGTCGTTGGGTGTGAGCAGAAGTTCCAAAGTTCTGTTTCTGTTTGCTGGATCAGGCACGGCAGGGCAGGGCAAGGCAGGGGGTGCACTTTTCTTGTGTACTCCACAGAGATCTTTCTGCTCCCCTGCGGTCTAGGTCTCCCACTCACCAGTTGCTCAGCCTCTATGAGCCGCCGTTCCGCGTGGCAGGTAGGCCAGGCTCTGCTCTGCGTCTGGAAGTCGCCTCCGGGTGGAAACAGAAGTTCTAATTTTCTGCTCCCAATTGCAGTTGCTCAGCCTCTATGAGCTGCCGATCTGGGTGCCAGGTAGGCCAGGCTCCGCTCTGCGTCCGGACGTCGCCTCCGGGTGGAAACAGAAGTTCTAATTTTCTGTTCTTAATCGCAGTTGCTCAGCCTCTATGAGCCGCTGTTCCGCCTGGCAGGTAGGCCTTGCTCCGCTCTTCATCCGGAATTTGCCTTCGGGTGGAAACAGAAGTTCTAATTTTCTGTTCCCAATCGCTGGATCGGGCAGGGCGGGGCAAAGCAAGGTACGGTGTGCACTTTCTGTGTGCACTCCGCAGAGATCTCTCTGCTCCCCTGCAGTCTTGGTCTCCCACTCACCAGTTGCTCAGCCTCTATGAGCCGCCGTTCTGCCTGCAGGTAGGCCAGGCTCTGCTCTGCGTCCGGAAGTGGCCAGTTGCTCAGCCTCTATGAGCCTCCGTTCTGCCTGGCAGGTAGGCCAGACTCTGCTCTGCGTCCAAAAGTCGCCTCCGGGCGGAATCAGAAGTTCTAATTTTCTGTTCCCAATAGCAGTTGCTCAGTCTCTATGAGCCGCCGTTCAGCCTGGCAGGTAGGCCAGGCTCCGCTCTGCGTCCGGAAGTGGCCAGTTGCTCGGCCTCTATGAGCCTCCGTTCTGCCTGGCAGGTAGGCCAGGCTCTGCTCTGCGTCTGGAAGTTGCCTCCGGGCGGAAACAGAAGTTCTAATTTTCTGTTCCCAATTGCAGTTGCTCAGCCTCTATGAGCCGCCGTTCTGTCTGGCAGGTAGGCCAGGCTCTGCTCTGCGTCTGGACAGCCACCTAATTTGACAATGATTCCAAAACTATACGTTGGAAAAAAGGCAGCCTCTTCATTAACTGGTGCTGGAGGAGGTACAGACATGTGCATGAGTGAAACTAGATCCCCGTTTATCACTTTGCGCAAAAAAATACAGCCAAATATACCAAAGACTTTAAGGATCCAACCTCTGAAACTGAGAAAAAGAATGGGAAAAACAGTAGATGTATAGGTCTCCATACTTCATGAAATAATTCCAACAACTGACAAGTGGAATTTCATAAAATCAAAACAGTTCTGAACAGCTGAGGAAACAGCTAATTGAATGAAGACATGTTACAGACATATTACATTTAGAGGTCAAAAGTTTTTGCTAGATATACATTTCACATGAGACTAATATTTAGAATATCCAAAGATTTCAAAAACCCAAGCAGTAAATCTAATAACACAGCCAATAAACACAGCCATTTCTGATATGATGAAATGAATGTCCAATAAACATATAAAACCATCAACCTCCCTAGCATGTAGCCATCAGATAAATTTGAATAAAGCTACACTGAGAAAACTATCAGTTGGAATGTCAATGATTATGAGAACAAATAAAATCAGGCCATTCTGGCAGGAATGTGGACAACACAGAGCCCTCATAGGTAGCTGCTAATGATTGTTACCTAGTCTTGTCACTACGGAACTCAATACAGAATATTCTCAAAAGAACTAAAATCAGTCCACCAAATGAACCACCTTATATCATTCTTGGGTGTTTACCTCAAGAATTTTAGTCAGTATCTCACAGAGATACTTATACATCAGTGTTAACTCCACACCATTCACAATAGCTAGGTTTTAGAAGCAATTTAGGAGCTAAGGACTGGAGGAATTAAGTAGCAAATGTATATACAGTTGCCCTTTCAGCTGCAGATAATGAAATCAAATTTAATTTGCATGAAAATAGGTGCAGCCTGAGCAAATCATACTAAGAAAATTAAGGAGCCTCAGAAAGACAGACAGGGTTTTATCTCATCCCTTGACTCCTAGATTTACATAGACACACAAAATCGCTTATGTTTCTGTGACATGAAAGTGAGCCAACCTCTCCAGAGAGTTTAAGAGGCTATCAGGAACAGGAATAGATGGAGAAACACCGTATCATGGAATGAAAGATGATGAGAAGTCCGACATCATTTTGTAAGCCACTTGCAGCAAATCAAAATACCCGTTAGTTTCAGAAATTACTGAAATCAAATTTCGTTTATAAAATCTGTTTCTCTCATGTCAGCACCTTATGGGAAATGTTGTTGTTCTGATAGACATTTTGTTTCAATGTGTAAATATTCTCAAAATGTTTTAATGTTGTAATGCTACAAGCAATCCTCCAACACACATTAGTAGTTCATTGTTTTATTTAATGAAACTAGTTTAGACACACATTCAGAATAATATCATGAGAATTCTTATTTTTATGAATGAAGAATTTACTGAGTTACCTCAATCTCTGTGTAAAACTTCTGGGATGGTTTTCCTTCCTCTCTTTGTGTAGTCCCATTTGCTGATGTCTTTATATACTTACTTTAAGTCAATCTTTTATTTTGTGTATTTAAACCACATTTAGAACCTTTTATATTAGTGTGTTAGTCTTATTGTATCCCCAGTGATTAACTGGGTATCAACTGTTTTCTTTGTTGTTATTGTTGTTAAAAGTCAAGGGCACCAAAGTTGTTAAAAGATGACATCCTGGGTTTCTGCACCAATGTTAGGAAAAGGATGAAGAGAGTGGGGGGAGGGATATGGCTCATGTAGGTGCCTGGGGGCAAGGGAGATTCCTCTAGGAGGCCCATGTTGGGAATCTCTTCCCCCTGAGGGACCAGCCACATAATGGTATAGTAAAAAATAGAGTTTATTCAAGTCATGGGAGAATTAAGAGGGTAGTAGAGACAGAAAGAGAGAGAGAAGAGAGGAGTAGAGGAGTAGAGGCCAGCCATGAGCACGTGGAGGGAGGTGGGAAGAGGAGTGTTAAGAGGAGGAGAGCAAGTCTACAAGAGAGCAAGAGGCCAAGAGAGAGAGGAGGGGGCAAGCAGCCCCTTTTATAGTTTCAGGTCACTGGGGCAGAGCATACCTGGCTGTTACCAGGTAACTGAGGGGTGGGGTTTACAGAATTCCAACAGTTATTGTTAGAGGTCTCAAGTTGAATGTGTTTTGATACCAGGGAGACTGAATTTAGTGTCAGGGTTAAAATTTGATGCTTTCAGCACCAGTGCTTAAATTTTGGTGCACTTGGAGACATCTGAGACAGTTCTGACACTACAGATACCTGTTTTCCATGCTCAGAGACTGCATTTTAGTGTACAGTATGACCTGCACATTGAGGTTGGACTCTTCCCAGGTACTGTGATGGACAGCAAAGCTTGAGAACAGCTTCCCACACAGTGACCTCATAAAACCAGCTTGCAAGTCTTGTTATTTTTAAAATAACCTGTCAGTTGTGTCTCTTCACACAATGTGTGTTTTGCACTGTTGTCCTAGGGTGTTGATACTCTTACAATCAAATGGCATTGATGTTAGCCCCACTCACTGTTGACTCACACCTGAGTTATTCTTACCAAAACTTCCTGTTTAGTCTGTGGGATAGTCATGGACATCATACTCTGTATCTTTGCTTTATAAAACACCATGGGATTTTCTCTTATTTGTCACTGTTGATCTGCTTATGCAAGAGACCTCCTACCCCTTATGTTATTTTTTAAAAATGAGCTGAATAAACAATTTTATAAAATGGAACATTATACATAATCCTGTATCTCAGAAGATGATTGATTTAACTTACATTTTAAGTCGCATTACAATAATCATGTGAGTGTATTTTAATCATTCCTTAACATACTTGGGGGTGCAGATATTAGTATGTCTAAATATGCACAAAAATTAATCTAACATCTTTTTTAGTATTTAACATATACTTCATCTTTATTATCTTTTTCTTAATCTTTATAGAATATTTCCCATAACTTTTCTTTTCTTTTTCTTGCAACATTTTTTAAAGAGATACATGTACAGATTTTTTAAAGCATTTTGGCATAAAACTATATGAATATATTTTTTGTCAGTATTTAATTCTTTTAGAGGTTTGATAGCATGCATTGAAATTCCACCAGTTACCATAAGCATAAAGTACATGTAGGACAGAACGTAACATGGAAAGAGTTTTCTTGGTGAGTATAGATTAAGCATAATGATCTTTGAATACCAAAAATTGCCACAAGGCTATATTCTTAGCTCTTTAATTATTAATGATTTGAGGTCTAGGTGTACCCCACTCTGAGAGGGTGCTATATACACTTATTTCTTTCTAAGAAGGACTGAGGCTTTCACTTTTTGGACTTTGTTTTGGTTTTTTTTTTTTTTCTTTTTTGAGCTTCATTCGGCCTGTGAGTTGTTTCTGGGGTGTTCAGAGCTTTCTGGGGCTAGTATCCAATTGTCAGTGACTGCATATTATGTCTGCTCTTTTGTGACTGGGTTATATCACTCAGGATGATATTCTCTAGATGCATCCATTTTCCTAGGAATTTCATAAAGTCATCGTTTCTGGTGGCTGAGTAGTACTCCATTGTGTAAATATACCACAATTTTTGTATAAAAATTTTGTTAATCCATTCATTAACTGAAGGACATCTGGGTTCTTTCCAGCTTCTGGCTATTATAAATAAGGCTGCCCTGAACATTGTGGTGCATGTGTCCTTATTGTTTATTGGAGCATCTCTGGGTATATTCCCAGAAGTGGAATAACTGGGTCTTCAGGTAGTACCATGTCCAATTTTCTGAGGAAGCACCAGACTGATTTCCAGAGTGGTTGTACCAGCTGGGATTTTTTTTTAATGGAGATCATAAAATACACAGAGTAGTTAAGAAAGAACATTGATTATATCAGATGTGTACTGATGATGTGAAAGTTGAAGTGAGACTGTAAAATAAGGGAGGATGGTAAAAAGGAATGGGTGGGGCATGTGGACAATATGCTGACAGTAGTTACATACTGTATGATAATGGCTTTGTATTGCCCAATACTAAAAATGGTCAGTATTTAAATAGTCGAATTAACAGCACTAACCGATGAACCTTCCGTTAATTCCTTACAGGAACAAAATCATTTTCTCTGTATTGTTCCAATTTTAGTATATGTGCTGCCAAAGTGAACACATCATTTTCTTTTAGTTGTTTAGCCAGATCTAATATTATGACATTGGATGCTTAGAATTTAATTAAATAATACTTTAAATTTTCCATGCATGAGGATTTTAAATAAGCAACTGTCTGTCTATTAAGTTGTACCTATGCATTGTTTATTCCTACCCAGCTCTCTTTCTTCTTAAAGTCCCATGGCTTTCAGTCACATGCTTAATTCTTGTGTGTGTGTGTGTGTGTGTGTGTGTGTGTGTGTTTGAGATAAAGTATAATGTAAACTAGACCTCTCTCATATGTGAACTTCTGATTCTTCTGTCCTTACCTACAAAGTGCTGGGATTATAGCACCCAGAAATTTTGTGGGTGGAACCCAGGGCTTTGTGCAGGTCAGGCAATCACTCTACCAGAAGACCTATTCTTCCAGATTCCTTTTTCTTTGGAAGTCTCATAATTCAGATGCTGGTCATGGAGCAGGGATTGGGGTGGGGGATGAGAAATACTGGCATTTTTCCTTTTTGAAGCAGATTTTTTTAAAAATCAGGTCTCATTACTGACTAGTTCCTAAACTCACAGCATGTACTAACTGGATTATATTATGTGTCTTCATTGAGTGATGACTGACTGTTAATAAATGATTTAAATCATTTCTTGAAAATGTAGCACTTCACTGGGTACTCAGCAATTCCTCCAGTTCCTAGTTTGGGTTGATCTTGTCAGGATTTATGTATTTAACAAAAAGCACTGTGAAAGAAATGTAAATATTACACAATGTCATTTCTTCAAAGTTGTAAAAGAAAAGGTACAAATTATTATCACAAGTTTATTATTATAATATATTATTTATTCATATTATTATTTCTTGACTTTGTGCTTCCTGCTGCAGAAACCTAATGGTTGCAGCAGACACACAGCCCTTACTTTTAATGAAGGGCTTCAATTATTTAGATTATGGACATTATAAATTTACAGTTTCCTTTAAAATGTTTCAAAGTCAAGAAAACATGCTATTATAATTTTTTGAGCAAAGATAAATTAAAAATGTGGGTGCTATATCATCTGCTATAAATATATTAATTATATCATAGTAATTATAATTATTAAGTATATTATAATTACATTATATTAATATTATAAATATTAAAACCTTTGGTAGCATTTAGAGTTGTGACTTATCAGGAACACATATCAGGAAGTACATCTTTGATGGTCAGGTACCATGCACCTGAGAGGAAAATCATTCCAGCCTAGCTTGCAATATCCTTGCGAGTGATTTTGAGTTTCCTGAGTTCTGTGCCTTTAGCTTCAAGTTGAGGAAAATTAACACATTGAGAAAAGACTTGACAGAAGTCAGTTATTTATATTGGATAAATGATATTATTTGTTAACATTTAACATTGGTTGCAGGCAAGCCTCTTAATCTTTAGTTTTTGTGTGTTTGTCTGAGATGGACTCTTATCCGGACTGTCCTGGAACTCACCATGTAACCTGTGCAGGCTTCGAAGTCATGAGTCTCATGCTTCAGTCTCCAAGTGCTAGGATTGTAGACCTCTGCCACCACTCCTGGCAGTCATGCTTAGAGTCTTACACCCTTGCCAGCAAGCTTTTCTTCTTTCATTAAAATCACAATGTTTTCTCATACAATATAGTTTGATCATAGTTTCCCTTCCCTCCTCCTAGTTTCTCCTCTCCTCCTCTCCCTTCTGGATCTACTCCTTTTCTGTTTCTCATGAGAAAAGAACAGGCTTATAAGAGATAACAACTAAATGTGACAAAATGAAATATAATAAAATGAAGCAAATCTACCCTATCGCACCAAAGTTGGAAATGGCAACCTAAGGGGAAGAGATGAGTTCCAAGAGCAGGCCCAAAAATCAGAGCAATGCTTGTTCTCATGGTCAGGATTCCAATAAGAATATTTAGCTAATATATATGCAGAGGTCCTTTGCTTACTGCTACAATCTCTGTGAGATCAGGTCTTCCTTGCTCAGTTGATCCAGAGGCCTTGTTTTCCTTTCCTTTCCTTTCCTTTCCTTTCCTTTCCTTTCCTTTCCTTTCCTTTCCTTTCCTTTCCTTTCCTTTCCTCTCCTCTCCTCTCCTCTCCTCTCCTCTCCTCTCCTCTCCTCTCCTGTCCTTTCCTCTCCTTTCCTTTCCTTTCTTCCACCTTCCCTGGATCTTAAAATCTTTCTGCCTCCTCACCTTAGTGATTCCCCAAATCTTTGAGTAGAATATTTAATACAACACCAATTTAGACTCTTTTTACATAAATTTGGCTTTCGGTCTCTTTATCTTTTCCCATCTGCTGCCAGTGGAAGCCTCTTTGAAACTGACTGGGTAAGTCAGTGATCTATGAAGATAGTACAATATCATTAGGAGTCATTTTATTGGTACTTTTAAAAGACCAGTAGTGTTTGGTTTTACTCCATGCTGCTGTGGGCATGAATTCTCTTTTGTGGAGTGGGCCTTAAGGCAAATCAGACATTGGATGTCTACTTGAACAAGTTCTTTACCTAACCTCTCTGGGTATATAAATTATAGCTTGGTTATCATTAGTCAATGGCCAATATCCACTTGAATACATGTCACATTTATTTTTCTGGCTCTGAGTTACCACACTCAGAATGATTTTTTCTAGTTCTATCCCTTAATTTTCATATAATATAATTTTTTTAAAAAAACAGCTGAGAAATAATTCATTGTGTAAATTTTTTTATATCCATTATTCTGTTGAGGGCAATATAAGATATTCAAGTTTCTGGTTTTCATAAATAAAGCAAAAAGAGTATGGTTAAGCAAGTGTCCTTGTGATGGAATGGAACATCTTTTGGGTATATCTTGGTGTTGGGGTAGATCAATTCCAAGTTTTCTGATATTCTGCCATATTGATTTCCATAATGACTGGACAAGTTTGCACTCCTATCAGAAATGGAGGGATCATCCTTTTGCTCCACATCCTCACCAGAATAAGCTGTCACTTGTGTAACTGATCTTTATACTTTCCTGGATTTCTTTAAGGGATTTCTTCATTTACTTCCATAATTTGTATTTTCCTGGATTTTGTTAAGGAACTTATTCATTTTCTCTTTAATCTTTATAATTTATATAATCCTTATATCATCACCATATAGTTTGTTTTAAGGTATTTTTATTGTGTTTCAGCTGAGTTGGAGTTTTCAGTGCCTGTTGTGGGGTGATAGCTGGATTCTAATGAAGACATATTGCTCTGGCTAATATTGACTGCAGTTTTTTTTTTTTTCCTGCTGGCATCTAGGCATCTGTGTTTGGGATGATTATAGTTCTAGGTACTTATTTCTAGGTTTGCTTTTCTTTGTGTGTTTTCCTCCTTGGCTTCTGTTTCATCTCTGAATTTTGTTGCCTGTTTTACTGGCCTGCTCTACTGTTATGTTCACAATGAATGCCTGCTGATGCAGAATGCTGAACTAATGGAATGATTTAGGGGAAGGAAGGTTGGGGAAAAGATCTTTGTGATTTGTTGGGTGTGGGGTCAGATAGAAAAGACAAAGTGTAATGGATTACAGAACTGGGGGTGAGAGTGTTGCTTGTATTCTTGATAATAAAAGGTAGAAACTTGTCAAGTATGTTGGGGAAGCAGAAGATCTAGGTATGTTCTTGTTTAAGGTCAGAAATGTCAGAAGAAAGTTCTTGTTCCTGCTTTTCTCATTATCTCTTAAATGAACGTATCTGCCCAGAACTTATATCCCCTTGAACTCATGAGTACAAGGGAAGGATCTAGACATTGACAACTCCTCCTCAGTCATCATCCAAATTTCTGCTGTCGTTCTGAAAGCCTCCAGTCTAGCTTCTGGATAGTACTCTAGTTCCTGGAGTTCTTTCTATATGGGATGGGCTCTACTCACTCTCTTTCTCCCTCCCTCTGTCCTTCCCTCTCTCCCTCCTCCTTATCTCCATCTCTCCCTCCCCCTCCCTCTGTTCCTTTCTTTCTCCACCTTCTCTATCTTAAGCTCCTTCCTATGAATCTAGAATAAACTTCTCTTTAAACTTACCCTCATTGGCCTGTGGATTTTGTATTTGAATCTGTGAGAAAAGAACTAAGAACCCAAATGCCAGGTAGGGTTGTGTAGCACACACCTTTAATCATAACACCAGAGAGGCAGAGGCAGCTGGAGCTCTGAGTTTAAGGCCAGTCTACAGAACTAGTTCTAGGATAGCCAGCAATATACAGAGACACCTGTCTCAAAACCCAAAACCCCGGACCGCCAGTCCCTAAGGTGGAAAAACTGGTGAGCCCTCTGACCTGCCTGATCCAGGGACCAGGAAGAGAACTTTGGAACTTCTGTTTCCACCAGGCGGCGACTTCAGGGCGCAGAACAGAGCCCGGACCATCTGCAGAGCAGACCTCCAGCTCCTAGGGCTGAAAAACTGGGACCAGGAACAGAACTTTGGAACTTCTGTTTCCACCCGGCGGCGAGTTCAGAGTGCAGAACAGAGCCCGCCCAACTGCCACGCAAACCACCAGACCCTAGGGGTTTAAAACTGGTGAGTGGGAGATCTGGGCGGCCAGGAAGCAGAGAGATCTCTGCAGAGTGCGCACGCGGGGCACATCCACCGACCTGCCTGATCCTGGAACCAGGAACAGAACTTTGGAACCTCTGTTCCCACCCGGTGACTCTGAGGCATAGAACAGGGCTGGGCCCATCTGCCACCAGGACCAGTGGAGATCCAGGGACACAGACCAGATACAAGGGAAAGGCGAGAACATATCACTGACAACAAAATGGCAAGAAGAAAGTGAAAGAGTATATCCCAAGGAAACCAAGACAACCTGGCAACACCAGAACCCAGCTCTCCCATAACAGCAAAAATCGGAATTCCAAACACTCCAGAAAAAGAAGACGCAGACCTGAAATCATACCTCAAGATGCTGATAGAGATACTTAAACAAGAACAGGAGGAAAAGCAAAAAGATTCAGAAGCTTTTAAAGAGGAAACAAGAAAAACACTCAAAGAATTCAAAGAACTAGAGGAAAACAGAATCAAAGAGATGAAGGAATGGAAGAGGGAAATTAAAACGGAAAATGACAAAATAGAGAAAACACTAAAAGAGATAACCCTAGAGGCAGAACACCAAAAAAGAAATCAGGAGTCACAGAAGCAAGCATTTCCAATAGATTACAAGAGATCGAAGAGAGAATCTCAGGGGCAGAAGACAACATTGCAAACATAGACAAAACAGCCAGAGAAGATGCAAAAAACAAAAAGCTCCTAACCCAAAATGTCCAGGAAATACAAGACACAATGAGAAGACCGAACCTAAGGATAATAGGAATAGAAGAGGGAGAAGAGTATCAACTAAGAGGCACAGTAAATATCTTCAACAAAATCTTAGAAGAAAACTTCCCTACCCTCAAGAATGAGATGACCACGAGCATAAAAGAAGCCTTCAGAACTCCAAATAGGTTGGACCAGAAAAGAAATACCACCTGACACATAATAGTCAAAACACCAAGTGCCCAAAACAAAGAAAGAATACTAAAAGCAGTAAGGGAAAAAGGTCAGGTAACATATAAAGGCAGGCCAATCAGAATCACACCGGATTTCTCAACAGAGACTATGAAAGCTAGAAGAGCCTGGACAGACATCATGCAGACCCTAAGAGAGCACAAGTGCCAGCCCAAGCTGCTATACCCAGCAAAACTATCAATCACCATAGATGGAGAGATGAAGATATTTCAAGACAAATCAAAATTTACACAATATCTGACCACAAACCCAGCACTACAATGAATTATAGGTGGAAAACCCTATACAATGAGGGGAACTACAACCTAGTAAAAACAAGAAAACTCCTAAACAAGAAAACTAAAAGAAGAAAAAGACACAGACACAACTCAACCCACAAAAGCAATAATGGCAGGAAACAGAAACAACTATCCCTTGATATCTATTAACATAAATGGACTCAACTCCCCAATAAAGAGACATAGGCTATCAGACTGGATACATAAACAAAATCCAGCCTTTTGCTGCATACAGGAAACTCATCTCAGAGACAAAGACAGACACTATCTCAGAGTAAAAGGGTGGCAAAAAAACTTCCAAGCAAACAGCCCCAAGAAGCAAGCTGGAGTGGCTATTCTAATATCGAATAAAGTAAATTTCCAACCAAAAGTTATCAAAAAAGATAAGGAAGGACACTTTTTACTCATTACTGGGGAAATCTGTCAGGAGGAACTCTCAATTCTTAACATATATGCTCCAAATAAAAAAGCCCCCACATTCATAAAAGAAACCCTACTAAAGCTCAAAAAATACATTTCACCCCACACAATAATAGTGGGAGACTTTAATACCCCACTCTCACCAAAGAACAGATCATGGAAACAGAAACTGAACAAGGACACTGCAAAACTAGCAGAGACTTTGAACAAACTAGAATTAATAGATATATACAGAACATATCATCCTAAAGTAAAAGAATATACCTTCTTCTCAGCACCCCATGGCACCTTCTCAAAAATTGACCACATAATTGGACACAGAACAAGCCTCAATCGATATAAGAAGATTGAAATACTCCCATGCATCCTCTCAGATCACCATTGTCTACGGCTGGTCTTTAACAACAACAAAGACAACAAAAAGCCTACGTACACATGGAAACTAAACAACGCTCTGTTAAATGATAGCAGGGTCAAAGAATAAATAAAGAAAGAAATTAAGGACTTTCTAGAATGCAACGAAACGAAAACACAACATACCCAAACATATGGGATGCAATGAAAGCAGTACTGAGAGGAAAACTCATAGCCCTAAGTGCTTCCAAAAAGAACCTGGAGAGAGCTTACATCAGCCACCTAACAGCACAACTAAAAGCCCTAGAACAAAAGGAAGCAGATATAACCAAGAAGAGTAGACAGCAAAAATAATCAAAATTAGGGCAGAAATAGACCAAATAGAAACAAAAAGAACCATTGAAAAAATCAACAAAACCAAGAGTGGTTCTTTGAGAAAATCAACAAGATTGATAAACCCCTAGGCAGACTAACTAGAGGATAAATAGAGAGTATACAAATTAACAAAATCAGAAAGGAAAGTGGATACATAACAACTGAACCTGAGGAAATTCAAGAAATCATCAGATCCTACTACAAAAACTTATGCTCCACAAAATTGGTAAATCTGGAGGAAATGGACGAATTCCTAGACAGATACAAGTTTCCAAAGCTAAACCAGGACCAAGTAAACCATATAAATAATCCCATAACACCTAAAGAAATAGAAGAAGTCATCAAGAGCCTTCCAACCAAAATAAGCCCAGGTCCAGACGGGTTCAGTGCAGAATTTTATCACACATTTATTGCAGATATAACACCAATACTCTCCAAACTATTTCAAAAGATAGAATCAGATGGAATGCTACCCAACTCATTTTTTGAGGCTATAATAACCCTCGTACCAAAACTACACAAAGACCCTACAAGGAAAGAGAACTTCAGATCAATCTCACTTATGAACATTGATGCAAAAATACTCAACAAAATCCTTGCAAACCGAATCCAAGAACACATCAAAACGATCATTCATCATGACCAAGTAGGCTTCATCCCTGGGATGCAAGGATGGTTTAATATAAGGAAATCCATCAACGTAATCCACCATATATACAAACTCAAAGAACAAAATCACATGGTCATCTCACTAGATGCTGAGAAAGCATTTGACAAAATTCAACATCACTTCATGTTAAAAGTCCTAAAAAGAACAGGAATTTAAAGTCCATACTTAAACATAATAAAAGCAATATACAGCAAACCAACAGCCAACATCAAACTTAAAGGTGGGAAACTTGAAGCAATACCACTAAAATCAGGAACTCGACAAGGCTGCCCACTCTCCCCCTACCTTTTCAACATAGTACTGGAAGTCCTGGCTGGAGCAATTAGACAGCAAAAGGAAATCACGGGGATACAAATCGGAAAAGAAGAGATAAAAACATCACTCTTTGCTGATGACAGGATAGTGTACTTCAGTGACCCCAAATACTCCACCAGAGAACTCCTACAGCTGATAAACAAGTTCAGCAAAGTGGGTGGATACAAAATCAACTCAAACAAATCAGTAGCCTTCCTATACTCAAAGGACAAACATGTGGAGAAAGAAATTAGGGAAAAGATACTCTTCATAATTGTCACAAAAACTATGAAATACCTTGGTGTGACTCTAACTAAGCAAGTGAAGGACGTGTACGACAAGAACTTCAAACCTCTAAAGAAGGAAATTGAGGAGGATCTCAGAAAATGGAAAGATCTCTCATGCTCATGGATTGGAAAGATCATCATTTTAAAAATGGCCATCCTACTTAAAGCAATCTACAGATTCCACGCAATCCCCATTAAAATTCCAACACAGTTCTTCATGGAATTGGAAAGATCAATGTGCAATTTCATATGGAACAACAAAAGACCTAGAATAGCGAAATCCATCCTCAGCAACAAGAAAACATCTGCGGGAATCACTATCCCTGACCTTAAGCTATATTACAAGGCAATTGTGCTGAAAACTGCATGGTACTGGTACAGAAATAGGCATGTGGATCAATTGAATAGAATAGAAGATCCAGAAATGAGCCCTCACATATATGGTCACCTGATTTTTGACAAAGGAGCCGTAAACATTCAATGGAAAAAGGACAGCCTATTCAACAAATGGTGCTGGTCCAAATGGCACTCAACATGCAAAAGAATGAAAATAGACCCTTTCTTATCTCCTTGTACAAAGCTCAAGTGTAAGTGGATCAAAGATCTCCACATTAAACCAGATACACTGAAACTATTAGATGATAAAGTAGGGAAAACTTTAGAACATATAGGCACAGGAGAAAATTTTCTGAACAAAACACCAATGGCTCAAGCTCTAAGGTCAAAGATTAACAAATGGGACTTAATGAGATTGCAAAGTTTCTGTAATGGTAAGGACATTGTCAAGAAAACAAAACGGGCAGCCAACAGAATGGTAAAAGATTTTTACCAACTCCACATCAGATAGAAGCCTAATATCTAAGGTATACAAAGAACTCAAAAAGCTAGACACCAGAGAATCAAATAACCCTATTAAAAATGGGGTACAGAGCTAAACAAAACGTTCTCAGTTGAGGAATATCGAATGGCTGAGAAATATCTGAGGAAGTGCTCGACATCCTTAGCCATCAGGGAAATGCAAATCAAAACAACCCTGAGATTCCACCTCACACCAGTCAGATTGGCCAAGATCCAAAACTCAGATGACAACAGATGCTGGCGAGGTTGCGGAGAAAGAGGAACCCTTCTCCACTGTTGATGGGGTTGCAAACTAATACAACCACTCTATAAATCAGTCTGGCAATACCTCAGAAAATTGGACATAATACTACCTGAAGACCCAGCTATTCCACTTCTGGGCATATACCCCAGAGACACCTTAGTACACAACAAAGATATATGCACCACAATGTTCATAGCAGCTCTATTTATAATAGCCAGAAGCTGGAAAGAACCCAAATGTCCTTCAGAAGATGAATGGATTCAAAAATTGTGGTACATTTACACAATGGAATCCTACTCAGCCACCAGAAACAATGACTTGACCAAATTCTTAAGAAAATGGCTGCATCTAGAGAATATCATTCTGAGTGAGATAACCCAGTCACAAAAGAACAGACATAATATGCAGTCACTGATAATGGGATGCTAACCCCAGAGGCTCGCACTGCCCCAGAAACAACTCACAGACTGTATGAAGTCCAAGAAATAAAGAAAACAAAACAAAACAAAAAAATCTCTATACAACAAGAAAACTTTGACTATTTCCATGTTACATTTTGTTTTACATGTACTTTATGCTCATTGTAAGTATTAAGTTTTCAATGCATACTATCAAACCTTTAAAAAAATCAAGTACTGACTAAAAAATATATTTATACAGTTTTATGTAAAAATTATTTTAAAATCTGAATAAAAAGTACTGACAAAAATGTATTGTATAATTTTATGCAAACAGTGCTTAAAATCTGTACATTTGTCTTTGTTTTGTAAAATAAAGTTGTTAAAAAAAAAAAAAAAAACAAATCCCAAAACCCAAATCTAACCTGAAACCCAAACCCAAACTCACACCAAAATCAAAAGTACAACCACAACCAAAACCAACCAAATATAAAAGAACACATATGTCATGGTTTTAGGGTAGCTTTAGCGGCCCCTGAGCTTTATGGGATTCTCCCTCCTAAAGAAACACTTCATTCTCAAAGATAGCCTCATATTCCTAAATTAGTAATTTGTGTCTCGTCAACAAACTCCCCTCAACTCTAGCTGAAACTTTTCTCAAACTTTCTGAAGTACCCTTAAGCATGTTCTATGTTCAAAGATGTTGAAAATCAGATGCAAATTTTAAAAAAAGTGATTAATATGGCAATATTTGATTTCTGCTGCTACTCTAAAAAGAATAATATTTAAAAAACCCAAGAGTTGCTTTGTTTGGTTGTTTGTTTGTTTCTATTTTTCTTTCTTATAAAGCACAGCCTTTCCCTCTTGTCCTTCATTTGTTCTTTTTCTTTCTTGGCTTACTATCTATCCCTCCTTTCCATTTTTCTCTTCCTCCATATTTTCCTTTCTTTATGTTTCTTTAATCTCTTTGCTTTTTTGCTATAGTAAAATTGATATATTTTTAAGGTATGGTAAAATTTCAAATATTTGTTATTTATAATATCTTAATAAAATTTCCTTTATAATATAAGCCTGATACTATATGTAGGTTTAATAAAATTCAGTAGAGAGAGAACACAATTTTAAATATAGTACACTGGCAGCACTTATGATGTCAAGAAAGCAGGGCCATGAGTTTAAGGTTAGCCTTTCCTACTTGGGAAGAGTATTTATTTATTTCTCAAAAAAAAAAAAAAAAAAAAAAAATAGGAAAAGCCATAAAACCCAGTAGTAGTAGATATTCTGATGTTTTCTCATTTTATCCTTTAAAAGGAACCCCATTGATGGGAAATTTTTAGAAGCTTTTGTTGGGTTTTCTTTTCCAAATTACATTCTGTATGTTTGTTCTTGGGTCTTTGGAAGTGGTTTCTCACAGTGTTTTTCTTGTAGTGGGTAGAAGTTTGCATTCATGCCTCAAGGGATGAAAACAGTAATGGAAGCACTATTGTCTTCGGAAACACAGACCTATGTATTAGCGCTGGATGAGCAACAGTCATCTGTAGAACCCACTTGATGGGACATGAAAGGGGATTATCCTGACCAGACTGAATCTAGTTTCATGTTCAGACAGTCTTATAGACAGAGCCATTTAGCCAGAGGTTTGTTTGGGGGAAGATTGTGTGTGAGAGCATTTGCGTGTCTGTGCATGTGTAGGTTTTCAAGCTTTTCATCAACTCTCTCTAGAATGTTTTAATTTAACTTTAATTATTTCTTATTTGAGACAGGGACTCATGTAGTTTAAGTTGCCTAGTTCTATATAAGATTTTAGGCAAACTAAAAAGTGCCTAGTTCTATATAAGATTTTAGGCAAACTAAAAAGGTCTTTATAGTTTTTGTAAGAACAAAATTTCTCCTGGAAATATAAGTGCTTAGTTTTCACACCATGTACATACAATTACACTAATTGTAATTGTTAAATTAATTAAACAATGCACTTTCCCTCAATAAGACCTATGTTTGTCTTACCTCCCCACCCACCTCAGCTTCGCATATTCATTGTACATGATACTGGGTTCTGTGAGGTAATTCCCATGCAAGTGTTTAATGTAGTTTGAGCATTTATGCTTTATCTGTGCTTTTGTCCCTCCTGCCATTGGTTTCTTTGTTACAGTTTCACTTCTATTCTGGGTCATATATATGTACATGAGAAATCTGGTCAGACTAACTTTCTACTTCATGTCTAGAAATCTGTATGACAGTGGTTTGTGTGCTGCTGTAACAGACTGTTTAGAAGAGGACCAACAAAAGAAAAGATGGATGCTCCTTTTATCCCAAGTATTGAATTTGGGTCAGCTTTTCCAGATGGTTCATTCTCAAGAAGCATAATGGTCCCTGCTCCAAATTTCATCACTAAATGCTTATTCAGAAAGTGTATGACTGCAGTCCAGGAATTGCAATTTAAAATATGTACACCTGTCAGGCAGGTAGTTAAAATGGGTAAACCATACCAGCTAAAGATGTGTAGGAGCAGGGTGGACATGGGGCTACACAGCCTGTCTTAGAAGGGTGAATCCTAGCCTCTTGGGGGGACTGAGGTGCCCATGTTCTGGGATGCGAGCAAAGGCTTGACAACTGAATTTATTTAGGAAAAAGGCTGTAAATCATAGCATTTCCCAGCTTTCTTTGTGTAACCAACACATAGCTAACTTTAAACCTTTAACCTTTAGTTTTTGCTAAGATCAGTCAGAAGAGATTAGTCGTTAGCACTGGGAGCAATGCCAGCAGTCTCTGGCACACTAGCCCAGAATAGCAAGATCGCTTCTGAAATACTGCTTAGCCCAAACACAACACTGACAAACTAAGTCATGCTTATAAACCACTAGGTTTCATCCTTCTGGAGTTAATTGGTAATGTGTGTCTTAGAAATCTAGTTAGAAACCAGTTTTTCTACTTTCCGTCAAACTTTAGATGTTTAATCAATGGATTAAGTGCCATATCCCCTCCCAATTAGAGCGCTTTACTAGTGTACGCATTCCAAATTAGAGCGCTTTACTAGTGTATGCATACTTTTTTTTTAAAGGTAAAAATCAAAGGTCCACAAAGTATTCTTTGACCAGTAAAACATGACTGCATTTGTAATTTTCAAAGCTGACTACCTGGTTTGGCATCTGCTTCTATTAGATGGATTATATCAGGGAAAAATGCAAAACATAACTCTGTGTCACTGACATCTCTAAATCATTCATAGTAATACCTTGATCAGGCAGTTTGGTTTAGGCAGCGTAGCCCTGAGCAATTTATCTTTAAATGATAAACTTTCATGACTTTTTCTTTGGGTATTTTCAAAGTGTACTTTTTAATGCTATTCTGAAGCCATCCATATAGGCAGAGAGTAGGGCCAGAGTACTTTGTGAACCTAGGGGCCAGAACTGTGGAGGACCTAAGCTGAGACAGGATTTTAGGACTCATGAGTCATTGCCTAAATTTCTTTCCACCAAACTGTCTAGGATGGCAGAAAGAGACAAAGAGAGTGAGTGTGCTCTTCCGACTGTCACAGTGTCAGATTACGGTCACAATGGAAGTGGAATATATGGCTGTGAGAATGGTTGTCTGATGACTATGCGGATTGACACAACAAAACACACCCATCACTTAGAGTTTTCAAAAAGTTACATTATAGTCCTCTGAGTACGAAAGCATACTTGTGGCCGTGTGAGAATCACACCATATTCAAACATGCTGACACAGGGACATATGAGAATGTGGGTACCGACGGCAGTGCATCATCAAAGGGTGACTACAGTGGCGAACCTCTGAGGTCCCTTAGCGGTGATGCTGAAAAGTTCAAACATGTACAACTGCAGCTTAGAGTTTAAAAACCTCCTGGCTTGTGTCATGTGGTCTGTTGTAAATGAATTCTGACTGCAATTTCTGAAGTGAGGGGTTTTCTGTGTGAGGTGTGTGTTTATGGTCAGCCAGTATGTGTATCGAATAAAACAGCCTCATGGTTTCTGTCCCTGTGAAGTACCTCTCTGATTTATAAATATGCCCTTATATACCAACTACTTTTCTTAAAGACGTGCGTGTTTGGGGCCGTGAGGGTGGAGGTGGGAAAAGAATGTATTTGTTATGAAAACTCAACTTTGGAATAAGCAGCTGCTCCCAATCATATTGCTACCTGTAAACTTCCCATGTCGTTATGTAATAGAGGGTTTGTGTATATCTTCTTAATGTACAATAATAATCCATTACCTTTGACCACTATAGCCCAGCACCCAGAACAATACCTAAACAGATCAGCATTTGCTGAAGGAAAATAAGATGCAAGATTAGAAAATGTTCAAAGAAAACAGAATTAAGTAACTCAGGATATAAAACACATTTCTCTCTCTTGCATACATAAATTCTTTATTATCCATTTGTTTATGCTAATTAGGTCAAATCTTGGCATTATGTTCCTGTACTCCTGGCATGAAGTTTCCTTTGAAGTATAATGAGCTAACACCTATATGATATGCTGAGTCATTCACCACTGACATCAGGATTTCCTGTTTTAATCCACACCTGGTGTTGTACTTTCCCTCAAAACTCCCATGAGCTCACTTAGGGATTCATGACTAAGGAACATAAATCTGTATTGTAGTCTAGCAAGTCTTCTCTTTGGTCTGGGAGCCAGCCCACAGCTCTCAGAGTAGTGTGAGTTGGCCAGGAAATGACTGTACCAACTGCAGGATGGACCATAAAATCATCGTTGGTGGTTGTTACATGCAGGGTTGTTTTACTCTGTTCTGCTGTTTAAGTTTTGTTTTTTTTTTTTTTTTTTTTTTTTTTTGAGACAGGGCTTTTCTGTGTAGTTCTGGAATTCACTGAGTAGACCAGTTTGCCTTGAACTCTGAGATCTGCCTGCCTCTGCCTTCTGAGCACTGGGATTAAAGGCAGTACCTGGCTTACAGGTTTTTAGAAGGCTAATTAATCGCTGTATGTACAGGATTCTCATTCCTGTGCTTCATTCATCGGAGTACTTGGCGTACATTCTATGCTTTTTCTTCTTTCCCCTTTGTCCTCCAGATACCTTTCTGCTATTTCTCCAAACTTTATAATAACCTGCCTTTTTTGTTCCCTCCAGTTTCCCAGCTGGGCCATCACTGTCCCCATTCACCTATCAACTTTCAGTTTCCATGTAACAAATTAGCAAAATGTTTATATAAATACAGCTTAGCATAACACAAGTTTATTATCTCATAGTGTCTAAGAGAGAGGAGTCCGGAAATACTTTAGTTGGATCTTATATTTAGTTATCAAAGGTGCAGCCTTGGTGTCTGTTGGAGTGATTCTCACCTGGTATCTCCCAACATTACTCAGGATGTTGGAATAACATAGTTCCTATGATATCCTGGAAGTTGCAGTTTTTCAGACCAGCAGGAACATACCTTTTAGGAGTTGATCCTTATTGAACAGGCTAAGTAAAGAAGATCTTTCTCTTTGCTTCCCATTTTTTCTCCCTTCCCTCTATCCCCCATTTCTTCCCTCTTGTATTTCTTCTAACCCCCTTTTCCTTTTCTTCTCTTTACTTCCACACCTCCCTTGTATTTTTTCTTGCTATGTCTTTTCAGGAAGTTTCATGTTTCTGAGCTCAGATGATTCCACTACCTAACTCTCACCAGTTTTCCCTTTTATTGAACTCACAGTACTCTGAGCACTGATGTGATCATAGGACTGACACCTGATCATAAGGGAAAGTGACATCATAAGGGAAAGTGACATCCTGTCAGAGAGGATTTGAAAAACAGGGAACAGAAATCTTGGTCACCATTTTTAGAGTCCTTCCTAATATAAATTCCTTGTGAATGCTGCCAAATATCCAACATTATTTCAGGGGCCTGTCACTTTAAGATGCTAATCACAGAATGTCATTAATAGTGTCAGGGATTGGTTCTTGCTCGTAGGATGGATCTTAAATTGGGCTAGTCAGTAGTTGGCTATTCCCTCAGTCTCTGCTTCATCTTTTCCCCTGCACTTGTAGGAAGGACACACTTTGGGTCAAAGGTTTTGTGAGTGGGTTGGTGTTGTTATCCATGCACTGGGAGTCCTGCCTGGCTACAGGGGGTGGGCACTTCAGGCTCCAAGTCCCCCTCTGCTAGGAGTCACAGCTAGAGTCACCCTTATAGACTCCCTGGAGCTTCCCCTATCCCAGGGTCTCTGCCTCTCCCTCCTCTGCCTGCCACTGATTTCCCTCCATCCTCCTAGCCCTCTCTGGTTCTTCCTACACCCCATACCCCTTTCTGCTCCCCTCTCCCACTCAGTTCCCCCTCCTCATCCACTTCCAAGGACTATTTTATTTACTCTTCTGTGAGATTCAAGTATCTTCCCTTGATTCCTTCTTGTTATTTAGCTTCTTGAGTCTGTAGATTGTAGCATCCTTATCCTGTACTTTATGGCTGACATCTACTTATCAGTGAGTATATACCATGCGTGTCCTTTAGGTCTGGACTGCTTTACTCAGGATGATCTTTTCTAATTCCATCCATTTTCTCCAAAGTTCATGATGTCTTTGTTTTTCATAGCTGAATAGTATTCCTTTGTGTAAATGAAGCACATTTTCTTTATTTTTTTTTTTTTTTATTTTTTTTTTTTTATTTTTTTGGTGAAAGGACATCTGGGTTGTTTCAGTTTTTGGACATTATGAATAAAGCTGCTATAAACATTATTGAACAAATGTCCTTGTGGGGTGGTGGAGCATCTTTTGAGTATATGTTCAGGAGTGGTATATCTGGGTCATGAGGTAGAACTATTCCTAACTTTTAGAGAAATGAAAAATTGATTTTCAGAGTGGTTGTACATGTTTGCACTCCCACCAGCAATAGAGGAGGCCAACGGGAATCAGTCTGTGTTAATCTTCTGAGCTTTTGAGCTGTCTAGTGATCTCTCATAGAACCCATTGTTTACTCCAAATAAAAACTCATTCTTTCCTAAAGGAGTGTCTGGTAAGTCCCTAGCTACTTCTGACTTCATAGAAGAGTTGCTTTTCCTACCCACAGTTTTTAGTCTCATCATGAGCTCCTTTGTAACCTATGAGTCTTGATCCCCCAAAAATCCCTCATTCTTTAAGACTGATTCTCTTATTAGCCTGAATTTTGGGTGTCAGATCATGACCATTATTCTCTATTTCTGACTTCATTCATTTATCTAGTATATAATAAAAGAAGATTTATTTTCTGACCCTGGTGGGAAGAACCTAAATTGAATGGAAGAGGCAAATTTCAGCCACCCTTAAGCTTTCTTCTGTTGTAGTCTTCTACGTGGATTGCACCCAACTTTGTTGCTTTGTATTGAAATATTTCTTCACCAGACTTACATCTCAATGAAAAGAAAACTATTATTCTTTCACACATTCACTAGACTTTCTAATAGTCACTGGATGCCAATATTGTGTCTGAAGTGTACCTGATGCTGGAGGAAGGGCTGCAGACACATGAGGTCAGGCATTTGCTTCCTGACACTTATGTTCTGGTGG
Source organism: Micromys minutus (assembly GCF_963924665.1). NCBI lineage: Eukaryota > Metazoa > Chordata > Mammalia > Rodentia > Muridae > Micromys > Micromys minutus. Next base: position 69,056,729 of record NC_137975.1, on the reverse strand, counting down.
ATAGAGGCCCAGAAAACAATGTCTCATTTGAGAGAGTTGGTAAAGCTTCACTGAAACATAGACTGAGCTTAACTTGTACATCATTTTTCTTTCTACTTCTTGCTTAGGATTCTTTGACTTCACATAGTCTTTTTTCATTAGTTAGCTTTTTTTTTTTTTTTTTTTTTTTTTCTGTTCTCAACAACAAATCCTTTCTTCTCACTTGATATAGCTGTTATCTTTCTTTTGGATATTGGTTCAACAATACATTTTCCCACATTCTTCTCTTTCATTTTTTCGGCTTCATTAGTCCATTATTTTTAGAATTATACTTGCTGCTTTATGACCACTGCAGCTTTTCTTTTTTAAAAATTAATTAAAATTAACATTTTAAATGCTGTCTCCTCAGCTCCCCCACAGAGTCCCTCCTTTCTTCTGAGAGGATGAGCCTGCCTCTCACCAAGTCTCTGCAGGATTAGGCACATCCTCTCCCACTGAGGTCAGACAAGACAGCCCAGTTCATGAACAGATTCCACAGTCAGACTACAGCTTTAAGGAGAACCTCTGCTCCTTTAAAGAGAACCTCCAGTTGTTGGGGCAGCCACATGGAGATTGAGCTACACATCGGCTGTCCAACCTATATATGCTCTTTGGTTCATGGCTCAGTCTCTCAGAGCTCCCAGGGGACCAGGTTAGTTGACTCTGTTGGTCTTCCTGTAGGTTTCCTAGACTCTTTAGGGCCTTCAATCCTTTCTCCAATTCTTCCATTAGAGTCCCTGAGCTCTATCCAATGTTTGGTTGTGGGTCTCTGTATCTGTTTTGGTCATCTGCTGGGTAGAGTCTTAGAGAGAAGAGTTATGCTAGGCTCTGCAAGCATAACTGAGTATCATTAATAGTGTCAGGAATTGGTGCTTGTCCATGGATGGGTCTCAAGTTATTGGTTGGGCATTTCTTCAATTTTCTGTTTCATCTTTTTCCTGTATTTCTTTTAGATAGGACAAATTTTGGATTGAAAATTTTACTTGTGGGTTGGTGTCTTTATCTCTCTACTGGAGGTACAGTAGCTACCTACAGGAGGAGGTTTCTTCAGGTTTCTATATCCCTACTGTTAGGTATCTCAGCTAGTTACCCACATTGACTCCTGGATGCCCCCTCCACCCCAGCTCTCTGAGACTTCTTAGAGATTCCATCCCTCTGTTGTAGTTGATATTCAGTTGTAAATGGGGATAATTACCTTGCCTTTGATCACTCAACTCCCTGATAAAAGAAACACACCATTATGTTTATAATGAGAGATAACTAGAGATATCTACCCTCTAAGAGATTGAATCTTCTTCTCCATCAATAAGCCCAAATTATAATTTGCCATGGTCTGTCTGGGCAACTCTTAAATCCAATTGGCCAGCCTCCATTACCATCAATTTATGACTCTCCTAGCCAATGGGATCTTCTTTTCCTTTTGCCTCTCTCCCCACTTCTCCTGGTCTTCTCAGACCCCAAGCCTGGGAATTTAAACCCTGCCTGTCTTTCTTCTGCCAAGCTATTGGCTGTAGGCATCTTTATTCACAAATCAGGGATAACTTGGGGTGGGGCAAGGTTACTTAGTGTCATAGTGCAGACACATTTTCTGTCTATGTGCAGATTCTTTCCTCCCTGGGGGCCAGCATTTAGCATTACAAGACACAGCAAAAGACCAAACCCCAACTGCTCCACTCTTAACCCCAATCTGCCCTCCCCCTCATCTTCCTCTAAGCCCCCCCTACCAGAACCTTCCTTCCTGTTTATCTTCTTTGGGTCTGTGGGGGTATATCACAGGTATCCTGTACTTTATCCACTTATCAGTGAGTACATACTATGCATGTCCCTTGGGTCTGGGGCTACCTCACTCAGGATATTTTCTAGTTCCATTCATTTGTCTGCAAATTTCACAATGTCCTCATTTTTAATAGCTGAATAGTATTGCATTATGCAAATGAAACACATTTTTTAAAAATCTATTCATTGATTAAAGGATATCTAAGTTGTTTCCATTTTTTGGGTATTATAACTAAAGGGAAACATATAATTTTATGGTATGGTGAAGCATCTTTTGGCTATATGCCCAGGAGAGGTATAGCTGGATCTTCAGGTACAACTAATTTCAAGGCACCTTAATGTTCAACTGTGACATCTTGGTCATTGAATACAATGCTTTGCCTCCATTTTCATTCTAATTCAATTATTTATTTATTCATTCAACAACACCCAAGAGGTGACTATTTTGGACCTCATTCATAATATTACTACCACTTAGAAAGTCCCTTTCTTTGTTTTTGCTCGACTAAATCTTATCAAAGGGTCAGCTCTAATTCCTCTTTTTATCTCTTTGATTTTGAAAACTTTCTCTGTGACTTTGGATTTTAATGTTAATCTTCATGTATTGAGTAATGACACAGTCAAGAGTGCTTACTAAATATATGCCGAGTACTAAAAGAATCAATATAAATAGCTTTTCTATCTTTCCTGGTATCTTAGTTGCTGACACTCTATTATACAAACATATATTCTGAGGAATTAAGTTATTGAAAATAATCAAGTAATGTTTGATTAAGATGTAAAAAGACACATAATAAAAATAAATAAGCACATGGTAAAACTATGTGCTGCTTTGCCACATTTTTACTTACTAATATATCATTTAATTGCTTTTAATCACCCTTTGGGTCTTTTGATTCATTGGGTCAATGATTCATGGTAAGAAATATGTCTGACCTATTATCATAAATGAGTTTTTGAAATCTTATCCGGTTCTGTTGTCAGGTCTTACTTTCTGAAATTTTACATCTAGTTCCTTCACACTTGATTTTGATTCAAATGGATTGGCAAAATTCTTGTGTTTATTGCAAATCTGTCTTTCTTGTGGATTTATATGCAAAATAAACACCAATTTGATTTCCTATTATTAATGCTAACTTAAAGAAATGGGAACTGTGAATGTTCCTTTGTCAGTCACAAAGACTGCAACAAAGAGGGCTTTATAATGTGGTTTGTCTTTGCTAAGTAAATAAGATTGAGATTTAAAAATTATGAAAAAGTTTATTGGATTTCAGTGTTTACAGACAAAATGCTCATGATTGACATTTATTCCTAATTACACTGGAGTAGAAGCCAAATCATATGTATAGAAACCCAGACAACCTTGAGTGAGCACTACACTGAGTATTACATAATAAAAAATCAGTTTTATCTGGGAAGCTTATATAATCATCTGATTGGAAAGATGCTCAAACACTATTTCTTCTATTTCCAAATATCATGGCCCTACTAAATTTGTCTAGTAACAAGTTCACTCAGAAATCTAAAGTGTTTGGTTCTCTGTATAATGTCGTATAGAATCCAGACTAGCTGAGTCAGACTAGCTGCGTCATTTACTTACTTATTATGCATGTAACATTGGGCAGACTATAAACTGCTTTGTGCCTTGTTTTCTCCTTTTAAAACAGAATATCATAGCACTTCTCTCAATAGCTTACTGTGAGAATTAAACTGATAATGTGCCTAAACAACTGACATTACAACAGTGCAGTTTATGGGCTTTTACCATTACTGTGACCTCACATTCAAAATGAGAAGTATGGCATGTGTAAGTAAAGTTCTTATTCCCCCTATACTGTTGCTGTTGTGGGACTGCGATCTTGAGTATAACCATCAAGCTTTGGTAACCACTTAAATTTGGGCATGCTGACTTCCTCTCATAAAATGAGGGGTCAAAGTGGACATTAGATCTTTACCTAGGAGTCCAATACTTCCTTCTGCACTCTGCATTCTCTCTCCCATCTTATGTAATTCTGCTCATCTCTCTTCATGGTCTTTGGAGGTCTTTGAGTAAATAGAAAAAGAAGGCTATCTTAAACTGTGTGTGTGTGTGTGTGTGTGTGTGTGTGTGTGTGTGTGTATACTCCATCTTGTGGTTATAGGAAATTATTATCCATGGTGGGGTGAGATTTTTGATAGTACAACTATTTTAGAGTCACTACCATTACTATTAGCAACCTGACACCTATAAGTCAAATAAACTCATGGGTTTGCCATAGTAGGTTTAGGTGGCTTTGTTGCTTTGTTCTGTCTTTGGTGCCTTATTTATTGTGAAAAGAAGCTTCTTCATGCACACTAGTTCTTGTAATACCTTTCAGTGCAGGTTGGCTAAAAATGTGTTATCTGCTTCTAATTTTGTTCATTGTTGTTCTGAGAGAATCAGTCCTTACTTTCTTGTGAGGGATATAAGCCGTTCATGCCTGCAATCCCTGCTTTAGGTAGCTAGAGGCAGGACAAATAGGAGTTACCCAATAAACTGAATGTCAGCTTGAGATATATGAGCTCTTACCTCAAAAATCAAAACAAAAACAAAAACAAAAACAAAAACAAATCAAACAAAACAAATGAAAGATCTAAGGTCTAGAATTTGACATGCAATATCGTCGATAGGATGAAAAAGATGCCAGGAACTCAAATCTCTGATAGAAGACAAATTTCTCTGTAAGAGATGTATTCTCTACAACTACTAGTTTTTCTCCATTGTTTTATAAATAATATTTTTTATTCTTTGAAGTTTTATACAACATATTGATCATATACATCCATCTACCATAATATAATTTAAAAATTTTAATTATAATTTCATTATTTCTTCTTCCCTCTTTTTTTGTCTGCCTCTCTGGTTTCTTGGCTCTTTTCTTCCTCTTACCAAATCCACAGCATCCTTTTTTAAAAAATGTCATTGTTATATGTCCTTATTAATAAATAAACATACAAATGCAACTGACTGAGTCTGTTTAGTGGTACCTTCATGTATATGTTCATAGAGTCAACCACTTGATATTAGATAAATAATTAGGGGCTCATTATTAAGGATCACTAATTTTTCTTTCAGTTTTTAATTACTTGTTGTTCCTCATCTAGGGTTAAGGTTTATGAAATTTCCCTCATCTACATTGGGATGTCAACTAGTATTGGAATTGTTTGCATTGTGTTTTGACAGCTACACAGTTGAGATTTCCTGAATATTTCCCACCATAACTACAAGGTACAATCTCACTAAAGACTTTCAGTCTCCTAGCTTTTATATTCTTTCTTCCTATTCTTCAAAATGTTTTCTTAAATCTTAGGTACAGGAGTTTTACTGTAGCTGTCCCTAGATTTTGACCAGTTGTTGCTTTTTATAATATTAAAAAGAGAACTTCTTCGATGAAGCATGAGATCTATGCTTATGTCTGAATATCAGGGTAGGTATTTAGAAGGTAAACAGGAATTATACTTGTTTACACCTGTAGTGCATTCTCCTTGAGACTCATGAACTCACTACCCATGGGTGGTTAGTTAAGATTATACAGTTACAAGCAGATTTCCCCCAGCTGAGTGAACCATAAGCCTGACTAGAAAGTTGTTGGTTACCACCAAAATATAATTGTCACTAGTGCACATCTCAGAATATCTTGCCATTATCATCATTGTGGTTCCCAAGTGTCACAGCTAGGTAGGAGTGTTGATTGCTTTCCTCCCTGAGCAGCTGGTTTATCACATTCTACTACTATGAAAACTAGTCCTCAGGAAAGATGCTTTTGGGCCAGTTCCAGCTTAAATCCTCCTAGAGTATTTAAATCCTAGTCTAAGAGTGCATGGCATCTCCAGCAAAAGAATTTTACTTTCAATTTCTGGGAAGTAACCAAGATCAATAATAGTGGATTATATTGTTTGGGTGACAGTTTCTTGGACTCTGACCAAGAACTTAAAATGAAGTTCCTTATGACTGATACTGAGGTTTGCTTTTTAGGTACTTTATGGCACTGAGGGCATCAAAAATCACTATAATATACATATATAATATAATAAATGATCTATATAATAAAAATATATAATTTTGGTAAACAGAAAAAGTTCTCTATGTCTTTAAAGCACTTTTCATGTTCTCACTTCTCATTCTGTAATTTTACTCTCTTTTACTTTCCCAGTTTATGTTTTGACCCTGTTTTACCAATTTCTCCTTTCATACCACTTATCCTGATATTCAACTGTCCCATTTTACTTTTCTTGTTTCTGTGGTTCCTGTAGGTTATATATTCTGATCTGGAGATTTGGAGCTAGGAACCAGAGATGAGAAGGAATATGTGGTACTTGCCTTTAAGTTCTGGGTTGCCTCACTTGATATAATAGTTTCTTAGTTCTACCCCTGGATGCCACATTTTCATGCTTTCCTTTTTCTTTACAGATGATTAGAATTTCTTTGTGTATATGTCCCATGTTTTTTGTTATCCATTTGTAAATTAAGGGATATTCAGGTTGTTTCCATTTTCTAGCTGTTAGGAACTGAGCTTCAAGCATAATGGCTGAGTGAATATCTAAGGAGCAGGAAGTAAAGTCCCTTGAGCATAGACCAAGGAGTTGTATAGTTTGGTCATGTGGTAGATTTAATTGTAGCTTTTTGAGAACTCTCCAAACTGATTTCCAGAGTGTCTATTTTTATTCCTGTTCATTTCAGTGGTGCATTATGGCTCCCCTGTTCATATCCTCTCTTGTATTTTTTGTCTGGCCTTTAAATATTCTGACTGGAGCAACATGGAATCTCAAAGTTGTTTCCATTTGCATTCCCTTAGTTGCTAAGGATGAACATGTTTTAAGATATTTCTTAGCCATTATAATTTCCTTTTTTTGTTTTTGAGAACACTCTATTTAGGTTCATTGTCCATTGTTAATTGGTTTACGTGTTTTTGAATTCTTTATATATTCTGGATATTAATCCCCTTTCAGATGTGTAGCTGGCAAACATTTTCTCCCATTATGTGAGCTTCCTCTCTACTTGATTGTTTTCTTGACTGTACAGACGACTTTTAGTTTTATGATGTCTTACTTGTCATTTGTTGGCCTCATCCTGAGCAAATACCCTCCTGTCCTGAAAGTTCTTCCATACAACATTTGTAGGGTGCCACCCATTCTGTCTTCTAGGATTTCCAGCATTTCAAATATCACCTTGAGGTCTTTGATCCATTTGAAACTCATTTTTGTGCAGTGATAGATATGGTTCTGATTTCATTCTTCTACCCGTGTTTCCCCAGCACTATTTCTTGAAGATGCTGTATTTTTTTTTCTTTAGTGTGTGTTGTGCATCCTCAAATGTCATTTGCCTGTCGGATGATGCTTTCTTAGTTGTGTATTCTATTTTGTTCTGTCATTTAAACGTTTGTTTTTGTGCCAGCACCTTATTGTTTTAGTTACTACAGCTCTGTAATATTTCTTGAAATCTGCACTGGTAATCCCTCCATCATTTTTCTTTCTTTTCCTGTGGGAAGCTATCTGGGGTCTTTTATGGTTCCACAGGTGTCTTAGGACACTTTTCCTCTTTCTGTTAAGAATATTGTGAGCATTTGTTTAGGATTTCACATAATCTGTAAATTACTTTTGGCAGAATGGTCATTTTCACAATATCAATTCTACCTATTCATGAACATATGGAGTTTTTCCATTTTATAATTTCTTCCTGTTTCTTTTTTTTGTTTTTTAATTTCAGGTTTTCATTGCAGGGATAGTTTATGTCCTTGGTTAGGTTTACTAGATGTCTTATTTTCTCTCTTGTAAAAAGAAAGAAAAAGTGCAACCATAATCTCTTTCTCAGCCTATTCATTGTTCGTATTTAGAAAGTCTACTGATTTTTGTAATTTGACTTGGTATTCTGCCATTTTCCTGAAATTGTTGATTGTTTCTTAAAGTTTTCCGATAGGATTTTATGATCTCTCATATACAATATAATATCATAAGCAAATAGGGATCATTTAATTTATTTTCTTTTCATTTGTATTGCATTAACTTACTTCTCTTAGTGCTCCAGTTATTGCTTCAAGAAGCATATTGAAGAGGAGTAGGGGTAGTGGACAGTCTTGTCTCCTTCCTAATTTGAATGGGATTACTTCGGTTTCTTTCTCCACTTAGGATGATTTTGGTTATGAGTTTGTTACATAGACCCTATTTTATATAAAGTTGTAGGTCTTTTATTATGACTTATATTATATTTTGTCAGACTTTTCTTATATTGAGATAATCATGTGATTTTTGTTTTTACAACAATTTGTACAGTTAATTACATTCATTAGCTTATACATGTTGAACCTTCATAGATTCTCCAGGATCGAGGCAACTTTAGTGTGGTGGATACACACACACACACACACACACACACACACACACACACACACACACACCACACATACATACATACATATATATATATATATATATATATATATATATATATATATATATTGTTGTTTGGCTTACATCTATTTTACTGTCAATTTTTAACATATATTCTTCAGAGTTGTTGGATTGTAGGTTTTGTGTGTGTGTGTGTGTGATCTTTTGGCATTAGAATGCTACTGGATTTATAGAAGAGTGTAAAAGTACTTCTCTTTCTATCCTTGGAAAAATAATTTAGAATGTATTGGTTGTAGATATTCGTGAAAGTTTGGCTGTAATTCTGCTGCAAATCCATCTGTGTCTTTGCTTGTTTCAGTTAGAAGAGTTTTTATTGCTGTTTCAACCTTCCTCTTTGTTATAGGTCTGTTTAGATTGTTTATCTCTTCTTGATTTAACTTTAGTGGTTTGGCTACATCTAGAAATTCAACCATTTCTGTTAGATATTTCAATTTAATAGACTACAGATTTTTAAAGTATTTTCTTATGATATCCTGTAATATTTTGGGGTCTATTGTAATCTTCCACTATCCATTTCTGATTCTGTAAATTTGGGTTCTTTCTTTATTTGGATTAGTTGGGCCAAGAGTCTGTCAATCTTGTTTATCTTCTCAAAACAAAGTAAAACATCTCCTCCAAAATAAAGTGGAACACCTCCCTGAAACAGCTCTTACATTCCTTGATTCGTTCTTTTGTATTGTTTTCTTTGTTTTGATCTCATTCATTTCTGCTCTTGAGTTTTATTCTTGCCATCTAATGAATTTTGGTTTCGTTTGTTTGTGTTTGTCTAAAGTCTTGAGTTGCATCATTAAGTTGTTTATTTGTGTTCTTTCTGAGAATTTTTTAATGTAGGCACTTAGAGCTAAAACTTTTCCTCCTATGACAGCTCTTAATGTGCCCCAGAGGTCTTCTTTTGTTATGATTTTTATTAAGTTCCAAGAACTTATAAGTTTTTTCTGTGACCTACTCACCATTTAATAATGAGTTATTTAATGTCCCTGAGTTTGTATACTTACTAGAAGTTTGTTTTCTATAAATTTTATGTTTTCTTAAAAAATTATAGTTAGCTAGTATACACAGAACTTTTTGATGTTTCCCACTTTCTGATTTTGTTAAAGATTTATGTCATAGGATTTGGTCTATTTTAGAGAAAATTAAGTGGTTTACTGGTCAGAGTGTATATTCCTTGGGGTTAGTGGATTATCTTACAGAAATCATTTAAGTCCACCTGATATATAATATCATTTAATTGTAAAGTTTCATGTCTACTTTTTTTTGTTTAAATAAATTGTTTTCTTCAGGAAGTGGAATAATTAAGTTGCCTAGTAGTATTGTGTTGGCATTAATATTTGTCATTAATTCTAGTAATATGCTTTTTATGAAAGTTGGCTTACCTGAGTTTGGTTAATACATGTTTAGGATTATAATATTTTCTTGGTTAATTGTTCCCTTGATTAGAATGAAGTTTCTTCTTTATTGACTCAGCTTAGTTTTAAAGTCTCTTTTATCAGCTCTCATTTTCTTGGATGTGCTTTTCCATCTGTTCTCTTTAAGATGATCCCCTTTTTAAAGCTTGATTTCTTAATTTCACAAAGATAGATTCTTGCTTCTTTAATTTCTTCATCTATCATGTTTTTTTTAGATTAGAAAATCGAGGTAAGTAATATTTAGAGTTATTAGTAAAAGTGTGTATTGACTGGAGTAATTTTGTTGCTTTTTTGCTGTTAGTGTTCTAGTCATGCTTATGTTTCAGTAACTACAACTTTTCTTTCTAGAGTCTCTTGTATGCTTGCTCCTTTCTTCATTCTAGAGTATTACTTTATAGGGTTGCTTTAGTGGACATAAATTAATGTCTCTATCATGAAGAGGCGTGGGGATGTGTTCCAGGGGCCCTACTCAGAGGTCTCTGGTCAGGGAGGGGGAATGGCTTCCACTGCCTTGCCTGTTAGGTCCGGGCAGGTGTGTGGGTTCAGGCAAAGTAGAGAGAGCTCAGGGCAGGGAGGGGGAAACAGGTTCTGCCACCCCCATGGCTGATGCTGCCCCCACCTCTGTCTCTGCTGCAGGATGCTGTGCTGGCTGAACCAGCAGGAGACCCCTGTGGAGGGTTTAGGGAAACTTTAGGTGAAGAGATCTCTTCCTAAGCAGTAGTGTTACAGCTCTTATGACAGAAGCTCTCAGATGATGGAATAATTCCTGCACTGTCGCGCCCAACCTCGACCAGCAAGGAAGACAGGACCCAGGGGAAGATCTTCAAGCAGTTTATTCAGGATCCTTGAACAAGCTTCTTCTTCAGCTTCTGTCTCCGACCCCAGGGGGAAAGCCCACACAGGCTTAAATCCCCTTGCTCCATCAACCCCTGTAAGCCACGTGGGCCCTGCAGATAGGCTGCTTCAATGGGAAGCAGGCAAGCTGAACAGGCACAGCCAAATAAGGTCTTGTTTACTACTGAGAGCACTCACTATCAAGGAGGTGGCATCTTCGGGTGCGGCACCTTGCAGCTCTCTACACTGCACAACTTTAATTTCCGGCCTGCCTCATACATACAGCGTTGAGATGTTTCAGAGTCTGACAACAGGCGCTTCCTATTGGCTTGGCCCGAGGGCTTGGAAATAACTTATCTACATATTTGAGCGTGTGGTCCTGCTTTTGTCTTGAGCCTACCTAACCTGTGGTCACATCCTCTCCTGCGGAGGAGGAATTTGGAGCATGACAAATGCCACTGTAGCTGCCTGAGGGTGGACATGATCTCTCTGGAGAGTAGGAAGCTGCCTGCTGTCCCTTAGGGACTCCAAGGCTTCACTTACCTAGACTGAGAATCAGGGTATCCCTCACCACCTATTGTCCCACAAAAAGTTTTTATTTTTTTCTTCTTATTATGGATGATAGTTTTGCTGGGTAAATTTGTCTGTGTTTCCTATATTAGTGAAATTAGAGTATATCTCTCTATACATTCCTAGCTTTCATAGATATTTTGGGGAGCACATAGGTATTACTGTGGTAGATTTTTCTCTATATGTGACTTACTTTTTTTGTGGGTGCAGCAAACTTTATTGATGGATTTCAAGAGAGTAGAGAGGGCTCCCTGGGCTCCTCCTATTAATATGGGGTTCTGGGATGGAAACTGTAAGGGAGATGTTCAGTGTTGTGGGCTGAGTTAGGACAGGGACTCTTCTGCAGCTGAGGGCCTCTCTCTTGCTCTCATATAATGGCTGGAGTGGGCAACCTAGGGCTTTTTACTCCTTGGAGGCAATGTAGGCCATGAGGTCTACTACCCTGTTGCTATAGCCATTATTCATTGTAATACCAGGGAATGAGCTTAACAAATTGCCCCTGAGAGCAATGCTAGCCACAGCATCAAAGGTAAAGGAGTATGAGTTACTGTTGAAGTTACAGGAGACAATGTGGCACTCAGTGTAGCCCAGGATGTCCTTTAGTGGGTCCTCAGATACCTGCTTCACTACCTTTTTGATGTCATCATACTTGGCTTGTTTCTCTAGGGAGCATGTCAGATGCACATCAGGGATGGGTGTGGGGGAAGGAACATGGAAGGCCATGCTAGTGAGGTTTAAGGATGACCCTGCTCACAGCCTTGGAAGTACCAGAGGATACAGGGATGATGTTCTGGGCAGTCCTGTGGCAATCACACCACAGCTTTCTGTTGCAGTAAATATTAAAAAGGAATGGGTTATCTCTTTAATGGACTCTGCGGTCTTACTTCACAGGTGCTGCTCTAGTGTGGAACTGAACACACAGACTATGTCACTCTGTCCACAAGCTACACACTCCACACAATTCCCTTCTCTGGTGGTTCACTCTGCCTGCCCTTCTGTTTTGTCTCGGGTGGTGGTCACCACCCCAGCATGTTTTTTTTACTCCACCACCCAGCACAAACATGACTCTAAAGCTTGATAGCTTTTCATACAGGTTTATAATTATATTCTCAATCCACAAAACCCTCTATACCATAAGAATACATCAAATGGACAAAGATACAAACTGCCCTTCTCTATGAGATAAAAGACCTATAGAATCCCTTAAAATATTTCTATCTACCTATTGCCAATTATGGCCACCAGAATCCTGGTCTGCTTTCTGTAGCTCTATCTTGATTCTCCTCCATCTCTTTTCCTCTTCCATTTGCCTACCTTTTCTCTCCCTACCTCTGCACTGTCTAATCATATATCGCCTTAACACAAATTGACAGCTTTCCAGAGGGGCTATCTGAGTGACAATGATGTGATGTGATGGCCACAGCTACAAGTCCTTTCATAATGCCAAAGTTGTCGTGGATGGCCAGGGGGGATAAGCAGTTGGCGGTGCAGAAAGCATTGTTGAAAATCTTGAGCGAGTTGTCATACTTCTCTGGTTCATACCCATCATACACATAGGGGCATTGGCTGAAGGAACAGAAATGATAACCATTTTGGCCCAAGTAGGCCTTGGCCTTCTCTATGGTTGTAAAGATGTCAGGAGACTTTATACTCCACATATTCCACATACTCCACTTAAATATCACATACTCAGCTCCAACACTATCCCATTTAATGTTAGTGGAATCTTGCTCCCGGAAGGTGGTGTTGGACACTCATTGTTAACAAGTCTCCCATTCTCAGCCTTTACTGTGCTGATGAACTTGCTATGGGTAGAATCATAATGGAATATGTAGACCATGTAGTTGAGATCAATTAAGGAGTCCTTGATAGCAATAATCTCCAATTTACGAGATGCAGATGAGGAAGCAGCTCTAGTAACTATGTATAGCCAAATCTGTTCATGCTAATCTACACCATTGTGTCTAAGGGACAAGGCTGGCACTGTACAAAAAGATTGTCTCTGGAACAGGGAGGAGCAGAGAGCCATAACATTTTTTTTCTTTTGCAAATTTTAATATTCTTTCTTTGTTTTTTATATTTAGTGTTTAATGCATTATTTTTTATGGGCAGTTTCTTGTCTGATATTTTCCTTTGGTTTTTCTCTGTGCTCTTTGAATCTTTATAGATATGTATATCCTTAGATTAGGGAAGTTTTCTTCTATGATCTTGTTGATGATCTTTTATAAACCATTGACCTGGTTACTGGGTAGGTTCATAAATTTGAAGTACAGCAAAGCCTTTTTTTTTCTTTTTTTTCTTTTTTTTTCTTTTTTTTAAATGACTTTATTTTACAAAACAAAGATAAATGTACAGATTTTAAACATTTTTTGCTTAAAATTATACATTTTTGTCAGTACTGTTTTTTCAGATATTAAAATAATTTTTACATAAAACTATGTGAATATATTTTTTAGTCAGTACTTGATTTTTTCAAGGGCTTGACAGTATGCATTGAAAACCTAATAGTTACCATGAGCATAAAGTACATGCAAAATAAATCGCAACATGGAAATAGTCAAAGTCTTCTTGTTTTGTAAATATATTTTTTTTTGTTTTCTTTATTTCTTGGACTTCATACAGTCTGTGAGTTGTTTCTGGGGGAGTGCAAGCCTCTGGGGTTAGCATCCCAATATCAGTGATTGCATATTATGTCTGTTCTTTTGTGACTGGGTTATCTCACTCAGGATGATATTCTCTAGATGCAGCCATTTTCTTAAGAATTTGGTTAAGTCATTGTTTCTGGTGGCTGAGTAGTATTCCATTGTGTAAATGTACCACAATTTTTGTATCCATTCATCTTCTGAAGGACATATGGGTTCCTTCCAGCTTCTGGCTATTATAAATAGAGCCGCTATGAACATTGTGGTGCATATATCTTTGTTGTGTATTAAAGTGTCTCTGGGGTATATGCCCAGAAGTGGAATAGCTGGGTCTTCAGGTAGTACTATATCCAATTTTCTGAGGTATCGCCAGACTGATTTCCAGAGTGGTTGTATTAGTTTGCAACCGCACCAATAGTGGAGAAGTGTTCCTCTTTCTCCGCAGCCTCGCCAGCATCTGCTGTCATCTGATTTTTGGATCTTGGCCAATCTGACTGGTGTGAGGTGGAATCTCAGGGTTGTTTTGATTTGCATTTCCCTGATGGCTAAGGATGTCGAGCACTTCCTCAGATGTTTCTCGGCCATTCGGTGTTCCTTAACTGAGAACGTTTTGTTTAGCTCTGTACCCCATTTTTTAATAGGGTTATTTGATTCTCTGGTGTCTAGCTTTTTGAGTTCCTTGTATACCTTGGATATTAGGCCTCTATCTGATGTGGTGTTGGTAAAGATCTTTTCCCATTCTGTTGCTTGCCGTTTTGTTTTCTCGACAATGTCCTTAGCCTTACAGAAACTTTGCAATCTCATTAAGTCCCATTTGTTAATCTTTGACCTTAGAGCTTGAGCCATTGGTGTTTTGTTCAGGAAATTTTCTCCTGTGCCTATGTGTTCTAAGGTTTTCCCTACTTTCTCATTTAATAGTTTCAGTGTCTCTGGTTTAATGTGGAGATCTTTGATCCACTTACACTTGAGCTTTGTACAAGGAGATAAGAAAGGGTCTATTTTCATTCTTTTGCATGCTGAGTGCCAGTTGGACCAGCACCATTACGTCAAAGCCTTTTAACTCTATTAGACAGAGATAGAGGTATAGCAGGGCATAGTCTGAATTCCTCAGGCTGTGGAATATGACTACTTAGAGTAACCATTATTTTAAAGGGGTAGGTTCATTCTGTAACAGTAGAGAATAAGTAATTAATCCAAATATTGGAAAAAGTACAACATATTACAAGGAAATTTCAGAACAAGAAGCTATTAATAGCAAGTCTGATAGTATGATTATCAGGAAAGTAAGTCTCTGTGGCAAAATCCTGAAGAAAAGGACACACTAGCTTAACCAGATGCTTGTCAGAGCTCTAGTGAATATAGAGCTGTTGAAATGTTACAATTCTTGGGCCAAATTACAGATTATCTTGTGTTGTTTTTGCCTCTTATTATCCATTTATGACTAACTTCTGTGTGTTATTTAACATTCTTGTGACTACTAAAAAAGTCTTTGTAAGGTACAGACCCCTAGCTTCTTCAAGGCAAAGGCTAAAACGGCTGTCAGGCCCATGACTGACTGAGGCTCCCCTGCTTTGTGCTCTCTCTCTCTCTCTCTCTCTCTCTCTCTCTCTCTTTCTCTCTCTCTGTCTTTGTCTTCGAGCTTTTACACAGTATAATCATTCCTTTTCATCTGTCTCCTTGCTCCATTAGGTGTCTAAATACTGACTTTTCATCTATTCATAAATCTTATTACTTATTAATAAGAATAAAGGAAGCTGATCATATAGCATTTAATTAAGTAATTAATTAATTAATTTTTACATCTGGCACAGTGTCTTTCACATAGCAGTCTTGGCATTTGTTCAATAAACAAATATTTATTACTATTTAAATTATTAAAAATTTCAACACTGAAATTCAGTGTTATGTGCATGAGAATATAAAATGGGTTTATACTAAAGAGTGTTTACCTCTAACTTAAAGAGAAGAACAAGAGAAGACACAAATGTTGTTATAGCATAGGGAAAACAGAGGAGTGGGGGTTGTTGACTAGCTGTGTGATATCATACAAGTTATTTTTCTTCCCCATTATTTTACTTACCCATGTATAATCATGCTAAACTACTTGGTTGGGCATTCTTAAAGCCTTGGTTTTCAAATCTGATGTGCAACTAAAAGTACACTCACCAAATGATTTTCCCCCATGGTCCCTAGGGAATGTGATTCAGAAACTTAGGGATGGGTTACAAGAATTTTTCTTACCCTCTACAATATAACTAGTGCACAGCTATGTTTGAGAGCCTAATCTAGTAGCTTTTAGTTTTGACATCTTAATGCCCTGCAATTGTAGAACAAGGCCACCTTAGAAAGACAGTAGTTGTATTAGGAAACTCCATTCATTTAAAGTTAGAACAAATTTTGTCTCTTGTGTGAACAACGGGCTTGATGGGAAAGATGATGTTAAAATTGGCCACTAAGACTTGGTAGAGATATGGGAAAGTACAGGTTTCCTTAGTATTTAGTGTAATGTAGTTTTTGGCCAGACTATATATACATGACAGCAGGAGCAGTGACCTGTTTAACACAATAGACCATGGTTCCAGTTTTCTTTTTGCTCTCAAAATTGTTTTCTTTTTCTAGATGATATATTTTGTGGCTTCAGATTGCTTTCTGGAAGTGCAGCATGTGGTCAGGTCAAGCACCATAAGGTTTCTTCATGAAATAAAAGAGCACAACTTTCCTCAAGCCTCTAGGGGCTGTGCCCTTTGTGATCCCCTTAAGCTAGTCCTGATTGGACTTCTGGCTTGACATAAAGACTACCAGGACCACTATGTTATTTAAAATAATAGATTTACTGCAGAATTATTATTATTAAAGCAAAGTTGGCCTTTTTGTTTAGATGAAACCATATAAAGGCAACATTCTGAGTAAATTATATAGCATCCATTTGATGAAATAATGAGCCTAAGTTTAGGGGATAAAAGCAATGATCTAATGCAATATTTAGAATGAGTGTTTAGTATGTAGTTATTAACCTAAAAGTCACATCCTGCATTCTTTTAATTTGTGAAAAATTTGTCACTAATTGCCCAAGAAACCTCTGATTTTTCATACAAAATCACCTCATAGCTGTTGACTCCCCCCTTCTTCTGCCTTAAAATACAGCCCTATAAACAGTAGATTACTCTTAGATTTGTATGCCCCCTCTAAATATTAAACTGCTAACTTTAGCCCCATTGCTGTTTTTCAAAAATAGAATTCTTTCTCCATCCAGCTTTGTCTTTGAGAATCTACCAACAAATCACAGTTTTATTTTAATGACAACTGGTTTAAAATCTTATTTAATCTTTTTAACCTATTGAGAACCTGCTAATTTTCAAACATTTTGAAGCTTAATTACTGAATTGTAGAGGAAATGGATATTATCTTTCATTTAGAAGCACTTTGAGAGATAAGTTATGGTCTTTAATTCAAATTCACCCAAAGTGAAGCAGGTTCAGGCAAAAAGAAGTAAAAAATTGAAAGGATTAGCAGGTTGATCTCTTGTGGGCCAGGCCAATCTGGTCTTCATACGGAGTTTCAAAACATCCAGGCCTATGAAGAGACTCTCCATCCCTCCTCCTCCCCCTCTCCTTCCCCCCTCCCCTCCCTTTCCCTTTCTCTCTTCTTCCTCCTCTCCTGTTCCTTCTCCTTTCCCCCTTCCTTCTCATTCGTTCTCCCTTTCCTTTACCACCCCCATCTCTCTCATATACACATACACACCCACACTTGCACTCATACATAAACACATGAAAGGGAAAAATAAGGCATATAAAAAATAAAGTAGCCAGGTTAATACCCAGCCTTGAGTCTAGCCATTACCTATCCTCATTTTATGATTTGCAGAGCTTGTCATCATCCAATCTACCGCTTCATGTGTCTTTGCTGATGATGGTGTAGCAAAATTTGTTGTCTTTGATGTGAAAAATAGACCTGTAGTAATTAATTTCCTGCAATAGTTACCTTTATGCATCTAAACTCTTGGCCTCTAGTATTTTCAGAGTGTCTTAGTGACTTTCACTGATGTATCTTTGAAAGAGAAAATAAAAAGACTTCATAAGAGATATATGAAAGAGGAATCTGTCTTACTAACTTCAGACTTCAGAAAATGTCCCCAAATTCAGGAAGAGGAATCATGAGAAAATGTCCACTATTGCATCTCTTCCATATTATTATTTGACAGCTAAAAGGAATAGTATTGGTAGAAGTGCAGATGTTAATTGGAAGGTTGAGACCATTTACTATTTTGCAAATGTGTGTTATGTTTTCAAAACTGCCTGTTGTTATGACATATGTTTCATCCAAAGGACTTGGGATATTATCTTTCTACATATTTGGATTTCAAATGTTTTTTATTTGATTTAAAAATACCTTAAAACCTACAAGTTTAGCTAAAATGATCATAGGTTTAGAGAAAAATACTTGAGGGCCCAAGGAGTTAAATGAGATCCCAACAGTCATCTACCTACTTGGGTGCTGGCAAAACTTAGAAACCATGACTCTTGCCTTCCATTCCTGGGTATTTTTTACTACAAAATGCTCTCTTGATTTTGCATTTTGAAAGACACAGAAGTGATCTGTGAAATGGTGATTAGCACTAGGCAGCCCAAGCAGCCCTGGAGTGCTTTATGGTTCAAATGCCCAAGACCAGATGGAAGTCCAGAAGCGGATGACTCAGAATTTATTAGTTTTGCCACCTGGGTAGTACAGCCAAACCAGCTGCCACAAGGCAGTTCCAATTTCAGCAAAGCAGTAAATGAACACCAAAATGAGAGCCAGTCTCCATATGAAAGGAGAATGGCTGATGCAGCAGCAAGTTTCACTCAGCACGATTCCTACGGAGATCTCTCATAGGAAGTGCAGTTCTTATACCAGGCACAGGGCAAGGAACACTTATGGCTCCTCGCCCTGAAAGATCAACATCCCAGTTGTTCCAGAGGCTACTGTCAGTTTGGTATATTCGGATATATGTATATATGTGTGTGTATATATATATATATGTATATATATATATACATATACATACATACATATGTCAAGTTAGTTTCTAGACACATCTGATGCTCTGGAAGAGGAATAATAATAATATATCTAATGCTGTATAAAAGCTGTATTGCGAACTTACAGGGTTTTTCCTTGTGAATTATGAAATATCATTTATTACCTTATATAGTTTCAATCCCTGGAGGCCTAAGTATCCAGTTATCCTAAGATTTCTATGGATGGGCATAGAAATCTTGCCATTATCTTCATGTTTTCTTTATGTGGACTTGAAAGTTTATAGCTTGTGCCTGTATCCCAGTACACAGCAAGATGAGGCAGGAGAATTGCTGTAAGCTTGAAGCTAGCTTTGGTAATAAAGTTTGTTCCAGGATACCCTGATGTAGACTGAGGTAGTATCTCAAGTCTTAAAATAAGAAAAAAACAAACAAACAACAACAACAAAACCTAAAAAAACTAATGAAAATCAAAATAAGAAGGTTTCCAGGTCTGTCCATGAAACAAGGCTAAAGCGGGGTTTCAGATGGTCCTTAACTATCTTTCATACTCATTACGCTATTCTTCTTCCCTCTTTCCTTACTTCTTAAACAGATCTATGGTGTC